>NC_060274.1:1574038-1914280 GCF_021613505.1 Equus quagga
ACAGTAGTCGTGGTGGCAGTAGTAGTAATAGCTGTAGTAGTAGTAATGATAGTAGTAGTAGTGCTGGTGGTAGTAGTAATACTAGCAGTGGTGGTGGTGGTAGCCGTGGTAACAGCAGTAGCGGTGGTGATGGCGTTAGTAACGACAACAGTACTATAAAGATGTTTCCACCTGCAGGTAACAAAAACAATGGCCCCAACATGCTGGAATCAAAGGGAAATTCCCGTCTCGCAGGACGAGAAGGCAGCTCCGTTCTCCTCCCGGCTCCATTCCTTTGCAGGGTGGCTGCAGCAGCGCTGGACGCTCCTGACTTGTCTGTTACACACACGAGAGGGGGAGAGAGCCCGCGTCCCACGCCCACTTGCTCGTCTGCTGGAGATGCTGGAGGAAAGCACCACAGGCTGTGAAGCATGCACACAGACGTTTCTTCTCTCTCGGTTCTAGAGCCTGGAAGGCCAAGACCCAGGTGTCGACACGTTTGTTTCTCCGGAGGCCTCTCTCCTTGGTGTGCCGACGGCTGTCTTCCCTGTGTCCTCACACTGTCATCCCTCTGTGTGCGACTGTGTCCTCATCCCCTCTTGGTATAAGGACACCAGTCACATGAGTGGGTCATCACCCACTCTAATGACCTCATTTCACCGTAATTATCTCTTTAAGGCCCGCTTGCCAAATACAGTCAGAGCCTGAGGAACTGAGAGTTAGGACTCCAACCTACGAATTTTGGGGGACACAAGTCAGCCCATGACGCCCCCTCCTCGTCAGTCACTGGGAAGGGAAAGGCATCACTAAAAAACCAGCTTCCTCTGAGCTCAGTGGGACCGGGGAGGGTAGGTACTTTGACAAAACCAAGATCGTCTTAGGAAGGACAAGGGGATAACGAGGGGTTTGCGACCAAAAATATTTATTTCCCAAGTTTACATTATCCTTTCCTTGATGTGTTAACTCTGGCTTCTAAAAACCAGGTGTCTGCATCATGGCGTGCAGGCCTAGCCACCACTCACTGAGGGCGGAGACTGACGTTGACGGTGCCGCTTACTGAATTTTCCCTCCTACCTCCTCTCCCTGGGGTCCTGCGGGTGATTTGCGTCGTATCAGATCCCAGGATCCTGAGTCTCCCCTGCTGGAACTGTGTGCTTGCGTTTCCTTAGCCTCTCTGTCTAGTTCCAAGGCTTCCAAAACATAGGCTCTAACCCAGGACCTACAATGTTGGGGACTATTTTCTGCTGCCTTAACGCAGCTGGTCTTGGCTTTGCAGAAACTGCCAAGGTTTCCAGACCTTGGAGGAATCACAGGTCAGCGAGCACACTTCAGGCGGCCAAGCGCCGGAGAGGAGAGGGGGAGTCTGGAGGCCCGTGGATCAACCGAGGATATCCAAATAGGACGACAGGAGAAGACAGGAAATGAAATTGGAGAAAACAGAAAAAGTGATTTGTGGCCTTCTTTTTAAATTATACCACAAACTATTGCACATCCATCCTTATAAAACCTTTGCAAGATTCTTGCAGAAAAGAGATTTGCCAAGTTAACTGCAGATTCAAAGTAACTAGTGCTCCACAGAGACACAGTAATATTGACAGATCAAGGAGTGGAAATCGTGTTCTCTGCTGCTCTCCTCTGATGCACCATCCTCAGTATAACTGGAAAACTTAAGAAAGAGGAAGGTGAACCTTAAAGAATGTGCTGAAAGACGGGAGAGGGATGACGGACACTCAGGGAGCTGCAGCAGAGAGCTCCAAGCTTTCTGATTCATGACTTCTCTGCAGGATGTGTGAAGTGACCTTGACACAAAGGACACATATGTTACCTGAAGATTGCAGCGTCAATGCGAGGGCAGCTGGTCTGGGTCAATGTTCTGCAGCACACCATGGACATCCAAGCGAGAGAGCGAGCTCTGCCCCGTGGTACCCGGCTTGGCGTGTGAGTCCAGCAGTGCCGATTGGCTGGATCTCTCCCAGCTGCTTCGGTTGACATGAAACCTCATCTGTGCTGGTGAAGCAGGCCCCTCCCCTGGCTTCTGTGTGCGAGTCCATGTCCTCCTGGCCTGGGCTTAACACAGCTGTCAAGGGATCTTTCCAGCCCGATGTGTGGCATTGCACAAGGCTATATGGGTCAGCTGGAGCCCTAAAGTTGACATATGAGTTGCTGGAAATGATAGCAAACGGGAGCATCTTTCGCAGATGGCCTTCAGTGTGCGGGCACTTTCCCCTAAGCCCGTGAAGATGGATAATGATCCCTCAGCCTCGACATCATGGAGTGTCACTTCACTGAACTCAGGACTTGCATCTTCTGTTTTGTAAAGATGGATGAGAGGGAAGTGAAACAGCTCAAAATTCACACCAAGTCCCAGGCCTTTCTTACCCCCATGCTAATCTGGGCCGGAACACTTCGCACCTTTCCAGGGGTGCTTGTTTGCAACAACGCTGGGATTTTTGCTCTCTACCGTCAACAGTTCTGGCCGGCTTAATTGCTGCTTTGTCACGTTCTATTCTCTTTTAAAACTTAGTATGAGATGAACATGAAAAATTTATAAATTATAAATTTTTAAAAAGGAGAGGAGACAATTATTTTCTCAGTTCCACCTGGAGATCCATCCAGCTGTAACGTTCTGATGCAATCCCTTCCAGCATTCTCTTCAGCTTTTCTAGCCTTCTGTCTTCATTTCTGTTTCTTTCTCTCCGCTTCTTTTTCTTTGCTTCTATTTCTCTCCTTCTCAATGTTTGCATACACATGTATTTGCATTTTCATATAAAGTGGAATGTCACTGTACCTTAAGCCATATAACCTGCTTTGATTTACTTTTCAAAATGCTATAAATCTCCCTTCTATCTACACATTACTTAAGACACCAGCATTGTGGAATCTTTATATTTTAGCAAATCTTTTTGTATCCACAAACACTATATTGGAACATTTTAGAGGACAAATATTTATTTAGCTATTTAATTTTTTCTTTAAGTTACACTCATAAAAGAGTGAATTATTGACTAAAAGAGTATTCAAGTTTAAAAATGTTTAATATTTATTGGCAGCTCCCCTGTAGGAAAATTGTAAGAATATAACAATGTGTGTGACTCATCAACATTGACAATAATCATTAAAAAATCTTGGCAACTTGATCAGCAACAAAAAAACATTTTAATGACCTCTCCTTTCTTGCTAGTAACATGGAATTTTTCCTTAATTTTATTGACCGTGTATATTTCTTATTTGAATTGTCATTTCATGTCCTTCACCCTTTTTAAAAATTGGAGTGACTATCTTATTCATATTGTTTTATAAACTATTTTGTTCATCAAAAACATTGATTCTGTCTATGTGTTTGAACTACTTATACCCAATTTGTATTTTAATTTTAATTTGATTTGTTGAGGGATATTTTCTTTTCCTTATTACAAAAGTCCCCTTTTTTTTCTTATTTGACCTTGTATTTTATTTTTTGAACTTTGGTGCCATGGTTTCTCTTTTTCACCCATTCCTAAGTTAACGTTTACATGGATATTTTCTTCTATGAGTTGTACATTTCCATTTTAACTGATTTTTAAAGTATTGTATAGACACAAAGTAATATAGGTAGAACATAAAGAAAATATACAATAAGCATACAGAAAATATAAATAAACAACCCACCTGGTTGAACAAAAAGAACGTTGACGTCTGCTTTGGAATAAACCACACGCTTCTCTTCCACGTCCACCTCCTCTCTTTCCCTCCCCCCGCAGGTGTGCCTACTCACCTAAATTTGTGTTTACCACTTGCTTCTTTTTTCTTTATATCTTTACCATATATGTTTTTATTATAAATAATATATTTTTGGTGTATTATGTTTTTAAATTTTACGTACCTGGAGCCACACTGCATCACTGTGTTGGAATCATTTCTTTGGCAACTTGCTTTTGACTAAACGTTGTATAAACCCTGAGATTCTTCCATGCTGTTTGTCACTGGTGTTTACTGCTTTGCAGTATTCTGTTGTGTTAATATACAGCAATTATTCGTCCATTCTGCTTTGGATGCACGTTTTTGTTGTTTCCACATAGTTGTTTTTACAAACAGTATTTCCGCAACATTGTACATGCCCACTCACACTTTTGTGCAATAGTTTCTCTGGGTTCCAGCCCTTCAATGTGTAATTGCTGCGTCAGAGTTTGTGGACATTTGCGAGTTTACTAGGTAAAGTTGCATTGTGTTCTAGAGCAGTTGCTCAAATTTACGCTCCTACCCACGGTGTGCAAGTGTTTCTATTGCTCCACATTCTGTCTCCCTGTCAGCATTTTCACACATTCTAGGTTGTTGCCGATTTGATGGATGTGAAATGGTATCTCATCGTGGCTCTAACTTTCATTTCCATGAGGATAGGTTGTAAACATTTTCATATTTTTATTGCACAATCCTGTTTCATCTCCTTTAAATTCATATTGAAATTTTACGCACATTTTGTGTTGGCTTGTTTTTTGCTTTTTGTAGGAATAATTTATAAATTATGGATTCCAATCCATGTCAATTACATGTGCGGCAAATATTACATCTCATTTTGTGCCTTGTTTATTTACTCTTTCTGGTGCCTTTTAGTGAACAGAAGTTACTAATTTCAGTGTAGTTGAGTATATCAATCTTTTTTCAATGGTATTTATGTTTTGTTTAATAACCATTCCATCCCCTGAGGCCTTAAATATGAATTCCAAATTATCTCCTAATAGTATATTTTGTCTTTCACTTTTATTGTCTTAATTATTGTTCATGGTGCAAGGGATGTATTCAGTTTCACTTTGTTTTCCCCAAGGATGGCCAGTCGTTTTGGCAATGTTTGTGGAAATCCAGCCTTTCCCCCACTGACTGCAAAGTTAATTCTGTCTTGAATGACACTTCCGTAATTCCATGAGTCTGTTTCTGGATGTTTTGTTCTTTTTCATGAGTTAGAGTTTCTTTCCCTGTAACAAGACTATGCTGAAATACTTTTCTCCATAAAAGTTCTGCACACCTTTGTTGTATTTAGTCCCAGGTACTATAGTACTTTTTTTATGTTTTTATTTTTATTTTTTGAGGAAAATTAGCCCTGAGTGTACATCCGCTGCCAATCTTCCTCTTTTTTGCTGAGGAAGACTGGCCCTGAGCTAACACCCGTGCCCATCTTCCTCTACTTTTATATGTGGGATGCTGCCAAAGCATGGCTTGATGAGCGGTGCATAGGTCTGTGCCTGGGATGTGAATCGGCAAGCCCCAGGCCGCTGAAGCGGAGCACGTGAACCTAACTTCTGTGCCACCAGGCAGGCCTCTCCTTTTAAAAAAATTACTTTTAGTGACCCTTCACAATAGAGTATGCTGCATAACATTGCTCTTGATGTTCTCCACTGATTTTCTGTCAAAAAATCATACTAACAGCTTACGAATTATGAGCTTATAGATTCTTTGGGGTTTTATATGTAGACAACTAAGTCATTCTTAATCAGAATACCTTAAAATTTTGTTTTTCATTCTTATGTACACACTTAAACACACACATACACATCTCTGATGCTTAAGTCACCATGGTAGCAAGTAAGGTGCTGAAGTTTTTCAGGAACTGAGAGTTGACTTCTTGTCCAGTTCAGGCCTGTTAGGACCACCTACTCATCCACTGAGCCTGTGAGGATGACCGATAGATGACCCTTTGACGTCAAAGAGCCGAAAACTCCACCCTCAGATCATGGCAACGCTGCCATTTTGTGAACTTGCATCCTATAAAGAGCCAAGAAGCTGTGCAGATCATCAAATACCTCACTTCTCTCCTCCAGTCATCTATTCCCACACGTCAGACCACCTGCCCCTTATCCCATAAATGTTTCTAATCCCCGTTTTTTTGGAGAGGTGGATTTGAGATGGGTTTGCCAGTCTCCTCACTGGCTGCTTTGTGATTAAATCCTTTCTCTCTGCAAACTCGCCATCTGGGTGATTGGCACAATCATGTGGCAGGCAAAATGAACCTGGTTTGCTAACAATGTCGTGATCGAAGCTAAAATTTGTCTTTGCTTATGTTATTTCATTACAATTAATATCACAGTAAACAACATAAAAAAGACTTATGAAGAAACAGGATAACAGCCAGCTAGACTAAGAGAGACAAATGAATGGAGTGAGAGAAAGGCAGTCATCCAAAATTTGGCAAAGGAATGATTATATCAAGACACTATATTTGTCAAAAAGCTTAATAAACTTTAAAAGCTTTTGCAAATAAAGTTTGTAAGGGAATCATCAACTTAGAGAGCATGTGCATAGGAAAGAATGCTAATTTCATGGATATATAATTAATTCTAACAAATATCTTTAAATTAGTTAAAGCTTCAACCATGTCTGTAACAATGTCTTGGACAATTTATTTCAAGTACTATTTCCTCCAATGTGGATATTATAAATTTTGTGGATATTATTCTTTGCAGAGCTCCATCTGATCATGCAGTCTTTTAAACAACTCACAATATTAGCATGCCTTGCCCCCCAAAATAGGGGGAGGATCTTGCAACCAGGTTGTTGGTGGGTTGGAATGAAAAGCCCAATTTTCAATATTTGACTGGAATTGGATCACGTTACATCGTATCCTATGAAAGCAACTGTTACCGATCCAGGTTCTTTTTTGCCTGCCGCCCAGAAAGCCAAACACCAAAATGACGAGATTGCAGCAGAGAGAGTGTTTACTCACAAGGCATCCATGCAAGGAAGCAAGAGCATGAGACTCAAATTCCCTTCCGCAAAACAGGGACTCAAGGATATTTATGGGGTAGGGGGCAAGGTGATCTGAAATGTGGAGAGAGAGGTGATTGGAGGTGAGGAGAAGTGAGGGAATTGATGTTCTGCACAAGCGTAGTCAGACTCCATGCCTCTTCATAGGACCCATGTTCACAAAATGGCAGTGTGAGCATGATCTGAGGGTGGAATTTTTAGCCTCTTGACATCAAAAGGTCGCCTGTTGGACATCTGCGTAGGCCCAGTTGATGAGCTGGTGGTCTCAAGTGGCCTGAAGTGGACAAGGGGTTCTAATTCCTGAAAAACAGCTCACATCCCCATTACCATGGTGACCCAGGCTCCAGGGAGATGTTATCTATTGGAGCCTAGGGGGAGTCAGATAGCATGTTGCCTGAGCAGCACAGTAAACAATGGGAGGGTTAAACAGCTAAAAGCTATAATCAGTGATTGCAAAAAGGAAAAAAACTTTAGTTCCCAGCCACTCAATCATCAATGGCTAACTCTCTGCCAGTTTCACAACTAAAGTCTTTCTCAAGATTTGTGATATTGTAATTTATAATAGGAAAGATATATATATATATAGGGTCTTCATCCTTGTCCCTGGCAGAGTTCTTAAACCCTTGGAATTTCCTGCCAAGAGAGTGATAAAAGTGTCTTTTGTTGTGTTAATGAGGTGACTTTTGGAAAACCCCTAAAGATGGGAGCTGGCTGCCAGTGGAGTCAACCAGGTGATTAGAGGATTGGAAATTTCAGTCCCTGCCCCGCCCCCCTCCCCAGACCTCTGGGGCCACAGGGAGAGGGGCTGGAGATTTGAGTTCAATCATCCATGGCCAATGATTTAATCACGACTGTGTAATGAAGCCTCCAGAAAAACTCAAAAGGGTGGGGTTCAGAGAGCTTCCAGGTTGGTGAACTCATGGAGATTTGGGGAGAGTGGTGCCCAGGGAGAGCATGGAAGCTCCATACCCTGTCCCCATACCTTGCCCTGTGTGTGCCTTCCATATGGCTCTTCCTGAGTATGTCCTTTTATAATAAACCAGTAATCTAACAAGCAAAATGCTTATCTGAGTTCTATGAGCTGTTCTTGAAAATTAATCAAACCCAAGGAGGGGGTTGTGGGAACCTCCAATCTACAGCCAGTTGTTCAGAAGCACAAGTGACAACCTGGACTTGAGATTGGCATCTGAAGTGAGGGCCAGTCTTGTGGCACCAAGCCCTTAGCCTGTGGGATCTGACACTATCTCCAGGTAAATAGCGTCATAATTGAGTTCACTTGTAGGACACCCAGCTGGTGTTGGAGAATTGCTTTGATGGTATGGGGAAAACCCCTATACACTGGAGCTGAGTGGAGATTTCTTGAGATTATATCATTAATTACTTTGAAATGGACTCAAAATATAACAAGTAAGGGAATGGAGAACAGAGTAATTGCTGTGAGTTACTAAATGTTCACAATACGGCAAGTACTTTCACACACGCCATCTCCTCAAATCCTCACAATAAATGTGACGTAGATATTGCTATCTCATCTTTCCTTTTTATTTTCAAATCAATGTTATTGAGGTAGAATTTGCATGCAGAAAAATGCACTCATCTTAAGTATAGAAATTGATATATTTTGACAAATATGAATATTACACAAACACCATTCAATGAAAATAGACAACATTTTCATCACTTCAAAAATTTCCCCTGTGCCTCTTCGATCCCCAATCCATAACCTTGCTCTCAGGAAACCCATTGATACAATAACTATCAGCATAGATTAGAACTGACCTTTCTGAGTTTCATGTAAATAGAATCATATGGTGAGTATTCTTTTGATCATCAATATGATTTGAAAATGTGTCTATGCTGTTCCTGTATCAATAGGTCTTTAAGAACTTTTCTCAGTAGTATTCCGTTGTATGAATGTACTACAACTTGTTTATCCATTCAACTTTTTATGGGCATTGCATTGCTTCCAGTTTTAGCTCTTGTAAATAAAGCTTCAATGGACATTTGTATACAAATCTTTATATGGACACTGTTTTTATTTCTATTGAATAAAGATCTGGGAAAGTAATTGCTGAATCATATTTTAGGTATATTTTTAACTTTATAAGAAACTTACCAGCTGATTTCCATAAAGGTTAAACTAATTTACATTCCTACCAGAAATAAATGAGAATTCTACTTGCTTATTACAATCTCACCAACACTTAGTATTGTCAGTCTTTTTAATACTATCCATTATAGTTGATGATAGTTGATATGAAGTGGTATCTCATTGTGCTCTTATATTTGATTTTTCTGATAAATTATGATGTTGCATACTGTTTCATGTACATAGTTCCCATTCTTATATGCTCTCATATGAAGTTTTGTTTAAATCTTTTCCCTCTTTATGTTAGCTGGTTTTGTCTTCTTATTCTTGAGTTGTATGATGTCTTTATCTGTATTGGATATAAATCTTTTATACTGAGGTGATAAAAGGCAGAAGCAAGACAGTTTAAAGTAAGAATCAAGCAGCTTAAAGTTGTTTCAAAAGAAGGAAAGAATTGATATTATTTCAGAATAGACAACAGAAACAAGGAAACAATATATTTCCAAATCATTTTGCGGCATATCTGAGGTAGTGGTGTAATGGGAAAAAACGCTGGAGCAGGAAACTAAGAATCTAGAATTTAAATTCAAAAGAAAGCAATGAGGTACAGCAAGCCGGGGTTTTGGGGAAGATGAGAAAGATTGAGAACTAGAGTAACCTGGGATAGAATCCATGCCACCAATAGTTGCTTGGGCAAATAACTTTTCGGCATCTCAATGTCTTCCTTTATAAGATAGGGAGAGTGTGTTTTGGGGGGTTAGTATAAGAAATAATATATGAAAAACACTGAGCACTTAGTGGTCTTTGATAAATGGCAGCCATGACTTTTCTGACTGTGCCATTAAACTATCTGAAGAAATTGAATTAATTTGTGATCAAGGTGCTTACCACTGTAAAATTTCACATACAGCTGGGATTTGTTGAGATGCATAAAGAGTAGGGGAATAAATGATGCTAAGTCACGTGAGCTAAAATTTTCCTGAGGCAACCATCTCCCATGCAAGAGAATGACTTGAGGAACCTCAAACTCCAAATCCAGTTCTATTCACCAGATTTGTAAGTTTCTACGAGACTTAAGTAACGTATTTGTTTATTCACCTCATTTTTATGTATGCAAAATGAGAAAACATCAAATTGTTTTTCGCTTAAAAAAATAAATAAAGAGACCTAAAATATGTTTCATCTGAAAATGTCCATCTTGTTGCCATTCAGCTTATTTTCCCTGGTACTTCTTTTGCAAGGCATCTGCAACATCAGCTCTTTCTGACTTCTGATTGTCAAGTTCCTGATGGTTGTGAGGGAAGCTTTGTGCTTTGCACATGAATGATCACTAAACCAGCAAAGGGAAATGTAAACTACAGCTTTCCTTACAGGGAAATAATGGACCCTAAAACAAAACCAAACAAAACCAAAAAGAACCTGAAAGAAACCCAATTTAGGTGTTTGGTCCTAAACATTTTACTGAATAAAAAGATGAACCACACAAAGTCACTGTTTAAGTAAGACTAAAAATTCTTAGCTCTGTTTTAGCATTTGAATTCACACATGTCTTCATTATTTAAAGTCAATTACCTACTGAAAAGTGATGTGGAAAGTTATGCTCATCTCTTTGACGCAGAAGATCCCGCAGTTCTAACAACCCCAAAATGGGTTTCCTCATGATTCTTAGGTAAAAGAGTCATTTTGAGCCTTTGTAGAGTTAACTTTAAGTTTACTCTCTTCTTCTCCCAGCCCTCAGGGACCTCAGATGAACTTTACTATTTTTAAGAGGATGATATTGCTTAGAAAGTTGTGCAGGTTTTACTTAATCAAATTACTAAATGCCGGAATACTGATTGGAAGTCAAGGTGCTGTCCAGAATGTAACTATTTCTCTGTGGGGGAACTTTTTCTTTGTTGAGGTAACATTGGTTTATAACATTATATAAATTTCAGGTATGCATCGTTATGTTTCAATTTCAGTGTAGACATCGTGTTCACCACCCAAAGACTAATTACCATCTGTCATTGTACATATTTTTTACACCAAAACTATTTTTAAAGGGGTCAGTTTTTTTGTCCTTGAATTACTCGCAATGTGGTTGGGAGATAGAGTACAGAAACACAACGGGAATTTAGACGGCAGTAAAATCTTTCTATGTAAGTCCAAGATGGTGCATAATTGTCAAACGGATTACAAACACCAGAGTTCTGTAAAACAGCTAAGACTGAAAAGGCAGCTCAGAGAGAGGAGAATGGTAAGCAGAGCAAGGAAACTGCTCTGGGTTTCAGATCGTGACCCAGGACTATCCTACACAGTTCTTGACGGTATTCTTGTGTTGTATGAAGCACACAACCAACTTGGCTATTTCAATCCAGGATGGAAAAATTCCAAAAGTGTGCAAAGCTCTAATGTGTAAGCCATATTTGATTCAAAGTTTTCCACAGAAACTGTCAGTAATAGAAATAGATATTTTCTACACTTTTTCAAACCTAAGTAGAGCTAGTTCGAATGGATGTCTCAGAAAAAGGCTGTGAGTTCTTGGTTTGCTCCAAACGTAATAATTCACGTAGTTTAGATCACCTAATATTTTCATCTGTTTTCTATTTTATAGGAAACAGCAAACATTTCACTGAGAAAAATGAGTAAGATGATCTTCCAGCTGCAAAGCGTCCAGTGCACTAAGACTTCCACTGCTCAAGCCACAGAATTTGAGGTTTTTTCCTGCTAAATCTAATCATTAGTATGGTTTCCTTTCTTTGTTTTAATTGCTCCGATTTTCATTAAGTCCTGGAAGTTCTGGACGTGCAAGCTTTTAGCAGAGAGACTGAGCAATTCCATGGAATTCTGACGCTACTTGTGATGCTCCCCTCCTAGTCATTTAATAATAACTCAAAAATATCATTTAAAAAGAGTAATAATTAGAACCAGCTGTATAACATTGTATGCTTTATTCATTACACTCAACATTTTGCTGTATGAGAATAAAACATTTCTGTACATTAGAATGTTTTCACACTATTTCATAGTGCAAACATTAATAATATATTGCACCCAAATCTAAAAAAACAAAATCCTTCTTTGAAGATTATAGCATAATATGAGTAAAATTTGTATAATGTTAAATTCTCAGCAGTTTTCCTATAATGCATTGAGTATTATACTTGATGTTCTAAACAAAACTCAATTGTTGTTGTATGTTTTTTTTCCTAATGGATATCTCTAGATTAGTAATCACAAAATACCGTTGAGACAGACTGGCTTCTGGAACTCCAAAGTGAAGACTCATGAACTTGCTTTCCCTCTAAAGCACTGAAAATACTGGCAAAACAAGCAAAAGAAACCATTTTGGAATTCTGGCAATTAACCAAAGTGATACAGTGAGCTGAGAATTGTGCATCCAAGAGAACGTTATGAACCTTAGTAGAACAGTAGGGTTGGCGACACTTTAATTTGGGGCTATTCCCATCTTCCCTTCATCCCCAGCGCATTGGTGTGGTAGCCAAAAGACAGCAGTTTTGCAGACAATGGAGAGATTTGAGTAATTTTGAAATTCCATTAAAAACACCATCCCCAGAGCACAGTCAATATTTGGTATGAATTTGCAGCTCCCTGGAAAATTTGTTTTCAGAGTGTGGTGGCTATTGAATTTGACTCAGAGGTCAACTAGGGGTGCTGGTGGCACAGAACCTAAACCCAAGACATTACTAAAAAAATAGAAGCTACTGGCAATATCTCAGCTGCCCCGGACTGTGAGTTTAGTTGAGGCAAACTGAGAGCTTGGAAGAAAGTCAAAGGAAATCCTGGAGAACTAGATGAACACAGGTTCCAGCATATTCCTGGCTATCTAAAGGGCTGTGCATATCGGCAAGACTGAGAGCATGCCTCGGAAAGAAGAAGGCAGAAGTCACTCACCTCCAACTGACCTTGAGGCCCTGGGAAAGTAGGAAGTAAAAATTGAAGTTGTCTCATAAACTCACTGACATCTGAAAGTCAGCCTTCTTGCATACACGCCCCAAGACGTACAGGACTTGAGGAAACTTCTGACAACCATTGGTTCACCACTAAATTATAGGAACCCAGGTGTGACCCCTAGGAAGCCAAGTTTAAAAATAAAATCAGGAACTTTAAAACAGTGCTGACAGTGAACTCAGTTGCCATGTGCTCTTGGGAGTAGAGAATCTACAGAAGTAGTTGAAGAATGTAATTAAAAAAAAAAAACAGCAACGAGCAAAACTAAAAAAATAGTAAACACCAACAAAAACAGTAACAGCAACAAATCTTAGTGGGAGAGCAGGTAGAAAAATCTGATACCAGAGTTGTTACAATATGTTATCTGAAATGTTCAGCATTTGGTAAAAAGTTATGAGATACAGATGATCTAATATATGTATTAGAATCAAATTCTGTAGATTGTGAAATCATACCACAATCAAGTTAATTAACATATTCATCACCTCGTGTAGTTACTTTTTGTGTATATGTGTGTGATGAGAACATTTAAGATCTACTCTGTTAGAAAATTTCATGTATAAAATATAGTGTTAACCATAGTCTCCACGATGTATATTAGATCCCCAGAATTTACTGGTCTTGACAAAGAGAGAATCTCAAAGCAGCAAGGGAAAAAGGGCACATTATGTACAAGGGATTCTCAATAAGATTGACAATGGATTTCAACTGCAATTGAAATCAATTCCTTCAATTGCAATCCTCAGGGCAACCACTAATAAACAACTCAAAAAATAGTAAAAGAAACAGGGATTAAAATGGTACATTAGAAAATATCTGTTTAAAACAAAGGAAGAAAAGAACAAAAGAATAGAAGAATAAAAATATACATAGGGCTTATAGAAAATAAATAGCAAAATGACAACTATAAATCCACCTTATTAGTGTGGGGGCCTGGAATTGGCCACCCCAAGATACGTCTCTTTGGCATGAGGATTATTTGGGGCTGGTTACTTGTAATACACTGCAGACAGGAAAGCAACTGCAAAGTAGAATTTACTTACCCTTTTGTTAAGAGACGTTTATATTTTTGAGGGAAATCTTCATCTGTGAAGGTGTCTCCTCTCTGTACCAGGAAGAAGGGGGATGACCTCATCTCTAGAAACTCCTATCAATACAGAATGCAAGGACTTAAATCTGCATAATAATCTTATTCCTGTTTATTGTGCTTGTCTGGTAACCTCCTGTAACTGACTCCCCCCACATCCAACATCCTCCTTTGTCTTTAGCTGAAGATGATATTTAAGATGGTGGCTTCAGCCATTTTGGCAAGTTGCTCAGCTTGTCTGAGCCTCCCATGTATACATGTTATAAAGCTTTGTTTAATTTTCTTCTGTTATTCTGTCTCATGTGAATTTAATTCCTTCTCTGGCCAGATGAATCCACAGAGAGTAGAGGAAATGTCTTCCTCCCCTACATCAGTAAATGCATTAAATCTAAGTGAATTAAACAGCCAATTAAAGGGAGAGATTGGAAGAATGAATCTTTAAAACGAACCAACTATATGCTCTCTACAAGAGACACATCTCATAATCAAGACACAAAGAGGTTGAAATTAAAAGGATGGGAAAATATACCATATGAACCAAAACCAAGAGAGAATTGGAGTGGTGATATCAACATCAGAAAAATTAAACTTTAAGGCAAGACTTGTTATTAGACAAAAAGAGGACATTTTATAATAATAAGGAAGTCAATTCACCAAGAGTATATAACGTTTATAAACATGCATGCACCTAACAATAAAGCATTACAACACATGCAGCATAAACTGACTAAACTGAAAGGAGAAGTAGACAATTCAACACTAATAATGGAGGATTTCAATAGCTCACTTTCTATAGTGGCTAGAAAAACTAGGCAGAAGATCAACAAAGAAAGACTAGAAAAACATGAGCTAACTAGACCTAAGAGACATCTATAGAACCCTCCAACCAACAATAGCAGAATGCGCATTATTCTCAAATGAATTTGAAACATACTTTAGATAAACCATATTCTAGGCTTTACAAAAATGAATCTACAAAGACTAAATCACACAGTCTGTTGTGTGACCAAAATAAATTTAAATAGGAAATCAACAGCAGAACAAATATGAGAAATTCACAAATATGTGTAATCAATGGGTAAAAAAAGAAATCACACGAGAAAATACTTGGATGAAAGAAAATGAAAACACAACATATCAAATCATGGGATGCAGATAATGCTGTGCTTACAGGAAAATTTAGAGCTTAGATGTCTGTATTGAAAAAGAAAGATCTCAAATCAGTAATGTAACTTTCCACCTTGAGATTCTAGGGAAAAAGAGCAAATTAAACTTAAAACAAACAGAATGAAAGAACCAATAAAGAATAGAAATAAAATGAAGAAAATAATAAACAGAGAAAATAAACCAAAAGATTATTCTTTCCAAATATAAGCAAAATTAACAAATCTTTAGCTAGATTGACAAAGAAAAATTAAAGAAGTATAAAATTACTAAAATAGGAAATAAAGGAAAGAATAATACTTCTAATGTTATATTTTAGATAAAAGGTAATAAGGAAATACTATGCAAAAATTTATACCAAAAAGTTAGATAGCTTAGATGAAATTGACAAATTCTAAAAAAGTCCACAAAATACTGAAACTGACACAAAGAGATAGACAATAATTATACATCAATATCACCTGAAGAGATTGAATTTATAATCAAAAACCTTCCTGCAAAAGAAATCTCAGACCCAATGACTTCACTGTCAAATTCTACCAAAGGTTTAAAAAAGAATTAACATCAATCTTTCACAATATATACAAAAAATATATGAAAGGAGGAAATTCTTAACAAGAAAAGAAATTGAATTAGTAATTTTAAATCTTTCAACAAAGAAAAGTCTAGGTCAAATTAAATTCATAAGAAGATCCCACTAAACATTTAAAAATGAAGTGATAACCAACACAATATTGAAGGAGAACAAAGGCGACTGACACTACCGGACGTTAAGATTTACTATAAAGCTGCAGTAACCAAGACAGTGTGGTAGTAGTAAAAGAATAGACAGATGTAGATCAATGCAAGAGAATAGAGAGCCCCAAAATAGACCCACATAAATATAGTCAACTTATCTTTGACAAAGGAGCAAAGCAATGCAATGGAGTAAACAGACTTCTCAACAAATGGTGCCGGAACAACGGAACATCCTCAGGCCAAAAAAAAAAAAAAAAAAAAAAAGATCTAGACCCAAAATCAAAAAAACAACTCAAAGTGGATCACAGATCTAAATGTAAAATGCAAAACTATAAAATTCCTAGAAGATAACGTAGGAGACATCCTAGACGACTTTGGGTGTAGTGATGACTTTTTAGATACAACACCAAAGGCATGATCCATCAAAGAAATAATTGATAAGCTAGACTTCTACAATTAAAAACTCCTGCTCTGTGAAAGACAATGTCAAGAGAATGAGAAGACAAGCCACAGGTTGGGAGAAAATATCTGAAAAAGACACATCTGATAAAGAACTGATATTCAAAGCATGCAAAGAACTCTTGAAATTCAACAGTAGGAAAACAACCAGATTAAACAATGTCAAGGATCTTAATAGACATCTCACCAAAGAAGATATACAGATGGGAAATAAACATATGAACAGATATTCCACATCCTATGTCATCAGGGAAATGAAAATTAAAACAATGAGATACCACTACATGTAAGTCAGAATGGCCAAAATCTGGAACACTGACAACACCAAATGCTGGTGAGGATGTGGAGTGACGGTAACTTCTTCATTGCTGGTGGGAATTCGAAAGGTTTCAGCCATTTTGGAAGACATTTTAGCAGTTTCTAACAAAACTAAGCATACTCTTACTGTATGATCTAGCCATTGCATTTCTTGGTACTTACCCAAAAGAGTTGAAAACTTATGTCCGCACAAAAACCTGCATATGTAGGTTTACAACAGCTTTATTCATAATTGCCAAAACTTGGAAACAACCAAGATGTCCTTCAGTAGGTGAATGAATAAATAACCTGTGGTACATCCAGACCATGGAAGACTATTCAGCACTAAAAAGAAATGAGCCATCTAGCCATGAAAAGACATAGAGAGACCTTAAATGCATATTACTAAGTGAAAGAAGCCAATCTGAAAAGGCTGAATACTGTATGTTCCAAATATATGATATTCTGGAAAAGGTAAGACTATAGAGACAGTAAAAATATCAGTGGTTTCCAGGGGTTAAGAGATGGAGAAATGAATAAACAGAGTGCAGAGGATTTTTACAGCAGCGAAAGTACTGTGTATGATACCTTAACAATAGATACATCATTATACATTTGTCTAAACCCACAGAATGTACAACACCAAGAGTGAACCCCAATGTAATCTATGGGCTTTGGGTGACTATGATGTGTCAACGCAGGTTCATCAGTTATAACAAATGTACCATCTCATGAGGAATATTGATAGTTGGGGAGCTGTGCCTACGTGGGGGCAAGGGGTATTTGGGAGATATCTATAGCTTCATCTAATTTTGCAGTGAACTTAAAACTGCTCTAAAAAATAAAAACTAAAAACAAATTGATATCAATCTCTCCCAAGCTCTTCCAAAAAAATAGGAGAGGTGGGAATACTTCCTAATTCATGCCATGAGGCCAGTATCATCCTAATATAAAAGCCAGAGAAAGAACTTGACAAGCAAAGAAAATTACAGACCAATAAACCTTTATAAATAGAGGTGTCAACATCCTTAACAAAATACTAGCAGATTGATTCCAGCAACAGACAATAAAATGCATTATAAATGATGATCTAGTTGGATTTATCTCAGGAATACAAGATTTTTTTCAACATATTAAAATTACTCAGAGCCAGCCCTGATGGTCTAGTGGTTAAAGTTTGGCACTCACCACTTCAGTGGCCTGGGTTTGATTCCTGGGTGCAGAACCACACCACCCATCCATCAGTAGCTGTGCTGTGGCAGCAGCTCACATAGAAGAACAAGAAGGACTTGCAACTAGGATGTACAACTACATACTGTGGCTTTGGGATGGGGAAAAAAAAGAGAAAGATTGGCAACAGATTGGCTCAGGGTGAATTTTTCCCAGCAAAAGAAAAAAAAATTACCCAGTGTAGCACATCATCTTAATAGGATAAAGGAAACACTTCTGGTGACCTTCTGAATAAACATAGGAAAAGCATTGGATAAAACTCGGTGTCCTTTCATGATAAAAACCCTTGACAAACTAGGAACAGAAGAGAATTTCCTCAGCCTGTTGAAGGCTATCTAGGAAAAACTTGCAACTAACATCTTACTTAGAAACTAGAAACAGGAGGGAACTTCCTCAAAATGAAAAAGAGTAATTATAAAAACACCAGTGAAAGACTGAAGGCTTTTGTGCTAAAGTCAGGAACAAGAGAAGGATGTCTGCTCTCATCACTTCTATAGAACTTTGTACCAGAGTTTGTAGCCAGGACAATTAGGCAGATAAATGAAATAAAAAGAATCCAAATTGGAAAGGAAGAAGTACAATTCTGCATATTCACAGATGACATGATCTTATATACAGAAGATTCTAAGTAATCCACAAAAAAACTACTAGAACTGACCAATGAGTTTAACAAACTCATGGAATACAAGATGAATTTACAAGAATCAGTTCTATTTCTATACGTTAGCACTGAACAATCTAAAAATGAAATTAAGAAAAAATTCTATTGAAATAGCATTAAAAAGAATATATTTAATCAAAGAAGTGCAAGACTTTTAAAGTAAAGACATTGTTGAAAAAAATTAAATAAGATTTATGTAAATAGAAAGACATCTTATGTTCATATATTGGAAGACAACGTTATTAAGATGGAAATATTCCTCAAATTGACGTACTGATTTGATGCTAACACTATTAAAATTCCAGCTGCCTTTTTTTCCCCAGAACTTTATAAGCTGTTCCTAAAATTCACATGGAAATGCAAAAGATCCAGAATAGCCAAAAAAAATTCTTGAAAAATTAAAATAAGTTGGAAGATTAACATTTCCCAATTTTGTAACCTACTGAAAATCGACAGTAGTTGAAAGAGCAGTAACATAAACACAGACATATAGATGAATGGAATATAATTGAGAGTCCAGTAACAAATTCTTACATTTATGATGAATTGGTTTCTAAAAAGGATGCCAAGAAAACTCAACAGGCAAAGAATCATTTTCTACAAATTGTGTGGGGACAACTGGATCACCGGTGCAAAAGAACGAATTGAGACTTCTACCTCACACCACATATTAAAATATCTCAAAATGGATCATAGACCTCAGTGTATGAACTAAGGCTGTAAACTCAGAGGAGAAAATACATGAGTAAATCTTCATGACCTTGAGTTACACGATGGTCTTTTAGATATGGCATCAGAAGCACAAGGAAGAAAAGAAAAAATAGATCAATTGGAATTCATCAAAATTAAAAACCTTTGTGCTTCAAGGGGCTCCATCAAAAAAGTGAGAAGACAATCCCAACCCACAGAATGGGACAAGATATTCACAAATCATACTGATAAGAAACTTGCATCTGAGACTGTAATGATCTCTTAAAACTCAAAAAAGGAAAAAGAATCCAGTTTTAGAAATGGGCAAATAATTTGAATAGACATTTCTCTAAAGAAAATATACCAGTGGCCAATAGGCACACAAAGAGGTGTCCCTCCTCATCCACTAGGATGGCTAAAACAAAAAAGTCAGACAACGACAAGTGTTGGTGAGGATGTGGAGAATATGGAGCCCTCACTCACTGCTGATGGAAATGTCAAGTGTCACAGCCACTTGGCAAAACACTTCCTCAAAATGCTGAACACAAAGTTGCTGTCTGATTCAGCAATTCCACTCCTAAGTATATATGCAAGGGAACTGAATACATATGTTCACATCAAACTTGAACATGAATGTTTATAATGGCATTATTCATAATAACCCCAAAGTGAAAATAGCTCAAATGTCCATCAACTGATTAAGAGATGAACAAAATGGATATACCCATGCAATGGAATATTTTTCATCACTAAAAAGAAAACACTGATATGCACTACAACATGGATAAACCTTGAAAACACTATATTAAGTGAAAGAAGCCAGCCACAAAAGACCACATATGGTATGATCTTATTTATGTGGAATATCCAGAATAGACAAATCCACAGAGGCAGAGTTTATGGGCTAACCGGGGGTGGAGCGAGGTGAGGAGAGCAGAAATGGGGAGCAACTGTTAATATGAGTAGGGTTGCTTCTTGGGGTATTGAAAATGTTCCAAAATTAGATTGTGGCGATGACTGAATAAATCCGTGAATGAGGTAAAAACCACTGAGCTGAACGCTTGAAATGGGTGAATTTTATGGTGTGTGATATATTTCTTAGTGAAGTTCTAAAAAATGTGAGAAAAATATTTAGTTGATTCTCTGTTAAGTTATTCCAAATTTCTCTGATATACAACATGCTTTTACTAACACACTGAGAGATTGGAAAGGATAATGTCAAATAACCCAAGAAGCCAAGCAACATATGTAGACATTAAACAAAACTGAATAAGATGTGTTATTTACCTGTAAATAATATAATATGCAAGCAGCAGCAGAAGGTCAGTAAAAAGTTAGTCTAGCTATGACCCATTAAAATTAAAGTTAGAGATTTCTTTAGAGTTATGAACTGATTAGTTCAGAAATCTTTGTAATGTCTTCCAAATATCCCATGACAAAAAGTATTGTTATAAGAAATATGCTTTTGCTAATTCTACCCTAAGGATAGATACACTGAATAAATCCACAAAGGAACTTGGTGGATCAATCAATTCTAAAACTTGGGTTTAGAGCTAAAATGCCTATTTCTTCATCCACAGCTTGGACCATTCACAACATACACGCAATTCATCTCTCTCCAGCTTAGGGTCCACCTCACTTTCTATATTTCTTTGTCTTTTCCTATTACCATAAACATTGTCAACCAAACCAGAAGCTCCTGTCTCTTCCCTCTGCCTCATCCTGCCATTCAGTCTGTCCACGAATCTTGTCTGTTCCATTTCCGCTGCAACCGCTCCATTTCAACCCCTCATTTGATAATTCCGTAACTCATCTCCCTGCCTCTGATCTCTCTCCCCTCCAGTGCATTTTGTGCTTTAGCCAGAGTTATTTTTCTAAGACAGAGGTCTCGATGTGCTATTACCTGCTTTAATAACTTTAATGGCTCCCCGTTCCCAATAAAATAAATCACAAAATCTGCAGACCAACCCGTAACAACAGGCAGGAACCACAGCTGTAGATGCAGATGCTGGGTTCAGCCCTGTTTCTCCAGGGGCACTCCCGCCACGATCTTAGGAGAGTTACTGCTCGTCTCTGAGCCCGCTTCCTCCTTTATGCAACTGGTATAATAATGCCTAAGCAGATGTTCAAATAAGGTCATGCAAAGTATCTAACAGCCTATCAATAAATTACCTAAAATATTAATATGATCATAGCATTCATAGGTTTTCACAGAGGAACCTACTTCCATTCTCATGAACTGCACTTCATGAAGTGTGTGCTTTGTCCACAGTTGAGAACTGACATTTCTTATTTTCTTTATTTTTTTGAGGAAGATTAGCCCTGAGCTAACATCTGCTGCCAATCCTCCTCTTTTTGCTGAGGAAGGCTGGCCCCGAGCTAACATCTATGCCCATCTTCCTCTATTTTATCCTCTGTTTTATACATGGGACGCCTACCACAGCATGGCTTGCCAAGCAGTGCCATGCCCACACCTGGGATCCGAACCAACGAACCCCGGGCCAACGAAGCGGAACATGCAAACTTAACCACTGCGCCACCTCCACTGGGCCGGCCCCTGACATTTCTTTTATGGTGCAAGTTTTCAGTACCCAAATTGGGAAAGAGGTGATTAATTGATTAGAGAATATGATTGGCATTCAATATCGATCCCAGTTTGCTTGGGGATTTGCGGTTTTAGTCCTGTTGTCCCAGAGTAATATTCCCTTTTCCATTCTTGAAAGTGCCCTGGTTTTGGGGAAAAAAATACATATATGTGATTGCTCTGGTAAAAACCTGGTTGTGATGAGAGCCATAACCAAGAAAGTCAGAATTCACAGAGCAGCTTTATTTGAGGGACTGACTATCTGACACCACCTGAGTCTTCTCTTCTTTTGTTTACCACTGGAGTTCGTGAATTCTTCCACAGTAAATTTTCAAGGTCAAGGTCAAAAATAGCATAGTAGCCTCAGGCACCTGAGCATGTGAGTGAAAGCACAAGAGACACCTTTAGAGGTTTTCTTGGACCATTTTTATCAACAAAATTATTATTTCAAGATGCATAAATGCAGCTTAAAGCTACTTAGAACATTAAAATACCTAGAAGTAAAATTGCTTTGTTATTGCCTATCATAAATTCTCTAAAGCTAGCCTCTTTTATCTCATTGAAATTACTGTTTTGATGAATTAAGCTGTGTTGGGAATTCAGCTATCCATTCATAGCAGAACAGACTGCTTGTCCTTTCCTCAGAAACCATGAGATTTATTCCTCATTGATTGAAATAAAATTCGGCGCTTTCTCCGGTTATCAAAATCCCACTCAGCACAGATGCCACCTCCCCCAAGCCTATTCTAGGCCAGCCTGCCCCTCCTATGCTGTGTCATGTTCTTGGTCATTCTCTATCTTGCTGTTTTAGCCATTCATTCATTCTTTCACTTAAGTTCTACTATTTGGGTGTGTTTAGTGCTGCCCCCATATGTCATGCTACTCAATTTTCTAGCACCCTGTCTGACTACTAGTAGATGAACCACATATGTTGATTGAATAAATTGACTGTCGAAGGGAGGTAAGAGGCGAGAAAGTAGTATGATTCACCATACCAAGAAGTTAGTAGCTTAACTGAGGGGTTCAGACCTGGAGTCTAGGACAGGTTGTTGACAAGGCAAAGCCATTTTCCATGAGGAGAAAATGTGTAATAAAGGCAGCAGGCCTGGACGTCGAGAGGAGAAGAGGTTCTCGCGGGACACTTCAGTGGACAATGGGGATGGAGAGATGAACAGGTTCAGCACCAGGCTGGGCTTGTGGGAAATGGATCGCCGTGATCGGGTCCACGCTGGCATCTCACGTCTATGTCTGCATCCGCACCACTGAGATGTCTGAGCTGGGCTGGCATGATACGATCCAAATCTTTAAGAAGATGTCAGGATGAGTGGGATGTACAGGAGGGCCTGGGGGTAGGAGAGGTAAGAGGCAGGCAGAATAATTAGAAATCTGTTAGAACAGTCTAATCCTCGAAGATTGATTGAAATTTGCTTTAGGTGATTTGTCAAAGGATAAATTCAAGTGTGTGGCTCTATACCTACATTATCAAGTTGTTAGTAAATGCTAGGCATTGAAAACATTTTTAAAAATCAATGAATTTTAGTAAGCACCTGTTTCAGTACACCAAGTCCAAAGATGAAGTCATCAATTGTGTGTTTATTGTTTTAAGGCATATTCACAAAAAGACTCAGCTAGGCAAAGTGGTAATAAAACATCACCTGAGGAAATTAAAGTTAGGAATATCTTATAGAAATACTTCAGAGAAGAGTGCACATACACATAGCATTCTTAGAATCTATTTCTGTATCTATCTATATATCCATCTATACGCCATCGAACAATCTATCATTTATCTATCTATCCATCCATCTATCATCTATCTATCCATCCATCTATCCATCCATTTATCTATTCATCCATCCATCATCTATCTCTCTCTATATTCAGAACATCATCTTCCATATATACCCTAAGAGCACTAAAAGAAAGGTCACCTATTTTGAAACAAAAAAAAAACCCTCAGCCCTATGAATTCAGCTCAATTGCATTCACGTTAAGTGACTTCCTGTCACCTGGTGACAAACTGGAGCACCTTTTCCAAAGAGTGAGTGAGATCTCCGATGTCACATCCCAAGGGTGTCACCTGTATTCACCAACTGTGTGCCTTAGAGAAGTTCGTTGGTTTACTGCCAACTTCACCTGCAGGAAAGCCACAACGTCAACACAAATCAAAGGATAATTTCTGGGCTGTGCTTGAAAATAATCTAGTGGAGGGTGGACCAGGGGGTGGGGGTATTAGAAGGAACAAAACTGGCCTCATGTCAGTAATTGTTACAACCAGGTGCTGGGTACACGGGGGTTCGCTGTACTGTTGCCTCCATTTGTCCATGTATTTGGGATTTTTTATAATAATAAGTTTAGGTGATGGTGGCAGGGAGAGAGGGAGGTGGCAGAGAGAGGGAGAGAGAGAGAGACAGAGAAGGCAAACTCTGCCAGACTCCCAACTTGGACCCCTTCAGAGAAGGTTAGAGCAGCAGAGAAAAATTTCTTTTCCAGATTTAATAACAAATGAAGGGTGCTTTGTGATTGAGTATTAGATAAAATTGCTGTTGCTTAGGATCCAACATCCTTCTCTGGAGAAGCACAGTGGGTTTTCACAGGCCATTTTTCAGAACGCTCGCACTAGGATGCTGACAACGTCTGCACTCTGACAATGATCTTGTGGCTCGGCGATTTATGGAGGTGGCTGCATTGTTACCCGCACACAGGTCCCCCTTCTCTCGGTTTGCAAACTCGCCAAATGGCAAACTCCATCATAGTCACACCTCCAGGGCACCGTCTTTCCACAGTATGTCTGCATTTTGCACATTTTCCCAAGTTTGAAACCAAATACTCCACAAATGATATTTCAGTATTTGTAGTTTGTCCAAACGCCACCCTTCCCTGTTCCTTCAGCCAAGAATGATGAAAATTAATACCAACATTAAAAGTTTTTAGCATTACACATATGTGTAAACTAATACAGTCTTGTTTAAAATACTACCCTCTTAAGAGAATAATGCCTTCCAGACAGTGTACACGGCTAATACATTCACCAATTTCGGTCACATCGTTAATGGGACCAAGCTTCTGTCCATTGGTGTAGCTCCAATCCATATTCACAGGTAACCACGCCAAAAAAAGTGACTGTCTTGTTCTGCTTGAGCCACCATGACAAACCACAGACCAGGTAGATTAGACAACAGAAATGTATTTCTCCCAGTTCTGGAGGCTGGAGGTGCGACATCCGGGTGTAGACAGGGCTGGTTTCTCCTGAGGCCTCTCCCCTTGGCTCTGGATGGCTGTCTCCTCCCTGTGTCCTCACACGGTCGTTGCTCTGTGTGCACATCCTTGGTGTCCACGTGTCCAATTTCCTCTTTTTATAAAGACACAGCTCCGATTGGATTAGGGCCCACTCTAATGACTCCATTTTAAATTAATTACCTCTTTAAATTAATTTAAAGACCCTGTTTCTAATCTGGTCACATTCCGAGGTAGTGGGGGGTTAGGACTCCAACAAATGAGTTTTGGAGGACATGATCCAGTCTATAACAGTATCTAAGACACTTGTGAGAAAAGGGCGTGGCTGACTCAGCACACACGGCCTCCTCCCGCTGAGAATCCTCTGGAAGCCCGGGCCCTCCATGGAGCGTTAATTCATTGCTTTTCAGTCATTAAACTATTTTTGCAAGTAAAAGCATAACAAATACCCTTCATAGAAAAACCAACAAGAGTGAAGAAGAAAATAAAGATGCTCATCAATTCGACTACGGTACTCTGATATAAGTCCTATTAATATTTGGTGAACTTCCTGCCTTTAGCTCAATACTATAAATGAGGCTGTACTGCAATTACAGGTTTGTATCCAGACTTTTTTACTCTATTTCATATTCATAAGGATGTTCCTACAATATTAAGATTTCTTTGTAAACATCACCTTTAATAGTTACACTCTTCCATAATAGGAATATAGTACAATTTATATAATATTCTGCTAATGTTAGGCATTTATATTCTTTCAGAATTGGTTCTGTTAGAATAACGTAACATACATCCTGGTGTATACACATATTTTTCTTCGTTTGTCACTATTTCATCTGGATAGTGTCCCAGAAATGGGATTAGTAGGTCAAAGAATATGACTATTTTAAAGGAAATTGGTGCATATTGTCAGATTATTTCCCAGTTTTCCACTGGAAAAAAGGGGAGGTGGATGTCTCCCCATATGCACACCAGCCATAAGGAATATCACTTGTCAATAATTTGCTAACTTCCTAGATGAAAACAGTATAAGATTACATTTTTTCTGCACGTGTTGACATAAATTTATATTTTTTCGCCATTTTGAGCCATTTATTCATGCTCTTTTCTGTGAATATTTTACTCATGTCATTTGTCAACTTTTAATGCAGCTTTACCCTCTTTACTGGTTGCTATATATAACTTATTTAAGCATTATCAAGAATTATTTCCGTTTATTGTTTTGGTCTATAAAGTTTAAATATGTAACTTTTTTGTTTATAAAAGCGAATTCATCAATATTTCTCCTACTGTTTTTTGACTTTCTACTGGGGAAGTTCTTCTTCATCTTGATTGAAGATTATTATTCTCCCACATTTGTGTCCCGTTCTTCAAAGCTTTTTCCTTTTGATTGTGGTCTAGAATTTATTTTGAGGAATAGTATTAAATAAATAGTTCACTCTATTTTTGTATAAATAGCCATTTTTTCTCAGTATGATTTCTTGAGTAATCCTTCCCTGGCTTTTCCAAGTGAAAAATAATCATTCCTTTATATGTGAGAGGCATCCGTGAATATATGAAGAACTGTTCATCTTTCTCTTATTTGTGTTCTGAATTGTATATGCCTCAGAGTTACTATCATAACTGTTATCACAGTTGTGGAATTTGGAGAGACGTGGAGCCAAGTTGAGATGTCTGGACAAGATCCTCACTGGATCTGGCTCACTTGATTACCACCTTAGTCATTCTGCACACCCGCTTTCCTGGTAACGTTGTGCGTTCTCTTCACAGTGTGAGAGATTATTTTCACTACTCGTATAACTATAAAGCAGACATTTCTTCCCCAGCCTCTTCCTCGTGCTTCATGGAAATATGGATGAAATCACTGCCAAGGGGCCCGCACAAACCATAGACCTTTCAGCACCAGTTGTCCACTGGATATTTATTGGGTGCCTGTTGTGGGAAGGCAGGGTTTTAGACATGGAGGATCCAGCAGTGAACAAAACAGACCAAAATCTCCACTCCACAGACCTTAAAAGAAATAAGTAAGTAATACTCACACAGTGTCAGGGGGTAATAGGCAGAGGTGGAGCTGGCCTGTGGCTCAGGAGGGCTGAATGAGCGAATTTCTCCCAACTTCATATTCAGTGACATCACACTGACAGTTTGAAATAAATGGGCTGTGGTGGGAGAGCGTTTATGCCGTGGACATGCAAATGCTGCAAATCAGGGCTTTTTTTCTTTTTTGAGGAGAGCTGATTCACCAGTGCACTGTTGGTAATAAGTCGTAAAGAGAAATTGAAGCAGGGAAGAGAGATAAGGAGTGCTGAGGATGGGGACTGACATTTTAGTTTTAAATATGGAGTCCAGGAGGCTGCCTGAGGATGTGACGTTGGAGTGAGGACCCACAAGGAGGGAGGGAATAAGCTTTGCAGATATCCGGAGGGAGAGAACCCAATAGGGAAAGGGCACGTGCAAAGGCCCTGGAGAGGAGAGAGTCTGGCGTGTTAAAAGGGGGGCAGTGTGCCTGAAACAGAGGAATGGAGGATAGCGGTGGGGAACAAGTCAGAGAGGAGGCCTTCAAGGTCATCGTATGACCTTGGGTTTCTGCTTGAAGGAGAGTTTAAGCAAGTGGAATGTGCAGGGTGGTTAACACCCAGGAAGGCCCCCTGTGATCCCACATCCTTGTATTTCCTCTCTTCTGTCGTCCATCCTACGGAATCAGGGCTGGCCTGGGCCACCAAAGCAATGATGTGTGCAAAAGCCTTGCAGTTTCCCCTACCTGGGTCTTCTGGGTCACTCTCTGCAGGAAGCCAGACACCATGTCAGGAGGACACTCAATCAGCCCCCTGGAAAGGTCCCT
The DNA here is from genome assembly GCF_021613505.1 of Equus quagga. Taxonomy (NCBI): domain Eukaryota; kingdom Metazoa; phylum Chordata; class Mammalia; order Perissodactyla; family Equidae; genus Equus; species Equus quagga. The sequence continues at coordinate 1,601,782 of NC_060274.1, forward strand.
GTGGAGAGGAATCTGCCAGCATGTGAATGACCCACCTTGGAAATGCTTCTGCTACCCCAGCCTAGCCTTCCATGACTGCAGCCCCAGACAGACCCTGAGCCTGGACCACATGAGCAAACTGCTTCCACATCCCTCACCTCCAGGAAAGGAAAGAGACAATGAATTATTACTATGGTTTTAAGCTATTAAGTTTGGGATGATTTGATATGCAGCATTACATAACTAATACAGGCCTCTCAGGGGCAGCATGACCAAGTAATTGGTGATATTAGAGTATCTGCTGGTGTCCGGGTGTGGAGGAAACAGCCCTAGGGAGAAGTCCAAGAGACAGAATCAGGGCAGCAAGGACAGCAGGCAGGAAACCACGAGAAGGGAGTTTGAGCTGTGAGGACCCCTCTTATCCCCAAAACGTGTTGAGGTGTTTAGTGTGTGGAGACCATGACGCAGTCTGTGAACCGTTCACGTGGTTGTGAGAGATTCCCTTCGGAGTCACGTGTGTGGACGGCCACAGGAACGGCAAGTGACAGTGATTCACTGGGAAGGGATTTCTCTTCTCTAACACCATCAATGATTTGAATATTGTGTAGACATTTTGGGTGGAAATGACCCGTGCCGTGGAAGCCCCTTGCAAAGCTGGTCAGGCAGTAGCGTGTGAATGTGTCTTATTTGTCCTGTGACTCATTCTCATTTTTTTAAAACAAGTTTTCCACAGAACACTCATAACTTAGTAAAAGCACAGAGGAGTGTGGGTTCGAACAGAAACAGGTTGACTACTAAAGCATGAACAAATTTAAGAATGGAAATGGGTTTTTGAAGGAAGCATAACTCACTATGATTTATTAGTTGTTCCATGAAATAAAATAGAGCATAAGCTCTCTAATTCTTCACCATATCAACTATATAACATACATGTGTGTGTTTCATTGTGACGGGTACCAAAATTAACAGGCATTGATTCATTATGATGGGGTAGAGATCGACACCTTTGGGTCATCTCCTGACTGTAGCACCAACGTGGAGCTGTGGACACAAAGACCCCCACTCTAATTCAACTTTTTCCACACTGAGGACATGGATTTATGAGAAGACATTTCTTGCCATGAAGTTAGTATCACATAATGCCTCAATTTTCATTTTTGAAAACATTATTTTAAGAGAAAACTGATAAGAGGCTTTTAGACTCTAGAAAGAGATCAAGAAGTGTGGGCAGACTCCTCGCTGAACCTACACAGATCCCTGAATTTAACAAGGCAGTTAGAGCTGCCCACTGGGACACCTAGAGCCACCGAGTGGTCACTTACAGCTTCGGGATCCACCAGGGGTTTTAAAGGTTTGTGAGGAATGTGGCTGCTTGCGGATGGCGGGGGGAGTCAGTGGCCTGTCTGGAGCTTTCCCACCACTGTGCATTGGGCCTTTGGACACTGTTTGCAGAGAAGAGGAGCAGATAATAAGGAAATTTTCAGGTTGGCGACATTGGCTGTCTGTCTCTATGGTGGATGGTGGATTCTGGAGCCAGGAAGCCAGGGAGTAAGCAGGGAATAAACCCCACATATGCTGGGTTTACTGGGTTTAATGTAGAGAAACTGATGTCAGGACCAGTGTCAGAGTTGGGGAGGGCAGGAGATGGAGGGGCACGAGAAAGGAGGGACTCTGACCTGCTTCCTCCCTGTGTGGTCACAGGAGGTCAGCTTCACTCCCACCTGGCCCATTTCATGGTCCGTCAGAGGCAGGAGTGGGCACGGGCTGTCTCATGCCACCCAGGCTAAGTTCATGGTCCAGTTTGTAGACTTGCCCTTTGGGGGTTGATTGGTGCAGACACCATCCTTTACCAAAGGGGGGCAGAACCCACTTTATAGAAACAGAAGAACAATTCATCTATCAGCCTAGAGAGCACTTTCAGTCCATGAGCTCCTTCAGTAACCATAGTTCACACTGTGCGTTCACGATGTACCAGGCCCGGCACGAGCACCACCTCATTCAGTCCTCACGACAACCCTGTGTGGTAAGTTCTAGTGGGAAGGCCGTCTTACTGAGGAGGAAGCTGAGGTTAGAGGAGCTGCATCCTGTGGATCATCCACCTGGCAAGGGGTGGGCAGTCAGGACTCAAGCCGAGAAGAGTGAGTCGCTGGGGTCTCCTTGCTTCATCCCTTTCCACTCAGTGTTTCTCAAGCTGCTAAAACTCCAGCTTCCCAGGGCCCCCCTCCAGGAATTGGGGTCCTGCAGCTCTGGAATGGGGCACAGGACTCTAGGTACCTAACAAGCACCCACTGCCATTATTACTGCCCAAGGAGATGACCCATGTACTTTTAAGAAGACTTCACTGAGTCCGATGGGCCCTAAATGTTAAGAAGCACAGGCTTAATTGATTCCAGCTCCCCATCGAAAGGTGGCAAGAATCTTTGAGTTGTACAGATATGGGTCACTTAATTTTGGAAGGAAATGCGTATTCCTGGGTCTCAGAGTAAACCCATTAGGCCAGTTCATCTTTCTGTGGAGGGTGTTCATATGCCAGAGGCACTCACTAACAGTGTGGCATCATGGAGGCACGCCACCTCTCCAAAAAGCCACGGATCGGGAATCCTTAACAGTTCCACGTCCTCATAAACAGCGCTGTGGGGAAGCTGACAAATGGTTCCTCCATGAGAGGAAGACAGAAGTGGCTGTCCTTGCCTATCTTTTACATAAAGTGACAAAGATCTGAAAAACAGACACGCAGGAACAGCTGGGGAGAATTCAAATTTTGAAAATATCTAATGTTCTGTGCATTAATATGCCAATTTTCTGATCCACTCTCTAGAAAGATCTACCCTATGAGGTCACGAATGGAAGGCAAAATTATTAAAATCAAACGTCTGGGTTCTTGAGGAAAGAACAAAACTTTGGAGTTGATCAATCCCATCTCAGGACCCCTTTGGTCCTTGGGCTAGTTGTTGAAACATAAGTGAAGACAATGGGACCTTTCTTATAGGATTGTTTAGAGGATTAAATTAGATAATACATATAGCATTCCTGGAACATAGTAGTTGCTCAATAAATGTACATTTTTCTCTCCAGGGCAGTTTTTCCCTCTAGAAAATAATGAACTGCACCAACTTACATAAAACCGATTTTTAATATCAAAAACAGCTCAATTCTTCACTAGAACATAAGATTCTCAAGAGCAATAATAGGTCCCTTTGTCCACACATTCCTGACAGCCCCCACCGAGGACGGTGCGCAGCGATAGACTAAGGATGCACGCGCTTATTGATCTGAACTGGACTGATGTTGTTAGATATTTGTATTGGGCATGTCCTACTTTTCCATAGGACTGACTCAAACAATAAGAGCTTGGTCCTATGCATCCCTAACAGCCTTGGGATTCTCACCAGACAATCAGAGTTTGGGAAAATTCCATTGCAGTCGTTAAGCCAGAAACATCTGGACCAGCCCCCCTGGAAATGCCCTCCTCACCACAGATCACAAGACGCATGCAAGGATGGAACACAGCATCGCTGGCACCTCTAGGAGCTCCCTGGAAGGACTGGGGATTAAGCATAGGGAAACTCGCAGCTTTTGAAAGAGGCTTCTGAAATGGAATATTTGTGGTTTCAGCCAGACTACCAGAAGCTGGATATCACAAGAAACAGAGAGTCCCAAGTTACCTCTTCTGGCCACAATGCGGCCTCTTGTGTGGGAGAACGGTCAGCTTTTCATGTGCCAAGCAGCCCTGCAGAATATGTATGTCTCCTAAATGATATATTTAAAATAATTTGTTAAATTTATGTAACACCACTTTAATCATAATTTTTCAACTTAGTCTCTCCCAGCAAGAATTAATCTGGTGTTCTGCTATGCTCTCTGACTACACTTCTATAATAGTATTCATTGCATTATGCATTTTTATGTTATCTGTGCCAACAGTCTTTCTAGATGGTAGAGACTGGGTTTATCTGTATGTACTAGTTGGCACTTAGGAAAGTATCTTCTACAGAGTAAGTCCTCAATAATTGTTTATTAAGTTTAACTTAAATCGGCTAATTCTGTCTAGAGAGAATACTTGCTGTAGAAATACTGATTTTCATGCTAGAAATAGCATTTCTTTATATCTGCTGTGCCTATTGTCCATGTTTCAATTGGCCGTCTGAGATCGCGAGGCCCCTCAGGAGCGTGAACAGATGGGAGCACAGTTTGTTTGGAGAAGGCACCCGCAGAGCACAGAGCACGGAGGAGCAGAGAGCTACGTCAAGGCTTGGGTTTGGAAACGGGGACTGTTTCAGGAAATACTAAAGGTAGCAGGAGGACCCGGTTACAATGGTGATGGAATTAATTTTAGGAAAAGTTGGTATAGAAGCATGAGAGTCGTGAAATCCGAGAATCAGAGTCAGAAAGAGTCTATCACCTTTCTCTGTCTTCCCACTTTTCTCTCTCAACATGCCTTTTCTCGATGTGTCCTAATCTCGTTGTGAGCTGAATCTACACTTGTCTCACCTCCAGGAAACATGAGACCAAGGAGAGTTAATTGGTCTGACCACTGGGTTTCTGGTTCCTTGCACAGTGTCTGGCACATAGCCACTACTTCATCAGAGATTTACTGACACAAATTAGCGTATGATATCTTTGTCAACATATTTGAATCCCCGTTTTCCTGAAAGATCTAATTAATTTTATAAACGGAAATTGACTTAGGAGTTTCTACTGGGAAGCAAGATAGAAATGTCGAGCTTGAGTTCCAGAAAAAGACAGAACCCTAAGAGTGGTCGTGCAGTTACGCTAGAAAAAAAAAATGACTTTTTCCAGTTATAACCATATCATAAATCAAAAGATGCTATTACTCTTGTTCTGGGGAGTCTGGTACTAATACCAGAGATTAATAGTCTTGTGAGTCTCAAATTGGCCTTGACCGTGTCAACATACTCCTTTCTCTGCCTCCTTCAAGACGCTGTTGGTTTCTGCCAGAGTCAGCCTCCACTACCACCCTAAGCCCCTCCTGCACGCCATCTATGGAAGTAGGTTTCTGAATTTGCTCAGCACAACAGAAGATTTGGGGCTGAAATTTGGGCGTATAACTCATACCAGTTGGCTCCCCTTGTCTTCTCTTATTAATACGAAGTGAATGTTTTCAATCTCAACTTGCACAGAACTTCACAACATACTGACTCCTGGATGTAGATAAAGAATAAATATTGTGTTTCTTCTTCAGAAACACAGGACAAAAATAAATAGTTCTCTATTTTGATCCGTGTAGAAATCAGTCACTAGGAATGGGCACTGTTCCTAAAACTTGCTTCACTTTTTTTCTCTTCTCCAGGGAGAATTGGTGCATAAACTCAAAACCTATCTTAAAATTTATCTACAGATGAAGTTGAAGTGGAAAATTGAGTCATTTGGTCAATTATATATTCCAAAACACTTCCAACTGATGTATCAAGGCAAGGCAAAGTACAGTTTGTGTTTGTATAATTATGGCAATCTGTCATGGTCCAGAAGGATTCCCACCTTTCAACCCTCTTAACCCTGGGGGTTGAATGGATTAATTCTTCTCTATGACCGTAGGCCTGGTTTCACCCAGGAGGACACGAAGAGGATTAAATCGAGCTATTTGTGGCCCCTCCAAACTGGTACTACTGTCCCAGAGCCTGGGTTCTTGGCAGGTGTTCTTCATTTTCTGGGCTTCTTGCCTCACTTCTTAGTCTCTAAGGCTCTGCTTACACTAATATCTTGGGTGATATTCATGTCCTTGTAACCTTTACTCATACTCATTCCAGATACAAATCCACGTGCCCAAGTGTGGGGGTTCATTCTGATAAATTTATCCTTATACAATTCGCCCTTGTCATTTCTGTCTCCCATGACCCACCTCCACTCAGACAGCTCGACCATGAAACGTCCTTTGCTTGAAGCAAGAATTATTAAAATAGCCTAAGGAGGAAATCTGTCGTCTTGACATTTGAATTTCAAAAGCTGAGTCCACAAAGTAGGACTTAGAGGAAAAACAAAAGTCAGATCAGATTTTTTTTTCTGTAACTTGACTTGCTAAAGTTTCCTCAGAATGGGGGAAAAGGAGGAAAACTTAGAATAAATAGAATTAAATGCTGACCTGTGCCCAGAAGAAGGGACGTGTGCCTGGTCAGCCCAACCACTCGTGTCTGGCCATATTCTGCTAGAGGAGCTGGAATCCTGGATGGATTGGAGCCTGAAGACAGAATCCCAAAGCTCCCACTCCCAACTCGCAGTCAAGAGTAGGAGCAGAAGTAATGTCTGTGAGGAAGAGAGGCTGAAAAGAGCCTCACAGAGTTTACAGTAGCCCAGTGCAGGAAGTTTCTGTGTGCCTGAGAGCATGGAAGACATGCAATGGAGAGCCGCCTCCCTGGATGCTCCTGCGAGGTTCCCTGACCACTCGCAATTCCCCATTTGTGATTTCATCTTTTTTTTTTTTTTTTTTTTTTTGCTGAGGAAGATTATCCCTGAGCTTATATCTATGTCGCTCTTCCTCTATCTTATATGTGGGTTGCCTCCACATTATGGCTGACGACTGGTGTAGGTCTGTGCCTGGGATCCGAACCCATGAACCCAGGCTGCCAAAGTGGAGCATGCCGAACTTAACCACTACACCACAGGGCTGGCGTCTCATCTTTTCTTTTTTGTTTCTTAAGTGCTGTGTGTAGATACATCCAAATCACAATGTGCTAATTAAACTGAAGATATTTCAGGTTTGCAAATCCCTGTGCCTGACCTCTCCCCAAACCCAGAAGTCAAATAGGAGCCTAGGATGGAAACGCATGCCAATGAGTTCACAAAAGCGAGCCCGGCAAGAAAGCAAAGTCAAGTTGCATCTTTTGTGTGCCAGCCACCACCCTCGGCACTGGGGATGCAAGAATGAACTCAAAGAATAGAGCTCCTGCTCCTAGGGAGCTTACGTGCCAGGGGAAGTGGTAATGCATCAAATAAGATAAGCCAATTTTGGCGACCATGTTGGCGGAAAAAGTGAGTTGTCCCTTTCAGACAATAAACTATCTTTACTCAACATAAACTCTTCAAGAAGAGTCTTAAAGAGCAGAATTAATTCCGTGGATTACACGGAGATTACTGAGGAACATCTTTTTAGAGCAGTTCCTACATGGTTGCTTAGTGGTGCCACGTGTGGAACCAGCCCCACCTGTATCAGTCATCCAGGCATTTATGCGAAAGAAACAAACCTGTTGGTGCCTTCTCACAGCATATTCTGGCCTCTAGAATTTGGCCGTGTGTTGAACAGTTAGTATATATTTTTTTAGAAAGAGTTCCAGCCTGTCATTATTTACATACTTAAGACTGTTTGATTCCTAAACCACAGCCCAAATATTTTCTTTTAAAATCTCTGTAAGTATCAAGACGTATCCCACAAAAAGTGCACTGTGTTCTCCCTGAAAACAGTTGCATTGAAAAATACCTGCCTTGTTTTTTAGAAAAACACTTAAATCATTTTCTGAGGTCCGGCCATCAATGCATTTAGATAGAAAATGCTTTCTGAAGAAACAGTCCTTGTTAAATTGTTTTTTAAAAAAATATGGTGCCTTCACTTGGTATTTAGAAATTCCTCCCGTGGTGAAGGTATATGAGTCCTTCCAAAAACCATCTTGGGTTAAAGTGATTAATTATCCCTAATAGACTCTTTTAGAGCCGTGTTTATTCTGCCATGCACAACACAGCAGGAGCCCAGAAATTGCTTCCAAACCTGAGCTTCTTCCAAGAAAATGGAGGAGAAACTGCGGCTGGCACCCAGGCTGATATTTTCCAGGTCTCTCCCTGTCATCTGTTTGCACCAGGGAGCTCAGAGAATCAACAGTCCCAATGTCTATACAACTACCCATCTGTACTCCACTTGCTTCTGCTGCTACACACGCTTCTCAGAGAGAAAAGCCATATTCAGACGAGAGCATCATTCCTGCCGGATGGCAAGTACCCCTTGCAATGCCAGGGTACCTAGGGTCAAAGATTTGCAGTGCCCGGCTCGTCAGCAGGTGTCCCTGCCAGCAAGGAGCACAGACGATGCTCTGTCTGGTAACCACGGACTGGGGTTGGCTGCTTGCTGGTCTGTACAGACTTTGGCTTGGCAGCCACTGTCCCCGCTACCTAAATCCTTCAATTCAACCTCAGCTTTCGTTTTTTCTCTTGACTTGGATGAAACTATCTTTCCCCGGGTAATTTAAGACCCTGGAGGTGTATGTGTGGTGTTACTTTTCTCGCTCTTTCACCGCATTCAATTTTCTGGGAAAGGCTCATAAACTGAGATTACAACTAATCCACATAGAAACTTTAATGCTTTAATTTTACTTTCTGGAGATCCTATCATTTATTTCGCTTTGTTCTCAAACCACAGGCCTGTGTAGGATGCAGCTTTCAGGGGAATGATGCTGTGGGACATGCGAGCCTTTCGAGGTGAAAACCAAAGTCACTGAAGGCAGAAACTTCTAGAAGTCCACCATTGTGGCAATAATCTGTAATAATCAGCAAAAGAGAAACTTCTGGTATAGTATTTCATTTTTAAGAACGAGCAATATAAATTTAGTAGAAGAGAAATTTAAGAAGGAGGAAAACAAAAAGGTGGAAAAAAAAACCAAAACTCTTTCTGAATGAAAAATAAAGTCTTGGCTACTGCTGGGCTGGTACCAAAAATTCTACCAAATTTCCATAACTGTACTGCATTTGATCAGATTCCCAAGTTGATTGATGAAGACTTGAATGCTGTTCCTAACAAAGGGTGGATGTTTGTTGAAAGGATTAAAGAGTCCTGTCAGGTGACATTGAGTTACAGATCCGAAGCCACATCACAAAGCAGAAGGCTCTTCCTACAATGTCCCAAGGTGAGGTTCTTCCCCTCATCAATCTTGTCTCACAGTACCCTGCCTTGGACATCTCTGACCTCCTGCTTGGTGGGAAATGTGCATCCTGCCTTCCTGGGTTGTCAACCATCTTTGTTCCTCCCACAATAATTTAAATTCCTTATGCAAATAGTATGTCCTGTAACTCCAAAGCTTTTAGGATAGATACGCAAAGTAGACCCTCTAAATGGCACTCATAATAAAAATCAACTAAAGCAGTATATCAGGGTTCAGCCAGGCCTGCATACTTTTCAAAATCTTCCATATGATTTTAATGTGCAACTAGTGTTAAGAAACGCACATCTCGGGTCTAATTCCACAGCACGTGACAGTGGAAGGTAGAACACGTATGCATGTACATGTGTTTGGAGTCAGACATGCCAGACTGCAGACCCCACTTTGTTACTTGTAATGGGGCTCCTAGCAAATCACGTAAACTACCTGACATTGAAAATTGAGTAAAGAGCAAATAAAAACATTTTCTTCACTGGATCATTGTAAGTGGTTAAAAAAAAAAAAATCACAAAAGTGAAGAGCCTAGAACTGCGTCCAGCAAATGTCAGGGGCTGCAACCTGCTCTGGGTGTCGCTGACTGTCCCAAACTTCTAAACCATCCTATGTAATTGCCACATCTGAGAGTCTTGTCTTCACTCCAGGCCCACGCCTTCTGGTCGGAACTTTCTTGCAATCCAGGATGGTGTAGATAATATTTTTTAAAAATATTTGTCTGAATAATCATTCTGATTAAACACCTACCCTCTCAAAAAAAATTCAAGTATAAGTTTGAGTCTTCCACGTGTTCATTTACTTATGCAATTAATACGTATTGAATGTAAACATTTGCTAGATACTGATATTATAGTGAAGAATAAAGTGGAAATAGACAATGAATAACTAAAGAAACGCATAAGTGAAATAATCACACATTGAAAAACATGTAATTAAAAAAATAAATCTGAGCCTGAGAGGTAGACTGGAGGAAGAGTCTGCCATAGATTGAGAAGGCAATGAGGTCCTCACGGAGAAGACAGAACGTCTTAACCGAAGCTGAGACCTGAAAGTTAAGATGGCGTGTAAATTACTGCGTTAGAAAATCACCCCAAGGCACAATGGCTTAAAACAACAAGACTGATGACATCACACCTTCTGTGGTCAGGAATCCAGGTGCAGCTGAGCGGGGCCCTCTGGTCTGGGGTCTATCACAAAGCTTTAATTAGAGCACTGGTTTGGGCTATGGTCATATCTGAAGGCACAGCTGGATTCTAAGTTCGCTCATGTGTTTGCTCCAGGATTTAGCTGTTCCAGGACTGCTGGCCAGAAGCTACAACCACTTCCTTGCTGGTGGGTCTCTCCCTACAACAGGTCCCAGTGAACCAGCTGGTTTTATCGGAGGGAGAAAGCGAGAAAAGCTATGGAAAGCAAGACAGAAGTCACAGATTTGTGCAACCTAATCTTAGAAGTGGCATTCCATTGCTTTCACCACATTCTGTTCACGAGACATGGGCACTAATTTCAACCCACACTTGAGGGTGGGGATGGCACATGGGCATGAAGACTGAGAAGCTGGGATCACTTGAAAGCTGCAAACAACTACATGGTACCCACAATGAAGAGCCCAGGGGAGGAGATGGGGTAAGAGGAGAATTTTAGACCCCTAAAAGGGGGAAGCATGAAAGGTCAGCTTTGAACATTCTAATGGTAGAAACTTGGTGGTGGTAGTTTTGGTGATCGTGGCTGTAGGAAATGTGGGAAATGGCAGAGAACGTCTGACTCTGAAGACAGGATCATTAATAGAAACTTTTTTCCTCTTGCTACCCCATTTTCTCCTACTTGTTTTGGAGATCTGTTTTGACACATCAATTCGTTCCTCTTAAAAACACCTACTATAAAGCTGTAACCCAAGATATGCTCCATATAGTTGATATTTATGTAGCACTTCATAAACTCTTCATCATTTCATAACTGTTTATTAACTTTGCATTTTTAGAGTTTAAAGAACCATATAAAAGATGTACTTTCTTTTGCAGATACATTAATATTAGTTAACAGACATTCCGTTCAAGCTCAACGTTTTTTCCCTTTGGTATAAAGTTCTATAAGCTTCAACACATGAATAGATGTGTGTGACCACCACTATAATCAGGATACAAAACACCAACTTCTCCTTTTAAGTGTTGCTTTGGTCATGGATCCACTCAGCTGTTACAAATGTGCACAACTCTAAAACCTGGCTGTTATAAAATCTTCCACATAAAGCGCATACGTCACATTTGAGATAGAACAAGAAAATAGAACTTATAATGAATGCATGTTGTACTAATCAAAATCAGATGGCCTACAACATTAACTTTTAAAGGCACGTTTTCTGGTCTAAAATCATTTGGCGAGATCTAAATTTTAAAGACAAGGAATATTTCAAATAAACAGTGTTGAGTGGTTGAAAATAAATCTAAGTCAATGCGTATCATGACAGTTCATTTATTGTATTCTGTTTCTACAAATAGAGAAAATCTTTACGAATTTGGTCAAGAGGAAGAGAAATATGTGTTCCTTTGAATGGGATGGAGATTAAAAAAAAAAAAAAACTATCCACAGATTCAAAGCAATTAACCAGAAAGGAAATTCTGGGATGCTGTGCAGAGGCTGACGGTGGCACTGACGTATCAGCCTGAGGCACAAAGAGAGGAGATATTGAGTGAGTCTATTTGTTTTATTCTCCTGTTTTGTGACATAATGAGTGGAAGTACACTTTGGAGTCATGGAATTCCAGTTTTGTAGGTGGGATCCACCAGGTATTGGCTTTGTGGTGCTAGTAAATTTGTCTATTCTCTCTGTCTATTCAATGATGTCCTCCTTGATTTATCTGCTACTGAACAGCCCCTTCAAAACTTTGTTGTGAGGATAAAATGTGGTTGCAGAAGCCAAGGACCCGCGTAGACCTGGGACGGAATGCAGGTTCAATTTCACTGGTGAAGGAAAAGGCTGAGATGCTCCAGTGTCCTCTGAATGGTGACACCATTGACCTGCAATGGCCTCTGTGACCCAACCTGCGGCTGCTCCTCCCCACGTACCTCCTGCCTCACTGGCCAACCCCTTACTGTTTCTTGAACTCCCGCCTCAGGAATACTCCTTCCACTTGAAGGACTCTTGCCGCAGATATCCGCATGGTTTGCTGTCCTGTGTCCTTCAGCTCTCTGCCCAAATGTCACCTGCATGGAGAGAACGTCCTCGGTGGTGTTCCACTGTCCTAGGCTCCCGGTGTCCTCCACCTGGCTTTCTTTTTCTCATGGCACTTGAGTTGAGGCTCCTGGGCTAGGCATGGCTTAATTCTTATTTTCACACATGTGTGTGCGTGTGTGTGTGTGTATGTGTGTGAGCATGTGTGGTTTCCAGAATGTGAGGAGAGTGGAAACTCCACAAGATCTCTGTTTTTTCCCACAATATGTGTTCCACGAACTTGGCCTGAGTTTTAATCCCTTCCTGCCCGTTATAATAATTATTTTCACATTCTCGCATGGAGGACCCAGCAAGAACACCAGATATGAGTTGAAAGGGTGAGAAACCTGGGGTGTAGAGGAGGTTTTGCACAGACACAGTCTCGGACGCACTCCAGTTGGTATTATTAGAACTGACCTGGGAAGCAGAGTTGGGCCCTGGGGAAATAGTTCATCAGGGTGGAGCTGGAAGGCCAGGTGAGAGGATGTTGTCCTGGGCCCACAGGCCCAGACAGAGCGCTGGAGCGTATCCCTGAACAACCACTGCCTGCAGCAGATTGGCACCCGTCCCCCGAAGCAGGATGGAGCGAGAGTGAAAGGAAGAGAGTGCACAAGAAGAGGCATCATCCTGGAGATCCACGAGCCAGGTGTGTATCTCTCCATCTAAGCTTGATTCTGGGAGGGCCTCATTACTCTTTGTTTCTGTTTTGTCAGTAGCATTTCATGTGGGAAAATCACAATTTACATTCACCTCAGTCGAACTTATATTTGTTGAGCACCCAACTTCTCAGAGCCTTTCAAACAGACGCATAGGATCCACTGGCCTTCAGATAAGGCGTGGCTGTCACAGTGGGATCCTGTGTTAACTACCGTGCAAGCAACCACAGAAATTACTCAAGGGCTCAGTTACACAGTCTTATAATCATTACCGACCCCTAAAAAGACTTCCAGAAACCAAACTCAGAGTTCAAAAGTGCCATTTCAACTCATGTTGAGTTTATAGAACGTTTTTATATTCTTTAAGAGAAAGAAACAGTAATTTTCAATACAATATTTTGGTTGACATAGATTTTAATTTTTATTGCATTATATTGCAGATGTTTTAGTCTTCACAAAATGCCCTGTTGTTTCCCATGAACACAGAAGATGGGTCAAGTTTGTTTGCAAACATGGACAAATATGAGCCAGCGGTAATACTTCCATCACATTATTCTAAATGTGAAAAACTGTGTTCATCACATGAGAAGAAATCAGACGCCGTGGATCCTCTCTAAGTCTTTCAGCAGCAGTTTTGTTCCCAATCTTAAGTAAAGCATAAATCACACACGGATGAGTTCACAGTTGTTACAGGTTGGTAAGTCAACGTTCTTGCATCTAGTCTGTGAATGGAAACATCATACAAATATCAATATTTACAAAATAAAATGACATTAAGTGGTCTTCAGAATCTGACCTGAATTTACCTTCATGACAGCACCTCTAACCCCACCCTTGAACCTTATCGGAATATTCACCATTTCCAAAAAGGCCATAAGCAGCCTCTTTGCCTCCATCTATGCTCAGCTCCCTTCCAGAGAGGTTCTGCCACATACCACAGTCAGTCACCAAAATCCCGCCCATTTCAAATAAACCCCAACTGTGGTCCTCTGGCCCCGTTCTCTCCCTATGCTTCAGTATGACATTTCTTATACAATTATCATAATATTCATCACACTAACTGAAAATGCCTTGCATACTGGAACTCCTGGTAAACTAGAAGCTTCACGAAAATATGTGTCACATCACAGCCAATTGTTTTTAAATTGATTAAGTGTATTCATTAATCTCCTCCTGTGTGCCAGGCACTGTGAATGGTACTAAGGGTACAGAACTAAAAGACAGGATCTTTGGTCTCAAGGAGCCCACATTTTAACACATAAGATAGGAAAACAGATATTATAAAGCTGTAATAACATTATGCATACGAGGCATAAAAAATAATCAGCTTCAACCTTCCTAATGAAGCAAATCCTGACTTACTTCTTAAACATCAAAGAGGAACTTTTCAGACTGAGAAATGCAAGAAGGTTGTTGCAGGTGGACGAAACTTGTATAAATACATGAAAGTGAAAACATACATGCTGAGGCTAGACAAGATGATTAAAGTACAAAAAATGCAGATGATGCATGAGAGACAGATGTGCACTAGGTTGGGAAGGACTGAGGTCTTATTATGAAAGAACTTGGGAACTTCGTAGAGTTTTAAGCGGATTAGACATTTTTTGTAGCCCTGTGGAGGATGGATTTCAGTGGGACAAGACTACAGGCAGAGATCACTCAGGTTGTTGAAAGGACTCAAGAGAAAAGGAATAAGTGCCTAAGATGAAGGAGGCAGGAAAAATAAAGATATGAGAGTACACCCAGAGATGTTTAAAGCATAAGACCCACAGGGCCAGGCAGAAGAACAGACATATATGAGACACATAGCAAATACCTGTTAAACAAGTGCAGGAATGAACAAAGGTAAGGATTCTACCTCCAGGATGGTAGCGTGAGGAGCTCCGTGAACACTCCGTGAGGAGCTCTCCAGCAAAACAAGCATAACTGGTGAAATGATTTTAAAAACCATTTAAAGTCTCTGTAAATGTCCCCAAAGGCAGACAGCAAATGCAGAAACATTTACTTGAGGAAACCTGCTAGATCTCAGTAGGAGCAGTGAGAGTTCATGATCCTTGAGCCACGACTCACTTCCCCAACCTCAGCATGACTCCACTCTGCTGAAAACTCAGAAAACTCCACTCTATGTGGATGTGCCAGAAAGACAGGGCTCCTGCTCTCCTCCTCTCCCTGAGCTCCCAGTCAAGGGCTCCAGACCTGCCAGGGATGAGCAGGCCACGTACAACAACATACAGGAGATGAGAGGAAGAAAATATGTGAAGAAATAGTATTTGAAAACTTCCTACATTTGATAAAAAATATTATCTAAATATCCAAGAAGCTTGACAAACCCCCCTCACAATAAATGCAATGCAAACTCAATCAATGCAATGTGGTGTGGCTCAGAGACTCACACCGAGACACATCATAGTCAAATAATTGAGGGTCAAGACAAAATCTTGAAAGCAGAAAGAGAAAAATGACTCATTGTTTACAAGGGACCCCAAATAAAATTAACAACAACCTTCTTGTGAGAAATTATGGAGTCCGGAAACCAGTCAGAAGTTATATTCAAAGAGCTGAAAGACAGAAAAGAAATTGTCAACCAAGAATCGTATATCCAGCAAAACTGTCTTTCTAAACTGAAAGTAAAATAAAAACATTCATCCACAGATAAACAAAAACTGAGAGAATTGTTGCTGACAGACCCACATGACAAGAAATGGTCTTTAATCTGAATGCAAGCAACCCTGATAGTAATTGAACACACACACACACAAACAAGCACCAGTAAAGGGACGTATGTAAATTTAAATGTAATATGAATGCATATTTCTTCTTCTTTATTCTCTTATCTGACTTAAATTTCAATTCTGTAAAACAACATGTAAATAATTGTATTTTTGGTCCTGTGGCATATAGAAATGTAATATATTTGACAATGACAACACCAAGGAGGTGGGTGGAGCAAAGTTGTAACCAAGGAGCAGCAAAACGATACCAGATGCTAACTTGTATCCATGGGAGTAAACGAAGAGAACCAGCAGTATTAAATTAGGAGGTTAATATTACAAACCCTGTAAATATACACTTACTTTCTTCTCTTCTCTCAACTTCTATAAATGACATAAAAATTACATTTAGTAATAATTATAACAATGTATTTTGGGGTATATAATATATATAAATGTAATATGTATAACAATGATAGCATGAGAGGGTGAAAAGGAAACAGAGCTACAAAGGAATAACATTTTTATATCTCACCGGTATTAAGTTAGTATATATCCCAAGTAGATTCTGATAAATTAAGATGTATATGGTAAGCTTCAGAGCAACCACTAAGAAAATAGTCAAGAAATATGGTGAAAAATCACTAACAAAATTAAAATGCTACAAGAGAAAAGTTTCACTTAATGCAAATGAAAGTAGTAAAAGAAGAACAAAAAACTATAGACATATAGAAAACAAAAGTAAAGTGTCAGTCATAAACCCAACTCTCTCAATAAAAACATTAAATGTAAGTGAATGAAATAACCCAATCAAAAGGCAAAGATTGTCAGACTTGATAAAGAAAACAAGACCCAACTCTGTGCTGTCTACAGAAGACACACTTTGATTTCACAGATACAAATAGACTGAATTGAAAGAACAGAAAAAAGATAAATCATTCAAAAGCAACCTTAAGAAAGCTGGAGTGATATACTAATAACAGAAAAACTAGACTTTAAAACAAACAAGAAAATGTTACTAGAGATAAAAGGGATATTTTATAATAATAAGAGAGTCAATGTATCACTAAACAATAATCCTAACAAACATATGTACCTGTGGCAGATACATTACTGATCTGCTAAAGATAATAATACTGTAATTTCCACAACCTCAAAATGTTTTACATTACACAGCAAAGGGGATTTTGCAGGTGTGACTCAGTTAGGGATCTCGAGATAGAGAGTATCTATCCTGGATTATCCTGAGGGGCCCAATGTAATCACAAGGGTCTTTGTAATTGAGAAGCAGGAGATTTGGAGTCAGAGGGAGAGAAACTGGGAGATGCCATGCCACTAACTTTGAAGATGGAAGTTAATGCCATAAGGGAAGGAATTTAAGCAGCTTTGGGAAACCGGAAAATGCAATGAAACTGATTATCTCCCAGAGACTGCAGGAAAAAACACAACTCAGCAACATCTTGATGTTAGGACTTTTGGTCTCAATAACTAAGATAACATTGTTATCAATAACTAAGATAAGATTGTTTTAAAACACTGAGTTTCTGATAATTTGTGACAAAAGCAATAGGAAACTAATACAGATTCTGATACAAGAAATGGAGAATTACTGTAAACAAATACCGGAAAATATTGAAGTGGCTTTGAAATTGGGAAGCAGGCAGAGGAAA
Organism: Equus quagga; assembly: GCF_021613505.1. NCBI lineage: Eukaryota > Metazoa > Chordata > Mammalia > Perissodactyla > Equidae > Equus > Equus quagga. Next base: position 1,618,878 of record NC_060274.1, read on the forward strand.
GAAAAATTTTATAAAACATTATAGAAAAAGGCTAGATTGCTTGAGGAGACCATTAGTAGAAGTATTAGCAGAAGTTTAAGACTCTGCTGGTAAGGATGCAGAAGGAAGTGAGGAGCGTGGGAGAGGAAACATGTACCTTCTTAGAGAATAACTAAATCACCATAAACTAATTGTAGTTAGAAATATGGACGTTAGAAATGATTCTGATAAGGGTTCAGAAGGAAGTGAAGAGAATAGTAGAGGATACGTACATAATGCTAGAGAATAACTAAATCTTCACAAATAGACTGTGGTAGAAATACAGACATTCAAAGCATAGCTGGTGAGGGCTCTGAGGAAACTGGGGAGCACATTATTGGAAATGGGAAGAAAGGACAACCTTGTAATAAAGTGGCAGAAAGCTGAGCTGAATTGTGTCCTGCAGTTATGTGGGAAGCCGACTTGCAGGTGATGAACTTGAGTATTTGCCTGAGGTGATTTCCAATAAAAGTATGGAAGACGCATCTGGCTTTCTCTTGCTACTTATAGTAAAATGTGCAAAAAATCCAAGAAAATTAAAAAAGATCACTGTTTGGCAAAAAGGAACCAGGATTCAATGATTTCAGAAGTTTTCAACCTATCCAGAGAGCTAAAGACTCTAAAATTTGCAGATTCACAATTAGAAACTGTGCTATGGAGAAAAAATCAAGGATGCGGATGAACAATCTTCTGATACAGACAACCCACTCAGCTGTATATGTTTTAATTTACATGTAGCCTACATGATAAACAGCTACCTTCCAGGAAATATACAGTCTCTGTAGATTTATAATCCTGGTTGACATGTAGTGATAGATGACAACATTGTTCTGTTGGGTTTCTTAGGAGTATGATCACTTCCCCAGAGAACAACATCTGTGTTGGCATCCACCATTGATAAAAACTGAAAGACCTGGTGTGGCACCTCCAGTCACTGATGCCACATGGTCAACATACCTGAGGCCCTCCTCCATAGCACACTAGCCCTATACCACTGCTTGAACTTTGTGCTTGTTCAAGATGGTCTTTGGAACATGAGTCAACCATCTTCCAATTTTGCTGCCTGATCTAATAAATTTCTTTCTTGAGCATCACTTCTTCCTTTTTTTTTTTTTTTTTTAAAGATTGGCCCTGAGCTAACATCTGTTGCCAATCTTCTTTTTTTTTTCTTCTCCCCAAAGCCCCAGTACATAGTTGTATATTCTAGTTGCAGGTCCTTCCAGCTCTGCTATGTGAGATGCCACCTCAGCATGGCCTAAGGAGTGGTGCTAGATCTGTGCCCAGGATCTGAACCAGAAAATCCCTGGGCTGCTGAAGTGGATCATGTGAACTTAACCACTGGGCCATGGGGCCAGCCCCAGACTCATCTCACAGTTGATTAGCTTTAGTGTTATGGCAAGCAGAAGGAGCCCTTTCTCAGTTATACTTCTGCTAGTGCCTCAAAAGGATGAAAATATCAGAGTATTCAATCTCACAGACAGCTCTTTGAAGAGATGAAGTGTATGACTTATGAATCTCCTGAGAAACTAAATCAGAAACTGAAAATAGAGATGAGATTATCAGGAAAGACCTGGAGAGGAAGCTCTGTATAAAAGGGTGCATTTCTGTGATATTCACAGGAGACCCACAAGGTTCTTGAATATGTTACACCTGTGAAAAACAAAAGGCTTGGCCTAAAAAGAACAGAGAGAAGATGAATAAAAGAAAGTTCTCAGACTTCCAACATCTACCGTCAGAAAACGGGCTGATAAAACTACTCAGACGAAACACATGCAGGCAGCTTCTAGAAACTAAAAAAGGCAATAGAATAAATTCTCTATTTGGACCTCCAGAGGAAATGCAGCCCTGCTGACACTTTAATATTGTCTTGGCACTAAGTCTTGCACATAGTAGGTATTCAATAATATTTGTTGGATAAAGAAATTAAGAAGGACAGTGTTTGTGACAGATCTATAGCAATAGTCACTCCAGTAGGCATTGCCTCAGAATCAGCCATTTTTTTCCTCAATCTAATTCTGTATCCTATGGTGATTTTTTTTGTTTCTACTCTTCCACTGTGACTGACTGACTCTCATTTCAACCTCACTTTCGATTACTCCTTGTGTCAATCACTGAATGGTCCCTGCTTATTGTCTTCCGTGTACCTCTCTCCTGTGCTGCTGACTTCCTACAGATTCTCTCAATCAAACATCCCCAGAGAGACGGACGGGTGTACCTTCCCCCCATGCAGATTGAGCAAGTCTATGGGCAGAGCTTTGTCATCAGGACATTTCATGGGCCACCAGGCAGACTCTGACCCAGGTGAGAAGCTGTGGTCAGGTGTGGGGTCAAGTGAGAAGCAATCCATCAAGTTGACGGATTGATTGGGATTGCCCAGAAAAGTATTTTAGTCCCAGTGGATGTTCTGAGGCAGAAATCTTGCCTGCAGTTGGCAGAAATCCTGATAATATATCTAGGAGAGAAATGGAATGGACTCGGAGTAAATCACATACTCTGCTTGGAAACACCATAGTCCCTGTGAGTCTCAGGTACTCTGTTAGCAAAGTAAAAGCTATTGGTCTGGCTGAAACTGCCTTTTAAGATTCTGAATGCATTCGACTATCTGATACTCCTATTTTTTCCTGCACTTATGGACCCCATCAGTGAGCAAATTGAGTATCTTGAGTCTAGCTTCTTGCTATTCGTATCTTGACTAGAAACAGAAACTATTAAGATCTTATAAAACATCCTCAAGATTTCTGACTTTCCACATTTTCAAGCCTAAGGAATTCCGAGGAGGTTTGGATAACGTCCCATATTTGGAATGCATGCCTGGGCCGAGTATTTTTGGATGTTCATCTCAAATTTGATGTAAAGAGGATATGCAAATTAGTATTATGATTTCTAAGGTCAAATATCAATGCTTTAAAAATAAACACAGCTATTCATATAAACCATGTCTTCAGGGTATAATTTATATTTGATTTATCATCATTTATCATCTAACTTATATATAATTAATCCTATTAAGTTGCTAAGAACTACTTTGATATGTCATGTTGTATTTGTTTCATCTTCACACTTATTCTAACAATAGACCAGAATTTTGAAGTAAATGGCCAACAATTATGACTCGTGCTTAGAAAAGAAAAACTAAATTAGAAGAAAGTATTGTAAGAAATTATTCTCAATCTTTTTTCTCTAAATGTGAATGTTGGATTTCGGTTTTGCCTTCTTCCTACGGGTGTAGGAGCTAAGTGTCTTTCAGGATAAAACAACACCCCAGGATATCCTGTCCTTTCAATCTTTGCATGGTATCATGAGCTTCATCGCATCTGAGAGGGTGTCATAAGTTGGCCTTGTGAAGAAGACCAGCGTTTCTCAAGCTTCAGTGTGTGTATGAGTTTTAACACTTAGATTCTCATTAAATAGTCCAGAGCAGGTGCTCAGACTCTGCCTCTAACAAGCTCCTGGGAGCTGTGGGTCCCCCAACTATACTCCCAGAGGCAAGATTTTAGACAATAGGGTGTCTCCTGATCTGGGGTTGGTCCTAATTCTGCAACGGGACATCCGCTGACTTTGTCAGCCCAAGTGCTGCCATCTCCAAGGAAAGGTACTTTAGGGCCTTGTTTCATGGAGGAAAAACACACATACATGTAACAGAGCGTGTTCAGACACAGACTTTGTACCTGTAGTTGGCCAGACCCCCGAAATGTTCCAGGTTATCCAGTCATTCGGGAGCTTGTGATCCTAGAAAACTCCAAATTGTTCCCATAAAGACTGGTTTTTCAAAATGATTCTCTACAAGCAATGATGACAATGATGTGTGATGAGATCCTCAGAGGTGGGGAAGAAAACCATCATGTTAATGAGCCCGCAGCACAGGCAGGCATCTAGCCAAGTAAGAATGCACAGAAATAAGTTATTGGTAAAATAGAGAGCCAAGAGCAGACTTTTTGTTCATGATGTGAACTCTCATATGCTATACCTTTCCCATATTCTTGTGGTGGCATCTCCCTTCAGCCGTCTAAACTGACAATAATCCTGGTGCATATCCTAGGAACAACTACTGTGAAGACAGACTTGTTCCCTTGCCACCTGACTTGAGACTTGCTGGTTTTAAGGACTGTTAAAGTTTACAGAGCCCCATGTTTGTCTGACTAGACCTAGCTGCCCATGGATCACGATACCTGTAACATGTTCTTAGAACCAGCGTTAACCTCTCGGCCACCAGATAATCTCATTAACTGTGGAATTTGTTTTCTGGATGAACACAGCTGGTAATATCAGATACACGATCTAAATCCTTTCAGAATAGGAGAAAGTATAAATACATTTATAAAGTGCAGGGTCAGCAGATTTCAACATAAAATGCTTTTTTTCTACCCACATTTTAAAGATTTTATCCCTTTCAGAAACTCAGTGAGCACCCATAGTTTAGAACAGAGTCTGCTCATTTCTGACTGTGGGGTATCCTTTCTTTTCCTATTTTACACTAAAGTGTCAGGGTACAATGAGAAAGCAGCACACACACATTCTCTAGGCTTTTGTCACATGAGTTAAAGTAATTATAATTACAAAAATGTGGTCAATATATTTAATCCATCTGTTGAAGAAGCTGCAAGTATCATTTGTCCTCACTGAGCGGCCAGTAAGCTCCTTTTTCCTGAGAAGTCACAAAGCATCCTCAAGGAAGGCATTCAGCTAGTACAAATCAATGAACAAGTGAATTGCACTGTTAAGAATTCCATGTTTATTCCAATAATTCATAGATACCTAAAATAACATAAATTTGCAAGCTTATCTCGCCAGGCATGTGACGAGAAGGAACAGACACACAACTCCAACAGCATCTTGGCTCCCCCACTATCTCCCCCTACACGGTATTGACTTACTCTTCACTCTCTTGTAGATTAGGTTCTAAATTCTCTCCAACTTTTTCTTATATGTGCTAGATTTCCACTCTCAAAATGACTTATTAACTCCCAAGTATGCAGATAAGTACTTCCACAGAGGCATTAACGTTTCAGCTAGGTGAACCTGAGCCCAGTCGTATCTCATTAAATCTTTCGTCATATCCTTTCAAACATTTTGTGCTCAGATCCCGGCCAAGCGTTTTCCCCTAATAGCGAGCCCCTGTGTATTGTACAGAAAATGCGTTCCATGTGTTTCAGATGCATTTACATTTGGCTCATCCAAGCGGCTTTATTAGGACTATTTGATATCTAAGAAGTAATTTCATCCTTTTTTTCTTAGTCCCCTTCCCCCCCCCCCAGCAGTCAGAAAAAGATCCAAATCTGATTTTCATCTTAGAAACCACATGGTCTTAAGAAGATTCAAACCAAAAGAAAAATACTTTCCCCTTAATATTGGAAATTCATGTATCCAATTTTGGAAAGAGTGAAGAAATCATGTGTGAAAAATGTTGTATATTGAAGTATTTTGTTTGATCAAGCCCTCCTTCACATTGCATAGTTTATTCAAACCAAATATCAAACAGCATTAAATAATTTTCTCAAGTGTAAACACATAAAATGTCAAAAGCTTTCAGAAACCAAATGAGCATGAGAAATATCTGGGCGGATATTAAGATGAAATTGTAGGAATGTATCCAGAAGAAAGCAGTCAACACTGAGCTACAGAAACACCGCAGGTTCTGTTCCATCTCCCCGGTTCAACACTGACCTGAGTTTTTGTATCCACCCGGGACCGTTAGGTAGAAAGTGCTTTGAAAACTTACAACAAAAGTTTTTGCAGTTTTCTGGGGCCAGACGTGAACAAATTCAGTCTTGATTTTGCCCTGGGGGTTTGGGTAGTTGGGTTGTCAAATTCAAGATGTTTCGACGCGCTGTTTTCAATACCTTTCTGAAAACGGAGACCAACGCGGGGTGACTGATGACAGAGACCACAGGAACTCGGAGGGAGCAATCCTGGGATGTCAGCCACCGCTTGCCTTACCATTTGGCAAATGAGCCCTCATACCGTGGATAGCGGTTCGATTCCTCGCGGGACCCCGCTGTGAGCTTCACAGGAGGAAATGGGATCGGCGTTCCCTCGACATTCCAGAGAAACACTCCGTGACACGTCTCACCAACAGAGTGATATTTCCAAATAAATTTCCTGGATGAAGCCGTTGGCCACTGACCTGGCAGCCATGACTCTCATTACCGCTGCCCATTCCCGGATGTGGCCTCAGCTCCATGCTGACTTGGCACGGGCTCCCCAGAGCAGGGAAGAACTCAATCCGACGTTGCCCCCTAGGTTTTAACCTTTAAGAGTCCTGGAAAAATACATAATAGTTAACAAAAACCGCATTTCACTTTTTCCCTGAATGACAGGGTCTTTTTTAGTGCCAGGCTGCCAACGTCTCAAAGGGATTTAAAGGTAACTTGTGACAGGCCCTACAGACTCAAGAACTATCGAGGCAAGAAATGAAGACACTTTTTTTCTTCTTTCCCTGTTAAATATTCCCCTAAAATGTGTCTCTATAGTTGCCACATTTCTTCTGAATTTTGATAATCAAGAGAAAGGACCTTTTTCTTGAAAAATGTTTTCTCAGCTAATGGATCATAATAATCACACACCATCCTTTGAAACACTTTATAAAGAAGTCCGGAGTCAGTATTCTGGCCTCTCAGTGTTCCAGTATCTGGGAGCTTTTCAAAAGTGACACTACATGCATGCAGTGGGCACTCTGTGGTTAGTCAAAGTATCATGCTTTGCACTTCTTGTTATGAGCTTTTATGATTTTTCCCGAATGTGTCATATGTGTAATTTTTCCAATTAAATCAGAGTCATTAAGGTCAGGACCATGTCCTCTGAAATTAAAAAATGTGTCTCACCATCAGGACTGGTCCAGACAGAGCTTCACCAGGGGTCCTTCCTCCTTAGTCGCCCCTGCCTGTCCCTCCACCTTCCGGACTCCCAAGCATCTCACGTCACCTGCCGCAGACCGCTGGCTCATCAGACCACAGTGTCCCTACGTTTGCCAACAAAACCTGCTGAGTTTACTCTTCAGTGAGTCAGTCAGCAAACTGTGGTCTTGAAAATAGCCTATTACACTCACTCATGTAACCCAGAAGCTTAATGGGTTACCTCTTCTAGGAGCATTTACATTGCAGTGGAGGAATCATATAATTTATTTTTTCTGAGTATGAGATGAATACATATTTGAGCAATAAGGAAAAGTACAAGGAGAGAATTTAAATTATCTCTCGTCTCAGCCCCCTGAGATCCTTGCTGTTGGGCGCACGTGTGTGTGCTCCATGCATTCAGATAATATGTGTGTTTTCTTTTTATACGCATAATGCTCTGTCTTCATGCTACAGATAGCACGGTAATATTTGAAAGAGCTCCCAGTCAGGTACGTGGGTTGGTCAGCTGGTCCCCCTTTGTCACCCTGTCTTCCCGTAGCCCTGATATCTAGGTTGGAGTCAGGAGGATAACATGACAGGAAATGAAGGCTGGGACTGTCCTTCCCCCACCAACTCCAATAGATGACCAGGCTGAACAGAAAAAGAAGGAAAGGAAGAGCCCCTTACCCACAGAGGTCTGTGGGACAAAAAGAGGCAGCCTGCCCTCCTCCAAGCTGGAGAGAATCATCCAGTAAACTCGGGGCACGGCGGGGGACAGAAAGCCCAGATTGGGTTGTGCTGGACCCTTCTCAGTCCCAAAGTTTCCACAGGCAGCTCAGTTCTAAAGGCAGCTCAGTTGGCCAGACCCTAGTTTCAGACTTCAAGAAGGGTGGGGAGTAGGGGATGGTGTCTTAGTGGGAGCAGAGATGGGTGTCCCAGGTGGGAGCAGGGCTGGGTGTCCCAGTGGATGTAGGTCTGGATGTCCTAGTGGGAGCAGGGATGGGTGTCCTGGTGGGAGCAGGGATGGGTGTCCTAGTGGGGAGCAGGGTTGGGTGTCCTAGTGGGGAGCAGGGTTGGGTGTCCTAGTGAGAGTAGGGATGGGTGTCCTAGTGGGAGCAGGGATGGGTGTCCTAGTGGGAGCAGGGATGGATGTCCCAGGTGGGAGCAGGGCTGGGTGTCCCAGTGGATGTAGGTCTGGATGTCCTAGTGGGAGCAGGGATGGGTGTCCTGGTGGGAGCAGGGATGGGTTTCCTAGTGGGGAACAGGGTTGGGTGTCCTAGTGGGAGCAGGGTTGGGTGTCCTAGTGGGAGTAGGGATGGGTGTCCTAGTGAGAGTAGGGATGGGTGTCCTAGTGGGAGCAGGGATGGGTGTCCTAGTGGGGAGCAGGGTTGGGTGTCCTAGTGGGAGCAGGAGCAGGACAGGAGAGCTACATGCTTACAGGCGCTGAATACGCAGTGGAACCAAGAGCACCGGCAGAGAGCCGAGAAGACCAGCCCCAACTCAGACCCAAGAATTGAGATTGGAGTAATCCTAGTAGTCATTGTTCTGCTTTTTCAGCTACACAATAGGCACAGGCTGAAGAACAGAGACACCTCAGAACATAAAGAAACTGCATTACCCCTCAACATCTGAAGGTAATATGAGTAAATAATAGATTCCATTTATAGATACTTTTTAAGATATAGATACAGAAAGTCTTTATAATTCAATTTTCCACTGTGTTTAAATTAATATAACGGTTTCTTATATATTTGAAAAGTATTAAAAATATAAAATGCATGGTAATCTACTATGTAAATGTACTGTCATTTCTTTAGCCTTTCCCCAATTTGTTGCTGTTCCAAAAAGTGACCACAGAGGCCAGCCCTGTGGCCTAGTGGTTGAGTTTGGCATGCTCCATGTCAGCAGCCCTGGGTTTAATTTCTGGGGAATGAACCCTAAACCACTACTCAGTGGCCATGCTGTGGCGGTGACCCACATACAAAATAGAGGAAGGTTGGCACAGATGTTAGCTCAGGGTGAATCTTCTTCAGCAAAAATCTTTTAAAAAAGTGACCACAACACTTTTGGCAACTCTTTGATCTGTACAATACCTCAGTGATTTTTGTGGCTGAATAATATCCACTGTAGGGATATACCATATTTGTTTTTCATTCGTGGGGTGATGGATGCCAGAGTTGTTTCCACCTTGTGGCTCTTATGAAAAACGCTGCTGTGAATATTCATGTACAACTTTTGGTGGAACATATGTTTTCTGTTCTCTTGGGTTCATATCTAGGAGTGGAAATGCTGAGTCTTATGGTAACTCTATGTTTAATTTTTGAGGGATGGCCCAACTGTCTCAAACAGAGACTGCACCATTTTACATTCCCATCAAGAATATATGAGTTCTAATTTCTCCACATTTTTGCCAACACTTATTGTCCTTTCTTTTTTTTAAAATTATAAGCATCATAGTGGTGTGAAGTAGTATCTCATAGTGGTTTTGATTTGCATTTTACTTAATAACTAATGATGTAGAGTATCTTCTCATGCATTTATTGGCCATTTGTATATATTTTTTGAATAAATATCTATTTAAATCCTTTGTCCTATTTTCATTGGGTCACTTTACTTTTATTGTTGCGTTGAAAGAGGTTTTTTTAATGTATTCTGGATATGAGACCCTTTTCGGATAGGTGAGTTGCAAATATTTTCTCCCATCATGTGGGTTGTCTTCACTTTTTTGACAGTGTCCTCTGGAGCACAAATGTTTTCAACTTTGATGGAGTTCAATTTATTTATTTTTTCTTTGTTGCTTATGTTTTCATATCACATCTAAGAAACTTGCCTAATCCAAGTTCATAAAGATATATCCCTAAATTTTCTTCTAAGTGTTTATGATTTGAATTCTTACATTTAGGTCTTTGATCAATTTTGAGTTAACTTTATATACGGTGTGAGGAAGGTCTCAACTTCATTCATTTGTTTATGGATTTGTTGAAAAGACTGTTTCTCCCCCATTGCATAATCTTGCCACTGTTGTTGCAAATCAATTTGCCATAGATGTATGGGTTTATTTCTGGACTCTTGACTCTGTTCTATTGATCTATATATCCATTGTTATGCAAGTACCACACTCTCTTGATTATTGTACCTTTACAGTAAGTTTTGTAATTGAGAAGAGTCAGTACTCTGAGTTTGTTCCTCTTTTTTAATATTGTTTTACCTATTCTGGGTCTCTTTAATTTTCATATTAAATTTAAGATCAGCTTGTTGATTTCTGTAAAAAAGAGAAAAGGCAGTTGGAATTTTGATAGGTATTATATTGAATCTGTAGATAAATTTGGGGAGGTTTATCTCCCTGAAAATATTGCCTTCCAATCTGTGAACATGGACTGTCTTTCCATTTATTAAGTCTTCTTAAATTTCTTTTAAAAATGTTTTGTAAGATTCAAGGTACAAGTCTCGTACTTCTTTGGTTAGATTCATTCTTAAGTATTTTATTTCATTATTTTTTTGCAGAGGAGGATTCCCCCTGAGCTAACGTCTGTTGCCAATCTTCCTCTTTTTTTTCCCTTCTCCCCAAAGCCCCAGTCCATGGTTGTATATCATATTTGTAGGAGCTTCTAGTTCTCTATGTGAGCTGCCGCCACAGCGTGGCTACTGACAGATGCGTGGTGTGGTTCCATGAACAAGAAATGAATGCAGGTTTCAGGGGTGAAATGTAAAACTTTAACCACTAGACCATCAGGGCTGGCTCTATTTTTTTCTTTTTAATGCTGTTTTCCATGCAATTATTTTCTTAATTTCACATTCTGGTTTTTCATTGCTCGTGTATGTAAATACAACTGATTTTTTTTATGCTTATCTTGTATCCTGTAACATTGCAGAACTCATTTATTGTCTCTAAGAGTGTGTGTGTGTGTGTAAGATTTCTGTTAGGAGCTCATGTCGTCTGCAAATAGAGACAGTTTTACATCTTCCCTTCCAATCTGGATGCCTTTTTTTTCCTGCCTAATTTTCCTGGCTACAACCTCAAGTAAACTCTTGAGTAAAGGTGGTAAGAATGGACACCTGTGTCTTGATTCTGATTTTTTCAGGGGGAAAGCATCGAGCTTTTCATCATTAAGTATGATGTAAGTTGTGGGTTTTTCATAGAAAGTCTTGATCAGGTTGAGAAAGCTCCTCTCTATTTCTAGTTGTTTGAGTATTTTTATCACAAAAAAGTGTAGCACTTTGTTAAATACTTTTTCTGCATGTGTTGAAATAATTATGTGGTTTTATTCCTTTATGCTATTAATGTGGTGTGTTATATTGATTTATTTTCAGATGTTAAACCACCTTGCATTCCTGGGATAAATCCCACTTGATCATGGTGTTTAATTCTTTTTTGCACCAAGCTATATTTGGTTTGCTAGAATTTTGTTGAGGATTTCGTATTTGTAGTAGCTATTGGTCTGTAGATTTCTTTTTGGGGGATGTCTTTGTCTCATTTGGGATCTGGGTAATGTTGGTCTCATAGAATGAGATCTCCTTTACTTTTTGAAAGACTTCATAAAGATTAATGTTTATTCATTTAAAATATTTTGTAGATGTCACCACTGGAGCCATTTGGTATTGTGCTTTGCTTTGTGGGAAGCTTTTGGACTGTTAAGTCAATCTCTCTACTTATTATAGATCTATTCAGATTTCCTATTTCTTCTTGAGTGACTCTTGGTAATTTGTGTCTGCTCCAATCTATATTATTTCCTTCTTCTTGCTTATTTTGGGTTTAGTATGCTCTCTTTTTCTAGTTTCTCAAGGTGGAATGTTAGGTTATTTATTTGGGATCTTTCTTCTTTTTAACAGAATTTGTTTAGCTTGTTGGATATGTAGATTAATGTTTCTCATCAAATTTGGGATATTTTCAGCCATTATTTCTTCACAATTGTTTCTATGAGACATCTGTCACCATCCTTCCCTTGATTCCTCCATACATATTCCTTGGTTGTTATTAAGACGTTCTCTTTTTCACTGCCCTTGAGAAATTTGATCATCATGTTCTGTGGTGGTGTTTTCTTCATGTTTCTTCGTTCTTGGAGTTTGTTGAGCTTCCTGGATCTGTGAGTGTATAGTTTTCATGACATTTGGAAATTCTTCAGACATTGTCTACTTAAATACTTTTTCTTCTCCCACAGCGTCTTCTCTTTTGATGAATCCAATTACTTTTATGTTGTGTGCTTGGAATTGTCTCACTGTTCACTTATGCTCTTTCCATTTTTAGTTTTTATCCTTTTTTCTCTCCCTGTGGTTTGTTTTGGGTAGTTTCTAAGTCTTCAAATTCACAAAATATTTTTTTTTAATTTCAATGTCTAATCTGCCAATAATCTAATCTGGTGTATTTTTCACTTTGGACATTGTATTTACCAATTCTTAAAGTCTGACATTTGTCTTTTTCACATCTTTCATGCACGTTATTAAATTCTTGAACTATTACAATAACTGTTTCAATGTCCTTCCCTGATAATTCTACCATCTGTGTCCATTCTGGGTTAGTTTTAATTGATTGATAATTTCATCATGAACCATGTCTATCTGTTTCTTTGCAGGTTTGGTAATCTTTGATTGGATATCAGATATTGTGTATTTACCTTATTGGGAGCTGGATATTTCTGAATTCTTATACATATTCTTGAGTTTTGCTCTGGGTTGCAGTTAATTTACTTGCAAGCAGTTTGATCCTTTATGGTCTTGCTTTTATGATTCATTAAATGACTCTGGAGCAGTGTTTATTCTAAGAGTAATTATTTCCCACTATTGAAATAAAACTTCCCTGACTGTTCTAACCAATGTGCCATGAATTATGAGTTTTTCCAGTGTGGCTGGTGGGAATAGGCACAGTTTCTAGTCACGTGTGAGTGCCAGCCACTATTCCCTCTAATCCTTTGGATGGTTCACTCTCAAACTTTTGCACATGTAGTAACTAGCACTCTACAGATGGTGTGAGGGGGACCCTCTGCAGATCTCTGAGTTCCCTGTAAGTACATTGTTCTCCTCCCCAGTATTGTGTCTTATGAACTTCAGTAGCCTTGACCTCACCAAAGTCAACTCTGTCTCCTCAGCTCAGAGATCTTTCAGGTTTTGTATGGTTTTTCCTTCTTGTGCCACAGCTTAGAAACTCTCTTGAGGCAGTGAACTGAGGCTCCCATAGCCTGAGCTCATTTGCTTTCCACTTCTCATCCATCACTAGCTTTCATTGTCTGAGGCTCAGTGTTTTGAAAATCATTTTTTGTATGTTATGTCTGTGAAATTTTTGTGGTTGCTTCAGGCTAAAGGGTAAGTCCTGACCCTGTTACTCAAACTTGGCTGGAATCAGTCTAATAATATCAATCTTAAAAAAACTATTTCAGGCAACAGAGTAGGAGAAAAATACTCACAACTTGATAGGTACGCTGATATCAAAACTAGATGAAGACATTCCCAAAACAAAAGAGAGACAGAGAGAACTACAAACCAGTTTTATTCATTACATAGATATGAAATATTTTAACAAAATATCAAACAATTAAACCCCACAATCTCTAAAATAGATAATACATCACACCCAGTAGAGTCCGTCCCAGTGAAATGTACACAAATGTATACATTTGCGTAATCATCACCAAGATCAATGTATATAATTTTTCTATTAAACCAGAAAGTTTCCTAGTGCCAATTTCCAGCCAATTCCACCTCCAAGGGCAACAAGTATTTGGATTTCTACACCATAGATTAGTTAGATCTGTTGTTGGGCTTCGTATGGGTTCAGTATGTACCCTTTTGGGTCCAGATTCTTTTGATCAAATATATGATCGTTTAAATAGATTCAGAGAAAAGGTTTGACAAAATTCAATCCATGCATAATAAAAATTCCTCTATAAGATAAAAGGCATCTATGAAAATCTTACAAGCTAACATTCTTCATTATTGTTGTTGATAAGGAGTAATTTATATACAGTAAAGTGGACTCTTTGGTGTGTCATTGTGTGTTTGGGCAAATGCTTACTGTCATTTTACCATCACCACAACCAGGATATTTAACAATTCCATCACCCCAGTCCATCTTCAATACTTTGTTATTAAATTATAAATTTAATATTTATCATTTACAAGTAATAAATGTTAAAGTTTATATAACATTTACTATTTAATCATTATAATGTACCGTAGTAATTGACTAAAGGAGTAAAACCCTACGATCATGTGCCAAAAAAACACAACAAATTTCAACATCCATATATAATTTTTTTAAAATTTTAGGAAACACCAACTCAAACTACAAGAAAACAAACTCAATCTGATATAGAGAATCAACAGAAAATCTAAAATGCTCAGTATGTATCTTTTGTAATGGATACATTACATACCCCATCACATGTAATGATGAAATAGTGAGTGTCTTCCTCTTAAGAGCAAGAAGAAAAGGATATCCTCTCCCATCATTTTTGTTAAACATTGTTCTGAAATCTTTTCTACAGAAATAAGGCAGTGAAATAAACAAATGCACAAATATTAAAAAGGAAGAAGAAAAAATTAATTTATTTGAAGAAGATAACACTGTTTATGTAGAAAATACTAAGAAATCAACAAAACAGCCACTAGAATAAAACAACTTCTAGGTGGCAAGATACAATTATATTTTTATGTATTAACAGTGAATCTATTGAAATATGAAATAAAATTAATTCATTTGCAAAAGCATAAAAATAAATAGGTATAAATTCAATAAAATACATGCAAATCCTTTATAGCGAGGATTTAAAAATATTGCTGAAAGAGGTGCTGGCCCAGTGGCATAGTGGCTGGGTTCATGACTCCACTTCGGTGGCCTGGGGTTCACAGGTTCGGATCCCAGACATGGACCTTGCACTGCTCGTCAAGCCACACTGTGGCAGCATCCCACATAAAATAAGGGAAGATTGGCATAGATGTTAGCTCAGTGACAATCTTCCTCAAGCAAAAAGAGGAAGATTGGCAACAGATATTAGCTCAGGGCCAATCTTCCTCACCAAAATATATAGATATAGATATATTGCTGAAAGAAGTTAGAAAACAACTAAACAAATGGACAGACATACCATGTTCATGGATTTTTAAACTCAATATTGTTAAGATGTTAATTGTCCACAAATTGATGCATAGATTTAACACAATCCCAGTCAAATCCTAACAGGCTTTTTTAGAAATTGGTGAGTTGATTCTCAAATTTATTTAGAAGTTCGAAGAACATAAAATAGACAAAGTAAACTTCAAAAAGAACAAAGGTGGAAGAATCACACTTTGTGATTTCGTGACTACTACAAAGCTGCTGCATCTGAGACAATGACCTCAAAAATAGCTCAAAAGAGAAAGGAATCTTTTCAACAAATTGTGTTTGACCATCTCGATTAACATGGAAAAAATTTAACCACAACCTCTTGCTGAGAACCCTACAAACATGAATTCAACATGAGTCATAAAAGCTACAACCATAAAGTTCCCAGGAAAAAAAAAACAGAGGAATATCTTTTCACCCTTCAAACTGGCCAAAGTTTCTTAGAGCAGACACAAAAACACTATTCATAAAGGAGAAAGTTAATAGATTGGACTTCATCAAAACAAAAATCTTCCATGCATTAAATGACAGAATTAAGAAAATGAAAAGGCAAGTTACAGACTGGGAGAAAATATTCACAGGGGATATATCTGACAAGATTCTTGTATTCAGAACATATAATGAGACTCTACAAATAAGTAATAAAATAACAAACAATCCTATTAAAAATGGGCAAAAGACATGGACACTTGACAAAGGAAGATATAGAAATTGCCAGTAAAAACTTGAAAAAAGCTTCAACATCATTAATCATCAGAGAATTGCCAATTAAAACCACAATGAAATACCATTACACTAACTTCAGAATGGCTAAAATTTAAGAGACTGGCAATACCAAATGCTGACAAGGTTGTGGAACAACTGGAGTTTTTATACACTGCTGATGGAAGTATAAAATGGGTGAACCACTTTGGAAAACTGGCAGAAATTCCATACTCTTATCTTTTTATCCAAGGGAAATAAAAGTATCCATCCATAAAAGAATTGACATAAAATGTTATTTATAACAGCCCCAAATTGGAAACAACTCAAACATAGTAGAATAGGTAAGCAAGTTGTAGTATTGTACACAATGGAACATGACCCAGCAATAAAAAGAATGAACCGATTCACATAAAACTTGTTTGAATTTCTAAAACATCATATTGAGTGGAAGAATGCAGACACAGAAGAGTTCATGCCAGATGCTTCCATTTGTATGAAGTTCAAGAGCAGAAACATTTAACCTAAAGCAATAGAAGCCAAAATAATGGATAACCATGAGGATGGAGATTGACCTAAATTTAGAAATAAGGAATTTTCTGGGTGACTCACTGGTTCTATATCTTGATTGGCGCTGTGATCACATAGTTGTATATACATTTATCAAGTCATCGCAATGTTTCCACTTCACTGTAGGCAAATTTTATCTCAAAAGATAAGTTGGAGAAAACTACTAACTTTGACAGGGCAATTCTACTTAAATTGAAGAAATAATCCCTGCCATGGTCTGAGCTAGAAAATGTCATGGAGAAACACCAGGCAAAAAAAAAAAAAAAAAATACGACCTGTTAAAAAAGGAAGAAAAAGTTCATGGTTTTTCAGAACAATTTGGGAAACTTATTTTGTAGGAAAAAATCATACTGCAGTGATTCACAGTTTCATTTTTAGAAATTTAGACATTACTGCCATGTTGAAACATTACAGGAAGAGTGACATCTTATTTGAGACAAAATACTCATTACATGCAGCTGACCACATAAGAATAACCACAAAACATGGCCAGTGGTTTCACCCCTGACTATTTAGTTGAAATGACGTAGATGTCACAATTTATCAATTTATGAGCAAACCCCTAGTTATAAGGTCTTTCACCACGTATGTCATGTAATTTAATTATCATGTATAATCACATCAGCTGTTTACACACTCCAAAATGGAGTTTACGGTGTCTGGCATCTGATATGTAGGTCTTCCTAGTTCTTGAGTTGATCTGTCTAAAATAAGGGGCACGCTGACCACTGCCCCACCAGCTGGTGGATGGGATAATTTAATCTTGCTGTACGTTTATTGCTAATACGTGTCCACATTTCACAGCATTTTCTTATCATTTGTTTCTATCTAGCACTGTTGGCTCAGTCCCTTTGGGGTCTGGAACCTAATATTAAGCCTTAGCCCAAATGATGGGGATTTTACTTGCTGTTTACCTGTATAGACAGGCAGACAATTGAGTTCTGTTCCTTACCTTCTCCAGTGGTTGGCATCCATCCTACAGCAAATGGGTTTCTTCCTCAGCCCCACGTCATGACTGAACTATTACCTATACCCTCTTAATTAGATCTTCTTTGGTACAAATCCCTGATTTAATGGGGCCTTGGCTGTTTCCCCTGGATGGCGTCCATAGACTATTTGTTTCCTCCCCTTCAAACTCCTTCCATGCTTGGGCCACATCTAGTTGAAATTTCTACCTCTGGTTTCCTCCCAGGTGTGGTTTTCCCCCATCCCCTTAAACCTGGGAAACTAAAGCCCCAGGTATTGTTGGTCCTGAGGCTCCCAGAATTGTAAGCGTGCCGCCCACATCCCAGTGGGTGACTCATAGAATCAGTAAAGAGGGAAGAGCAGAGAGAGGAATCTGGCCTTTGCAACCATTGTCAAGACACCCTCAGGTTCCTATCCATACAAGTAACCTAAAAAGTTCCATAATATGGAAAAAAATCCATACCATTAACTTGAAAAGTTCCATAATATGGGAAAAATGAATGTGAGTATGCCTTTCCATTTCACTGTCTGCCATTTTATGATTCTTTCTCTTTTTAAATCTGACTTGAGTTCTCTTGGAAGACAAGAAGAAGGAAAGAAGATGAACAACCAGATTCCTTTTCAAATCTTCACCACAGAAGTTATTGGAGAATTCCTCAAACTTTTAAGATGATGTGACTATTAGTTGAGGTTTCGTTTACTTGTTTTTAAAGATCCCAGCTGTGGCATCATTCTGTGATCAACGGCACAATATTTATTTTCCTGATAAGGGGAAATTTGGCTTGGAATGCCACCTGGAGGCTGCTGTCTTCTGAATCATCTCCAGCCTGCTGGTCCATTTCGATGTCCAATAAGTGATGCATCCTTTTGGTAACATAAGCCAAAAACTTACATTTAATCCTTTAAATCCCTCTTTAAGAGATAACAGCATTTCTCTTAACCAACCTATCAGTATGTTCTATTGGCTCAGCCTCCAAAACACGTAACAAATTCCACCACTTCTCACACCTCTGCTATCATCCTAGGCTGCCGCCATGTCTGAGCTGGTTTCCTGCAGCACCTCCTGACATCCCGGCTGCTCCATTCTGCCTATGGCCAGCTCCCGCACAGCAGCCATAGTGGTCTCTGAAGAGCATAAACTAGGTATATTATTCTCTTACTTTAAAGTTTCAGGTGACTACCTCCCACAATCTAAATCAAGCCCGCACTCCCCACCTTGGCCACTGATTGCTTCTTTGATCTCATTTTCCACCATGAGTACCTTTGCTCCATCCATTATTATGCTGAAATCTTCGAAAAAGTGGAGACACCCTTCTCCGTTCCCCCACCTTGTTCTTGCTGTTCGCTCTGCTTGGAATAGTATTTCTCCAGATACATGTTGATTATCACATATGTACACATATGATGAGGTTGTGAGCTCTCTGAAGATGTACTTGCAATGAATTGTCCTCCAAGATCTTCATACCTCAACACTGGGTACTGAAAGCTGCTTGCTTAATCAATATTTGTCAAGGGAATGGAGAGAAAAAACATTCTTTGTACGGGCATGACCACAGTGATTCCAGGCTAGTCTTTGAAACATCTGGCATTCACTATTGTTGGAGATAATGCCTCAATGAGGAGAAGGGATGAGTTTGACCCAATGTGGAAATGCTTACTCTCCTTTGTAGCAACAGCCAAGCATTCCCCTGCAGTTGCAAGCATCCTGTGGGGGCTAATGGCAGCTTTTCATTTTTATGGGCAATTGAAAATGAGTAGCAGCTGAGACTGCATCGGACCCACAACAGCAAATGGCTTTGTTTGGGGGATGGAAACTGGCAGAACCAAGAACTATTGTGAAACGAGCAAAGCAGGGCAGGCAGCTGCGGCTCTTGGTGGACACCCACTCCGTGAGGAACGAGAAACTAAAGTCCAAAAGGCTTGAGCAACTTGGAGATCAAATATTAGGAGAGTTTAACTCAATTGTAAATACGTAAGTTTCGTGATTTTTTTTAATCCTGTTCCTTTTATTTAATAAAAAAGAGAGAGAAAGAGAGATGGGGGTGTTTAAACTTTGATAAAAGAGAAGAACTTTCAAAATAATAAATGCAGGATTCCAAAAAGTACAATTTATAAATGGAATAAAACTGAGATATTTTACTTAGAAAAATGTCTGAAGTGGTGGTTACAAAAGTAAATGAAGTGAACAGTACTTATCTGGAGAATACACACCTGTAACTTCACAAACAAGAGAAATGAAATGTCAGACACAGTTGTTATTTTTAATGATATTACATGGAATCCATTTTTCCACTGGATATTTATAAATCGATCGCATTATTAAGATATATCTTACACAAAGCTGCAATTCTCGGAGAGTATGAATTCCAAGACAAGACATATTGGTTAAATTAACAGATTTCCAATTTGATATGACAAGGAGTCAATGGATGATTTTCTATATTTGATCTAGGAGAAAAAAATAGTTTGGATATTCCCATTTTTTTTTGTAGAATTTTAAAAGCTGCTTAATAATCTTCAATAACAATCTTTGTCCTTATCTTTTTATGTCAAGATAGTTAAATTTTGAATTTGGGTTTAAAATAGCTATTATGAATTATCAAAAGAAATGTATATGCTGACCTACGGGAGATTAAAGGAAAGAATTTTGCTTAGCTAAGAGTAAAGACTCAACAGATAATGGTCTGTAAGCTGATCCTTTGAAATGGGAAATTGAGGCAGTGCTTGGAAGGCAATCTGGGGACGATGAACTAGCCCAAGCAGTCAAAGGGCACGTTCAGCAGGCACATGTATGTCTAGTGACAGAATTTCCAAGTGTATAAGCAAACATAGTCAGAGTATATGGGATATATCTTTATCTTGGAAAACCTTGAATTCTAAGTTTAGGCATTCAAACTTTATCTGGTCAATCAACATGTATGGCAGATAATGAAGAAGCCAGTGCCAGGATGCCAAATCACCTTGTTAAGAAAAGCTACCAGCAGAGTGGGAACATCCTTCATGGAACTTTTAATACACTGTTACCAACATTTTTTTTTAACACTGAAATTTCATTATAGCAGCTGCCATTATCCAAACTAACCAATACAACACACTGTTACCCCAGGCTCGCGAGGTGGCTGCCTCAGCCCCGGGCTTAAGTACATCATACTTGCAGGGGGCTAGAGGTTGGGATAAAAAACTGAAATGGACCTGCCGCCTCTCTGTCTCCTGATTAAAGAGTGTTCTCAGAGGCACCAGATCACAGCTCATCGACAAGACTGGGTTATGTGGCCACCACAAGCTGCAAAGAAATATTTTTACCAGGACACACCATCCCCCCAAACAAATTGAGGGATCTGTTAGACACAGACTAGGAAACTAACAGTGTCTGTAACGACTCTCTTCCAACAAGAGAAAGCTCAGCAGGGCATCTGGTTGGACACATTTAGCATTTTCTTCTCTTTCTATTAATCTCTTTATACTCATGAAAGAAATCATGTGAATAAGTCACAAGGGTATTTTTTTTTTCATTTTTAGCACAAATTTTATTTATTTATTTATTTATTTTTGAGATGGGCCCTGGGCTAAGATCTGTGGCCAATCTTCCTCTTTTTTTCTGTTTTCTCCCCAAAGCCCCAGTACATAGTTGTAGGTCCTTCTGGTTCTTCTGTGTGAGATTCTGCCACAGCATGGCTTGATGAGCAGTGCACAGGTCTGTGCCCAGGATCTGAACTGGAGAAGCCCGGGCCGCTAAAGTGGAGTGCGTGAACTTAACCACTCGGCCACAGGGCTGTCCCCGACAAGGGTATTTTGAAGTTGTTGGGCTGATCGGTAACGAAGGACAAGTAATGAGAGGATGTCTGTCCTGTCTAGCACAATACAGTGATTATTGGGTATCTCTCCCGAATTAGATTAAGGGCAATAGGAAGCCAGGGGCCATATCTGTTTCTGTGCCCAACGCTTCTTCTCTACTACCAACAACTAGTAAGTTCATAATGAATGGATAAAGAATGAATATGGAAGGAATGAATAACTGAGGGTGAGTGAAGGGGAAATAGCAGATGCAACGACACTGTACACATAGCCCCGTGAATGGATTCAAGGAAGAGAGAAGGTTGAGAAATGATGTTGACGCCCAGCCTGCATCACTATCTTGAGAGTTACACTGAAACAAGACTAAGAAGCCCAGAGCAGAAGCAGGATTCCAGGACAACGGGGATAACGACACCACCAGTCCCCTTCACGGCAATTCTCCTCTCAGTGCCTGGACTTCCCTCTATGACTGCTAAGCGGCTTCATGTCTCAGGCCCAGCTCAGCCCCGGAGATGTCTACACCACAGTGCTCAGCTCCAGAACAGCACCCTTCCTGGTCTTCCTGGTCTTCCCATTGGAATCAGCCCAGCCGGCAACTGACATGCAGACATGAGGGATCTGGAGAGAAGACCAAGATACTCATCTAGCATCCTTTACACCAACCTGACAATACTAAGAAAGAAGATGAGATTACTAAAGGAAGGAAAGGAACAAAGTCACAATCGTGGCCACATTTAGGGACCTGGAGTAAGGAGGACTTCCTAGAAGACACCGTCAAGAGCTGTCAGATGGGGGCTGGCCCCGTGGCTGAGTGGTTAAGTTCACGCGCTCTGCTGCAGGCGGCCCAGTGTTTAATTGGTTCGAATCCTGGGCGCGGACATGACACTGCTCATCAAACCACGCTGAGGCAGTGTCCCACATGCCACAACTGGAGGGACCCACAACAAAGAGTATACAACTATGTACTGGGGGGCTTTGGGGAGAAAAGGGGAAAAAATAAAAAGAAAATCTTTAAAAAAAAAAAAAAAGAGTTGTCAGATAAGAATCCAGACCTTCTGCCAAGCTGTCCAATATGGTGTCTGCTATCACATGTGGCTATTTAAATTTAACTCGAGTAAAATTAAATACGAATTAAAATTCCATTTCTCAGTTGCGCTAGCCGCATTTCGATAGGTCAGGACAGAGGGTAGAACATCTCCAACTTCCCAGAAGGGGTTACTGGACAACGCTGCCTCACAGCTTCACCGTGATCAGAGCAAAGCCATTTCCAGCATGTATGACTAACGTCCTAGTCCAGAGGCTATACTCGGGAAGGGCCATTAGGATTTCCAGGTGATTCACTGGGGGTTTCCTAGTTCTTCCAACAGAAGACGCCTCAAGAATGCCTAATCCATTTTATGGTTGACCCTACGTATGATAAATAAGCATGTGTTGAATGCCCGACATGGGGAGGGCCACGGAACACCATATGTGGCCAATGCAATATTCCCATGAGCCACAACCTCAGCTTTATTTTTTTAAAAAGTAATCTTATTTTCTTTTAAATCTGAGTTGAATTTCAATCAAGTCACAATACCTCTTGTGGCAGAAAATCTAACCTGCTCGCTTCCAAGTGAAAACTGCCAACTCGTTGAACCTTAAGTCATTTCCAGTTTGAACTTAGCTGTTTCAGAGGCTGGCTCCCGTTTTCCTGCCAGGGTGGTGTCTGACTTCCAAAAGGGCTTGCATATCTTCTATGCGTCTTCAGTGGAAGGAAATGTCTGGTCTGCTACTCTCCTGGGCGTCCTCCGGAGCTGCTGAGGGAAATTCATACTGTCTGGCCTTTGGTCACCAACCTCGACTTCTGCCAAAGCTGCAAAACGTCTGGGTGCCACCATAATAAGCTTGGGCACCTAGCCCACACAAGTCACAAGGAACCATTCTCAACTGTCCAGCAGGCCACCTCCCTCTCTCTCATGTCTCCACCGCTTTCTGAGGGCTTGAGAAAGTTTGGGGCTCTGGATCACAGCAGTGGAACCATCTCAGCTCCTGTGTCTAGGCCCCTTTTGTTGCCACTTCTGTGCTGTGGCCACCACACCATGGGGACAGGGGCGTCTCTTCTAAGGCTTGCTTCCTGCTGGCACTTCATGTGGGGAGTAGAACAGGTCCCCTTAACTTTTAGCTTCCCTGTCTTAATCCGCACGGTTGCTATCCCCTATTCCTCAAAATCAGGACCCCACTATTTAGAGTGGGGTGGGCAGTGGGATGCAGGACAGAGCAGATGGGGCCGCAGCTCAGGCACTCATACTGGGCTGAGCTCTTTCACTTCCCCCAGATTTCTCCTTCTCCATTCTGTGAGAACGTTTGTCCAGTCTGTGAGAGCCAAAGAGTCTGGCTTTTCTTCCATCCTCCTGCAGTCTTTATGACCTACAGTCTATGCTGAGCTTTATTCCGGGATTAACTGTTTGAGGCCCCAAATGCAAAGCCCTCGGAAATTAAAAGTTGGGACTTTCGAGGGTATTATCCTACCAGTTTTCAGAAGACTGTGTTGAGACTCAAAAGTAAGACTTGGGCTCTTCGTTTCAGAGGTGAATCGTACATATCATGCCTTCAGCTGATGCTTCCTGAGACCCTCCGTGCAGACCACTGACTCATCAAGAGAAAAGACCTGGAGAGTCAGGAAAATCCCAGGGGAAGAAATTGCAGGTGGTCTGTGGGCTTCACTGGGCTCCATGTTGCACCATTTCATGCAGGAGATCTCCTCTCATTATTGATCTCATGGGAAGCAGATCTGTAAGATAATTCTCTCGCCTTCTGGTCCAAAAGGAATAATTTGCAATTCTTGTATTTCTCCTAGACCAGGAGGGCCTCTAATGGCCTCTTTCCCTGCCTAGAAATCCTCCTAACAGAGGAGTGATCCACTCTGCTTTTCTCCAGTATTGCCCCAATGTAGACTAGAAGAAATACTTCAAATGAGATTCAAGACACAAGGTAATGATGGTTTGAAGAGATTTAAGGAAGCAAATTATGATTACCATCTCCGTTTGGGTTTCAAATTCACAAATGACAGCCGTGTTTTGCATCCCATATGTTCTCCATGGTTTTGCCCATAGTTTCCTCTGTAGAGTCTGCTTGAGCAGCCTGACAGATCAGTATTGAGTGTGAGAACTGAAGATATGTAGATCCATACGTATCTACCTCGACAAAGATAAAAATCTTCTGGTTTCTTTCACAATAAACTGTTACCAAAATCATGATGTCTATCAAAATATCACACTGCTGATTTTGCCACATATCTTTGTACGGTTTAGGAGTTTAAGATATTAATGTATAAAAAGTTCAGCTTAGCTTCATTCAATATGGGCAAGGATTACAAGCTCGGATGATGTCCAGAGTTTTCAAACTTGGTACAAATGACGAACATGATGAAAATATTTGAAATGTATTTACACTTGTCACTTGTTCCTTGTTTCATAGTCTCCCACTTCGCATGAGCAGCATGAGAAGTTGGGTCGTTGGACATATGTCGGTTCTGGGTTGTGGGAAAAGAGAAAAACAACTGAGTTTTCTTTAATGACTAACTGGCATGATTTTCACAGTTTCCAAAAGTAATATAACTGATGCATAAACATTTTCAAAAGAGGGCTTACTGTGTTTATTTCCAGCAGCATGACGCAAAGCATGGAGCAAAGACCATGTCATCCTTCTTTCTCCACGGTGGATGAAGGTAAGCCACATCCGAGACCAGACTTCCTAGTAATTCTTGCCTTCTCCAAAATAAGAAACATGAAATCCTTCATTTTTCCTACTCATTTAAGTGGTAATCATTAAATCTTCATTTAGGTGTTCTTATTAATAAGAATTAAAAAGGAAAAATAGAATTAAAAACACTTAAAGAACCTTGAGTGTACCCACTTACTATTTTTTTTTGTAATTAACACACTGCCCAAAATAGCAAAAGTGGTTACAAAATGATCAAATCCTCTCACCCTCTCCATAGGTATGAACTAATACTTTTCAGAGAGATGTAATTAGGACATAATTAACTGCTTTGTTGATAACAAAGATAGTTTTCTTTCTCTTCTCAGCCTATATTTAATGGATCATAAATTACCTGTCTTTTTCTTCTTCATGTGAGAGTAAACTTTTGTTATAATTGCTTAATTTCTTTTAGATTTACGTATGTTAGAAGTCCAACTATGTTCTTCCGAAACACAACCTAATGTGGCGGTGGTGTCTGTAGGGTAGATAGATCTGTAGTTCAAAGTTAAGATTTTAAATGGACTTCATGATAAATAAAGACACAATTCAACTCCATCTCACTTATGTGTCAACAAGTGAGGCTTGCATCGAATTTCTCTTTAAATTTCTATGCACATTTCATCTTTATAATGCTTTCCTTTTTTGTGGTAATTTTTAAGAATTTGGAAACTGCAGATGCAAAAAGACTTAAACAATATGTGATAAAAAAAAATGCCCTCAGTCAAGCGGGGGATCCTTATTTCACATACCTCTTAGCTCTCTTCTACACACATAGGGGATTTGCTCCGATTTCAGACATATATTGGACTACACGTTAAACCACTTGGAATTCTGTCATCACTCTTTGTGATGCGTGAAGAAAAAAGGTCCCCAAATCTAGGATGGCTGTACAGTAGAAGTGGATTCATGGGGCACCACTCAAATCCTAAGTATTATACACAAATTTTCTGGGTTGGTTAAATATCAAGCCTTAATTTCATCCCAGGACACGTATAAGAGAAGCTTGATTGAGAAACTCCATTATTATCAACTAAGTTAGAGAAGAAAGCAGTTGACAGTATCATAATTTTTAAGTAAGCTTTCAAGGCTCCTTATCTTTAGAGGTATAACAGGCAATTTCTTCAGCCATCCCGATTATGCTTAATCACTCACCTTACAATGTTTTCACTCGTTGGTCATCACCACCGTTGATGAGCCAGAGGGGATAAAAAAAGAAGCAACCGAGTCATTTATTTGCCTCAAAATCGAACCAAATATTTGTTTGAGGTTCCAAATATTTAGATAATTTACCCACTAATTTTTATTTTCCTCCATGTTTTTTGCACAACCTTTTCCAGAGCCAAAAAGCCCTTTCCTCCACTGTATTTGTTGATTTAAATGTCCTATGCAAAAGGAAATAGTAACAGATGGAGTTTTTAAAAATGAAAATGCTGTTGTTCATTTATGCCTAGTGAAAAAAACTATTTTTCTCACCTTTTCAAATATTTTTCTTTATGTTTAGTTTTCAGCATTTCAAGTAGGATATGTCTAGGCACGGTGGTTTTCTTTGGGTTTAACCTCTGTGGTTCACTGAATTTTTGAATCTGTCAGTTTTTGTCTTGAACCGTATTTGGAAAGATTTAAGTCACTATTCCTTCAAATAATTTTTCTCCCAGTATCAAACTCTTTCTCCTCCCATTCGTGCACTCCAATGATATGAATATTAGACTTTTGATATTGTCTCACAATTTCCCAAGGTTCTGTTTATTTTTTTGATTGTTTTTTCTTTCTGTTATTCAGATTAGATCATTTCTACTGATCTATCTTCCAGTTCACTGACTTTTCTTTCTAACATCTACATTTTGCTAACAAGCCCATCCCTTGAATTTTTTATTTCATCTATTTCATTTTATTTCATCTATCCATTCTAAAATTTCCATTTGATTCTTTTTTCATAGTTTCCCATTCTCTACTGAGAACTTCACTTTCCATTCATTTCAAGACTATTTACTTTGATCTCGAGGAGCATAGTTATAGTATTTGCGTTAAAGTCTTTGTCTAATAATTCCAACATCTGGGCCATCTTGAGATTGGCATCTGCTGATTGTCTTCCCCTTTGAGTGTTGGTCATAATTTTCTGGTTCTTTGTAGGTCAAATCATTTGGGATTGTATGCTGAACGTGTTTTAATCATACATTATGAACTTCTGGCTCCTGTTAAAATCCTCTGGAAAATGTTCAATTTTGTTGTCGTTTTGATAGGCAATCAACTCAGTTAGGCTGAGCCTGTCTCACTTTTATGGGCAATATTTCAGCTTCACTAGCGTATCACCTTGCTATCTGCTTGGAAATACCCCATGAATTGGCCTCTTGGGGGTTGGTCTAGGACATGCCCATGGTTTATGTCTTGGTTCTGTGCTCAAAGGTCAGTGTTTTTTACCATGCTTGGGTCCTTTCTGACATGTGCAGTTTCGAGGTGAACCTAGGATTTGTGTCCGTTCATACATAGAATTAGAGGGTCCCCTTCTCCAGCTGTCTCCTCTGTGAGATCCCTTCCAGCTCACAAGACCCCCAGTAGGTTTCCCCTTGAGATTAGGGATGTCTGTACTGCAGCCTCTCAGTGCAGCAGGGACAAGAAAGGAAAGTAAATGATGGGGATTTTCCATGCTCTTAGACTCCTGAGTCCTCTTGACCTGGTTTCATTCCTGTGTCCAGAAAGACAAGTTTTCTCTTAGGGTTTTAGGCTCTCATGTTGTCATTTCTGCAGAGAGCCCTGGGACGTGGGCCACCACAAGAGCCAGGCCAGGAAAGAAAAGAGATAATGCTCCCCCAAAAAAAGAAAAAAGGAAAGAAAAGAAATGGAGATTTCCTCCCACACTCTTAGCCTTGCCCCGGACCCTCTTCCTGGTCCTCAGTCAGATAGACGGTGTTTGTTGATGTGGATTAAGGCTGCCCCAGCTAGAGAAGCCCAAGGTGACCTGGCCTACATGCCAAACTATACGACCCAGTGGACTTTTTTTATGGTATGAATTAGGACCGCCCGAGGGAGAGAAGCCCAGGGCATCCTCACCTACATGCCGATCTATATGGCCAGATTCGTATCTAAAGTTATATGACCGCACAATAACCAGACCCCATCTGCACTGAAATCATTTAATGACTTTTTACATCATCTTTTCTTTTTTTCCAGTAAAAATAAGTCACGTACCCATGCCTTATAAAATTAGCCCTAACCCTCAACTCGGGGCAGCAGCAGGAGCTCTGACCGTCTGTGGGTCCTGTCCCCACGCACCAGCTCTGCCTGCCCATGGGTTCTGTCCCCATGCCAGCGGGGGCAGCAGCAGCTGCTCTGCCTGTCCATGGGCCCTGTCCCCATGCCAGCGGGGGCAGCAGAAGCGGTGGCAGCAGAAGCTCTGCCTGCCCATGGGTCCTGTCCCCATGCTATTCCACACTATTCTCTAAATAAAAGAGCACTACTGCCAGATCTTGAGAGTCTAAGAAATCTTTCTTTCGACTCCTCGGCTCACCGATCCCGCATCATTTGTCGCTGTCAGACACAGGTCAGAGATTTTACTGCCTGTGTCTGCTGTGTATTGCCTACCTAACTAATGAGTGCGCAACTAGGGCAGCCTTCAGGTCAAAGCTAGGAGGTCAAAGAGGAAACTCATCCAGTGGGGCTTCTTAATTTGTGAGTTCCCTCCGTAATATGACTGCTATGGTTCACTGTCAGAGTCCTGGGGTAGTTGCTTTTTGGTTTTCTTTGGTGTTTTTATGGTAATTGGAATGAGAGGCAGACTACAGGGTGCTTAGTCCCTGGGCAGCGCCAGAGCACATTCCCCTCACATTCTAAACTTCTCGTCTATGTACTGAATATGAACTCCAGGTAGGACATGGGAAGGAAGGAAGGAAGGAAGGACGGAAGGATGGAAAGAAGGAAAGAGGGAAGGAAGGAGGGAAGGTAGGAGGGAAGAAGGGAAGGAAGAGAGAGAAGGAGGGAGGAAAAATGCTTTGGGGAAAGAAGGAGACTTGATGATCTCTCTTCTTCTCTTCCTGGCATTGGAAGGCACAGGGTATTTTCACCCTGAGGAGGAAGTAAAACCAAGCAAAACGTGAATTTCTTCTTCTTGTATAAAAATAAAAGGAAAAAGATAAACCATCGATGCTTATGAGCTGGATTCCGTGCAGTAGCATTGGTGTGTGCTGTCCTGCACTGGCAACCTGATGAGGTGGATTTTGCATGCTTCCCGCCTGGAGAGACCAGGGGCCTGGGGCACAAAGCCTGCCCTCAGAATTTCAGTGTGCTCATTAGTGGGATGGTAATAACATCAACGCTGCTAGCCTGACGGTGTGGTTGTGAGAATTCCATGAGATCATCTTTGCCCAGCACATGGGATTTAAAGAAATGAAATGAGAACAAGTCATGGGAATGTGCAGTGGTGGAAATGTGCACAGACAAATGTGCGATATGAATAGATAAACTACATTATCAAATACGTGATGGGTGAAGCGAGCGTCACAAAGTTTACAAAGCAACGTTGTTAAAGAGCGCTTCACTCGTGCAGTGCCAAGAAGACAGGGCCTGGGGTTGCTCTGAGCAAAGTTTCCTCTCATTTTAATTATCACACTGACTTTAAATCAACATTATCAAGCGACTCGAGGTTTGTCACTGGAGCCATCAGTCGGCGTCCTCAGTGTGTGTGAGGTGCTTCTCTCTCCAGCCAAGAAGGGTAATTTCCTCTCCTCCTCTCATTTACATTTAAAAGGAAGCTATTTTGAGAATGCTTACAAAACAATAAGATTAGAGAGTGTTTCTTGCATTACAAAAGAGACTGATTCTTGACTTTGCTCACAGATTGACCACAGGGAGCTCTTAAATAGTGATTTGCTTAAGGGATTTTAATGGCAATTCTAAATACAAGGGAAAAGAGAAATGCAAAGCTCTGTTTGGAAGTTTTAGCCAAATGAAGATCAGGTGAGACGGTTTTTAAAAATCTTTTCTTAAGTTGATAATGTAACTCAATACAAAAATTGATAATAATAACAGCTTCCTACTTTGTGATAGGATGTGAAATTAGGGTTGTCATCGTCTTTTGTGTTTGTTGGTTTGTTTCCAACAGGTCCAGGGACTGGCAGTTATGGCACATTTGAGGGTGGAGCTGGGACAATATAAAGCACAGACAGTAAAGTAAATCCCAAAAACAAAAACTAAGGACAGAACAGACTTCATTTTCACAGCACATACCTTAAACCAATTCTATGCTTCTCCCACACTATTTGTTGAACATCACAAAGTTTCCCGTTTATTTGGTCCACCAAGTTTATCCAATAGGCCACGTCCAGATGACAAAAATTAATAGCTTCAACAAAATCAGTCATTTTAATGAAGACAAATTAAAACCATTGTAGAACACGTTGACAGGTTTGTTTGTAACTACTTTTGTTCAAAGACAAACCGAGGCTTATTAAAAATTTTAAGAGTTCATTGGAACAAAAATTGATTAGAATCGGGCAGCGTCAAACTGGAAGTGGTGGTGGGGGGAGCCCTTTACCAAGAGTTGATCTGTAAAAGAGAGACTTTTATAGAGAAGAAGAGAAAACAAAGGCAGGAAATTACTGGTTGGCTGGAGCTCAAAGCTTCTTGGCTCTTTGGGATGGGTTGTCCTTAGGTTTCGATTCCCTAACCTTGAGGCACTTACAGGCTGAGGTTCTTCTTTAATTAACTTAACACTTTTCAATCTTTTTCTTAGTTTGCTTTCTGCTTTTACAAAGCCAGACTCTTGGTTTGTACAACGGACTTGACGCTTCACTGTGTAAGGGTTATCATGCAGATGTTGCTCAGAAAAGGCCCAGGGAAGAGTCAGCTGTGGGTCCACGAGCACAGATGATGCTGCAGACAGTCTGTACCAAGAAAACTCACCATCGACAATAGTATGCTTCAAGAACTTCTTAACTCTAAGAATATTAAACAAAATAAATGTTTCTGGAATTTATTGCTTAGATAATTACCATTTCATGAGAGGCAACAGCTATTATGTTGAACCTCACTTCTCAGCACAGGACCCCAGACGGATACACACTTGCTGGCTTGGATTTTGCTTTAGGCCTTATTTTACAGAAAATCTTTTTTTTAAACTTGGGTTGATGATATTTATTAGATTATTCATGGGCTTGGGGAATAAAACAAATTACCTGCGTTATATAAATCTAGTTTCTAGAAAAAATACTGTTTTGCTTTATTTTACTTTTTGCAGGTGAATTTAAAACATTCTTCTTCTCAGAAGATGGAAAGTGTTTGCATAATTAAATAGGAAACTTAGAGGCAGTGTAGTCCCCAAGCGAAGCGCCATGTTCAGTTCCGAGGTCAGCAAGATGACGCCATCCTTCCTCTTCAATGGACTGTTTAGATTTATGATTAAATAATTCTTTATATTATTATACTCATCATCATTCTGTGAGTCTTCTTGAGATTGCTATAAATCTTAATGAAATAAATGTTCATTCGATTTAATTAAAAGCACTCAAAGCAGCCTATTTAAAACATATCTATGAAACATGAATTCAATTGCTACTTAGAGATAGTAGTATCTATATTTTTATGAAGCAGCCACTTGAAAATTTGAGAGAAAAAGCCCATCATTTGATTCAGGGCTGAATAAAAACCAGAGAAAAGAATAAGAGGCTTCAAAACCATGGGAAGATGAGAAAATTGATCTTTTCAGATCATGTAAAAATGAAATCTCCTTATAGCAAATGTTATAAACATTCATTATAACAAAATAATAACAGCAATAAAATTTCTTTTTTCAAAATGTAAAATGATATTTTATAATAGAAGAGAAAAATTAAAGAGATCATTCAAAAATATAAAATTCTAATTTGATTTGCTAACATAGGAGAAGCATTTTATTGTTCAGAAAACTTTCCCATCTCATAGGTTTGTTGTGGGAACAAGAGATATTATGATATAGTGACTGTGAATACCTCTAAGATATTTCTTATAAAGGCCATAGGACATATGGCCCATGTGTCAGCTTGATAAACAAGAGTGAAGCTGAAGGGAAATTATGTTTTCTGAAGATATGCTGTATATGTGCTACCATGTTGATGTATGTTTCTTCAATTAATTTTCACACCAAATTTGTGAGGCAAAGTCAAACTCAGAGATGAGCAGTAACATGCTCTCAGTCATGTCAGTTAATAAGCAGCAGTGGCCAGGATTTACAATCAATACCCCAAATTCAAATTCACCAATTTCCACAAGTGCATGACGTTTTAATTGGTCTGTGGCAAAATGAAGCAAAAAAAAAGGTTAAATTTATTCAATACAAAAATTGTTATTAACACTTAGAATCTATCCTTTCTCTTTTTAGGCTTTATTTTTATTTCTCAGATGAAATAATGATGATAGTAGATTAGTGTTTACTTGGCAAATAAATAAAAATGTATGTTGTCTTCAACTGTATCTTGGTCTTCAAGTTTTTTAGAAGATTCTGATTCTGTGGAATCTCAACCTTAAGGAACCATTATCATTCACCATCTCTTGTATTCTAATGATATAAACCATTTCGAACTAAGGTCTATTTCAATTGACAATCTGTCCTTTTAGTTATCAGAATGCAAATATTATAAATATTATTTCCATTGTATTCTATGAGAAAAACGAAAAAGAGAAGACTATAGTACCTAATTTTATACTATGAGTCAGAGATTTAAAATGCAACCCCATCCCTACTTTCTTGGAATATAGAATAATCTTCAAAACTCTCTAGAGAAAAGGCTCAAAAGTACTGCATTGGCTTAGAACAATGATTATATTTTTCCAGAAAAATATTTTTAGCTGCAAAAGGTAATTACTACTTTCTTAATAGAACCATCTTCTCCTCTTATAAAAATGCCATGTAACCACTGAAATTCCTAATTGGAAGAATAAAATACTAAATCCGTTTGTCAATTTCTGACAAGATTACCGATTCACTAAAAAATTCTTACAACAACCTACATGCTCCCCTTCAGCAGCCGGGGTACAGTTCCTGGGCGCAGACCTACACCAGTTGCCTTTCAGTGGACATGCTGTGGCAGCAGCTCACATACAAAAAAAAAAAAAGAGGAAGACTGGCAACAGATGTTAGCTTATGGAAAATCTTCCTCAGTAAAAAATTTTAAAAAATCCTTAAAATGACCTAGAGTTGAGTCTAGAAGACAATTCTGGTAAATCTTTGAATAAGAATATTATTAACTTTGCAATCTTGACTTTCCCCCCTATTCTTTTAATGTTTGAAAAAACTGCACAGTCTTTCTTCACAGTGACAAAATCCCATTTCACAATTTCAGCAGCAGCAGGAGAGACTACTGACTTGGCCCCACATCGCTGGTGCTGCTTCCTGGCACCTGGGCCATCAGCATCCCCCTACTGATGAAGTCAGTCCAGGGCGCCATGATTCACAGGCTCCATTCAGACTTTGCATGAGTGGTGTTGCCATCTTTTAAATCAATAGAAAAACTGACAAAGACCCTGAGAAAAGATGGGGAGGCCAAAGTGAAAGAAAATTTTGAATGATTTATGCAAGTGTCGCTTAAGTTCGGAACAGAGTTGGTAAATGCTGATTGCAGGCACGTTACCTGCGGGAATTGTAAAGCTCACAATGTCCCCCATGGCATGGGGGCTGGGGTCTCCGAAGGGCACTGAAAGGCATCTGGGTTGTTCAGAGCTCCCAGCTCTGAAAGTTGTTTCTGCCATCACTGAGAGCTTGTCTTTTGATCTCCGTAACTTGTCAAAAATGGAACCTCCCACCTATTGCAAGGCCTTTGAGTTTTCAAAGGATACACTTATACAACTTTTTGGCTTAAAAATGGAAAAACAAATCGAAATTTTCACTTTTTTCCCCCAAACTTATTCATTTTCATTCAGCCACGTCAGTTTGGCTTTTGGTCTTGTATGGAATGTAGGTTGAACTGGAAAATATCTGTGGTTGAGACAAATAGGATTCTATCGGAATAATAAACAAACGGTTCATCAGGAACGCTTCAGGACTGTACACGTTCAAACTGTTTTCACTCAGCTTCTATCTACCTGGAGCTCTGTCTTTCCTCCTCACCCCCTTCCCAGCCACAAAACCCTCTGCTCTCTTCCATATGTTGCAATTTCTCTGTTCCTTCCAATAGAAATGTGCTCCTTTAGATTAGATAGCTAGATAGATCTATATATTATCTTAAAGAACATACTAGCTGCATCGTTTTTTTATGTATGGGGTCTTTTCGTTCCTGTGCAAAATATGATGCTGCATCTTTCATCTTTTAGCAGATGGCAGTGGAATTCCAACATTTCTCCTTGGGTGAGAATTGTGTTCAGGTGGACACGTAGCTGGATACAGGCTTTGGTGGGAAAGGTGAGGCTGACAGGGCTTCTGAGAGCGTATGGAAATGCTCTGCATGAGCGGAAGGAGAGAATGTATTGCTTTTGTGGTTGGGGTGTGAAGTGAGAGGACACAGGGGAGAGAAGAAGAGCGAAGAAGAGAAAGAAGGAAGGAAGCCAGCTGGGGAAAGGCAGGAATTTGTGTAGAACTTGATACAAGTCTCCTGACACCTCGCAAGCCTTGAAACAATTTACGTAACACCTCCAAGCTTTGACAGGAGGATTTATTAATTGGGTGCAAAGCAGGAGGAGGCCTGAGTTTTGCGTTGGGGTTAGAATGACCTGGGGGATGCTGGAGAGAAGTTGTGGAGACCCAGGAGGGAGACGGAGGGCCCCAGGCAGTCACCGTCTGTGAAACTGGTTGTTGGAGCCAAATTTACCTCTGGTTCTGAGGGGCTGGCAAGATACGGTGAGGCTGTAGTTGTTGATAACTCTGTGATGGTCAGGAAAGGAGTCTGTGGACATGATCCTTTCCTCCGAATGCCACTACAATTCTCCCCATACTGTTCCTCTTGTGTTTGTGCTACACCTGTAGGACCAGCCCCATTTAAGAGCCTGCAGTACTGCAGGGTCCAAGAGGCCCTTTGCTTTTCTCATATAATCTAACTCCCTGGGTTGGTGGGAGAGGCTGAGGGGAAGGAACAAATTTATTGAGAGCTTGGGGACATGTTATGGGTGAATTGTGCTCCCCAGAAGATATATATGTTGAAGTGCTGTGAATGGGACCTTATTTGAAAATAGAGACTTGGCAGATTTGATCAAGTTAGAGATGAGGTCATAGGGACCCTAATCCAACAGCACAAGTGTCCTTACAAGATTAGGACACAGAGGAGAAGCCATGTGAAGATGCAGGCACACTGGAATGATACGTCCACAAGCCAAGGAAAGCCTGGTGCCACCAGAAGCTCAAAGAGGTGGGAGGGCTCTTTCCCAGGGAGCACGGCCCTGTGACACCTTGATTCCAGACCTCTGGCCTCCTGCACTGGGAGAGAACGAACTTCTGCTGTTTTATGGTATTTTGTTACACGGCCCAAGGAAACAAATCCAAGATGTAAACATCATATAGAAGATAGCAGCCAGAGGGGAATAAAACCATTGTGTGTTTTCCTCTGCGCTCACCCACAGGGCATCATTTGACGTTCTGTACCAAAGTTGTCCTTGTGATGGTTTAATAATTAGAAATACCGGAGTTCTGGGTAGTTTGCTGTACATAGAGTCATTTTTTTTTTTAAATTTTAAATGTGCACCAAAAATAATGGGTGGGTTTTTTCTCACTTGATTGAATAAAATATCTTCCATCTAGGATTATTCAAGATGGTAAAAAGAAATTCTTCTTATAACATCACTATTTGGAACGCGTCGTATGATGTTCAACTGAGGGATTTTTTTGAACAACTAACTAGAAACATTTACTGAACTAGTAGAGTTTTGCTTCTTTCTCATGAGGAATACATCTTTGATAGGGTCAAAGTGTCAGCATTGTAACACCCCTCCCCCTGTCCGGCCCAGTCGGGTAAACGCAAGTGAGGATTTCTCAGTTCACACCTCAGGACTCCAGCACACATGTGCACTTGACTATTAGCGAGTTGTTCTCCTCTTCGTGTTGAGACTAAAGTCTAAACAAGTGTTTCTCGTTGTTTAATGTCTATTTCAAGTTGTAAAATGCAGATTTATCTTTTAAGCACTCCTATTTCCCTGGAGTTTATTAGGACATCGTGTTGGCGGCTCAGCAGTGGGCTGAGTTAAGGATGTCTGGTTTCTAGGTCTGACAGTGATGGGTGGGCAAAGTGTTAACGTCCCTGCCTCTTCTTTCAGTCGATACAGTAGTAACCACAAGATCTCTTCTCTCTCTCATCTCAAGAGATTTGTGAAAAATAGATGCAGGGAGTTCACAATCTTCATTAAACACCTAAAACCCTCCGACATGATAGATGAGTCCTTGTTTCCACAGCAAAGATACAGTTGAGAGTTGAGTTGGTCCCTCTGGTTGGGTGGAGGCTGGACCAGCGCCCACATTGGGCTCAGGTGGCCCTAGACCCATATGGAGACAAAGATGAGCCTGCCCTGTGGGCCTGTGAGCAGGGAGCCTGGCTCTGAAGCGCTCAGCAGGTGTCCCAGGAGGATGGGTCACCAAGGGGAAGTGGTGAGCAGCACTTCTTCCTGGAAATTGAGTGTGCCAGAAACACTCCTCCAGCTGGAGCTCCAGGTGGGGAAATGGTGGGGTGCTTTCCTCCCACACCTGCAAGCACGGCCACACCAGTGCTTGGTTGGAATAGCTGACTCACCCCCAGGAGGCCACTGCCAGGTGGTGCCCACTGTGCATGGCTGTGCCCTCCCCTTCCAGATGGGAAACTCCTTAGGGACCGTGAAGACGCGTGGGGTTTCCATCTTCCAAGAACATCCTCTGCTGTGGCTTTTGTGGGAGTGTCTGCATGTTTTCTGAAGAAAAATGCATTCTGTCCCAACAGAGAGGCTCATCTTACTCTGCCCCGCCTCCTGTCACGTTCTGTTCTCATTTCTTGGTGTGAAGTGGTGGCACACGAGGCATCGTGTGTCTGTGAGGATGGCCTTTAACTTCTTTGGGGAACAGAGACTTTGTTTTCTGTGTCTTCCTTTTCATAACTTTTGAGATAATTTTTCTCCTGAGTAAATTTTTCTCTTGAGTAAAGTTTTTCTCTTTAGATATGACCAATTCCAGAGATTATTTCAGAGTTTTCTACAGTATTTTACTTGGAGTCCATCTAAGAGTGACAGGTTATGCTCATGCATACGCCCTGGTAGGCGGCTCGCTTCCTGTTGAGTTTCTAGCCACTTAACTGGCTTTGTGTGTGTATTAACGTACCACCTTTTTTCCGCCTTTTCAGTCGACCTTTCTGATGATTTTCTGTTTTGTTCCAAATGACAGAATCAAGACCCAGTGTCCCAGAAATTGCATTCCTAAAGGAATGACATGAGTCAACAAGTTAAGATTAGAATTCAAAAGTTGCTCCTGGAGCCAGCCTGGTGGCCCAGGAATTATGTGTGCACATTCCGCTTCGGTGGCCCAGGGTTAGCTGGTTAAGATTCTGGGTACAGACATGGCACCGCGTGACAAGCCATGCTGTGGTAGGCGTCCCACATATAAAGCAGAGGAAGATGGGCACGGGTGTTAGCTCAGGGCCAGTCTTCCTCAGCAAAGAGGAGGATTGGCAGTGGACGTTAGCTCAGGGTTAATCTTCCTCAAAAATAAAAAAGAAAAGAAAACGTAGCTCCTAATGTTTTAGGCAGAGATTCTCAAAATATAAGGTACCTAAAAGTCTCTGGAGTTTGTTAAAATGCAAGTTGTTGAGGCTACTCAGAGATTCTGATGCAGGAGAGAGAGAGCTGTGTGCTTCTAACTGGCCTCTCAGGGTTCTGCCACAGGGTGGGCGCCCTTGAGGACCCTCGCAGAGCTGTGACCAGCATCTAGAGGCAGGTTCTTCTGTCAGGAGCCCTGTATCTCATGAAGCCGACACACAGATGCTGGGCTCAGGAGGTCTCCCAACACAGACAAAGAGCAAACATTGCAGTGACCACAGGTGACCATAAATTCTAAGTGTCATTCATAATTACAGCTTTCGTGGGTAGGCAGTCCTGAGGTATAAATAACCGGGTGCCGGGAGAGAGGGGTCAGCTGGTGCTCAGGCCCAACACGGCCTTACCCTTTCTGAAAATATAGGATGACAGGAACCGCTCCTTCTCCACTTCATCACACAGCAACAAGCCTGTTCTCTACAAGGCTCCTGGAAGAAAGAGAATATCCCACTTTACCGCTGACAGAGAGAGAGAGAGAGACAGAGAAGAGACAGAGACAGAGAGGGAAAGGACAAAGAAAATTATAGGAACTAGAATTATTCTCACTTTTGTAAATTGATATAAACATCAATGCACTAATGTATTCAAATTTGTGTAATTCCATAAACACTTCTTCTTGCCCAACGGCGTCAAGTTCATTGCCGGAATACTGCCCCAGTCCATCCTCAATCTCCTCTCGTCTGGACTCGCCTGGACCACGTCGCTCCCTCAGTCCCCTCCATCCTGAGCCAGGACCACAGGAAACGCTCCTGACACCCAGCACCCTCCCCATCGTGGCTCAGCAGGTGAGATCCACGCTCCGTTCAATGCCCTAACCGCCTCAGCCACCTCCTTCCTGCACACGTGCCCACAGACCTCCCCCCACCTCTTCTATTCAATGCAAACACATCCTATTGGACTCAACTCCAGCATCAGCCTCTCTCTGGAGCCTTCTGAGCACGTTAAACATTCTGAACCCATCTAGGGCCTGGCGGCCTGTTGGTGTGGGATTGTGGGGTCCTGGAGCCCATTTCCAGGGCCCATCTTACACAACTATTATTGTGTTAGAAGAGAAAACATAGTTTCTCTGTACATCCTATAACTATTCAATATTTTATTTCCTGGGAAAGTTAGTCTTCTTTGAGCAAATACTGAGATAGAAAGACAATTCTAACCTCCGGCTGTCATTTCTCTTTGGGATTTGGAAATGAGCATCTCCTAGGAACAAGCCTTCAGGACCTTTGTGAGGTCACCTTGAGCCTCACTTCGGGACAGGGTCTCACTCCAGGAGGAAGGAAGGGTCTGTCCACTCCAGGTGAGAGACCAGGCACTGGAGTCTCTTTCTGATGTTTATTTTTTAACTAGTTCGAATGATCCTATTCAATAGGACAATTTTGTGTAGATGACAGACACCTGCAGTGTAGTTTTCCAGGGGGATGCACAGAAATCTGGCTTTCACATTAGGCCCACTTTTGCTCTCGCCTCTTTTCCTTTCTGAGCTAGTGCCCTCCTGCAGGCCCCTTTGCCCTCCTGCTCCCACCTAGCCTCAGGCCGGGACACCAGGTGCTCTGGACCTCACCTCGGGAGTCACAATCCGAGGTCAGCCCTTATGGACTATAAACAAAAGGAGAAATATTCAGGGGGAGGGAGAAAAAAGAGCCGACCGAAATGAATGTGTTTGCTTTTTTCCACTTAAATCATATTGGGTTGAGAAAGGGCAATTATGGAAAAGAGCAGGGAGGGGAGCTTTGCTGGTAACTGTTCCCAGGACTCCCTGAGACCCTCCCACCCCACACGCAGGAACCTGTGCTCCCCGCGGAGGCACAGAAGCTGCTAAAGTCCCGGGTGGTCTGACCCCGGCCTAGTGGCCCCCAGCATTCTGAGAGCGGCTGCATGTGTGGCTGGTACAAGGACAATTTGGGGTTTATGCAGTGTGGTTTAAATCACAAAAGAAAATTCCTTTAATCAGGCAACAGGAACACTGTCCTGCGCTGTGCGTGCCCCAAGGACCCGCTCCAAGGAGTCTGCCCGTGCCTGATGGGGGCTGGGGCGCCTCCCGGGCCCCAACCGTGCAGGCAGGGTGTCCACCATCGTTCCCTTCTTTTGCTGCAGACCAGTCACCTGGGGTGGGCACAGGCCTCTTGTAGGAACCTGCACCTGTGTGGGGTCCCCCAA
The DNA here is from genome assembly GCF_021613505.1 of Equus quagga. Classification (NCBI taxonomy): domain Eukaryota; kingdom Metazoa; phylum Chordata; class Mammalia; order Perissodactyla; family Equidae; genus Equus; species Equus quagga. Next base: position 1,658,475 of record NC_060274.1, read on the forward strand.
CAGGCCTGACAGGCTCAGCCGGCCAGTCCCAGTCACGTGGGGCTCCAGGCGGTGCCTCATCCCCTCCTAAGGTGTCTGGAAGCAAACAGGGTTGCTTTTGTCTCTCCTCTGCCTGGGGTCGGCATGGTGTGGCCAGAGAACCTGCCTCAGCTGGAGCCCTGACCTCTGGACTCCACTCAGGACACGTGGAAGGGCCCCTGTAACACCATCCTCACAGGTGAATGCACTGGTTCAAGACCTAAGCGGCGTGAGGGCTGACTGTGGGCTGACCTGCCATGGACAGGAGCAGCAGTCACTGTAAAGCGCCTTCTGAGAATCCCATGGAAGATGCTGTTGCCAGTTTAAAAATATGCACAGCCAGCCAGAATGGGCCCATGGGCTGGGCTCAGAGGCTGCATGTTGCCAGCTTTGTCCATGGACTGGCTCTGGGATTGGGCACAATTTGTTTTTGTCCAGGTGGTGCTGTCAAACACATCCTTGCCACCCTTCTGTGTCCTCAGAGGTGCTGGCCTCGAGGCCTCGAGAGGGAAGGCTGCCTGGATGATTCTGGAAGGTAACTCCAGGCTTCAAGAGGTGTGGAAACGTGTTGTTCCAGACAATTTTATGTCGTTCTTGGGAAGAAAATTATTTCTACAAAACCCTTTGATTGGCAGAATGTAGGCAACAACCTACCTTTCCGGTCAGAGCCTGCCGAAAGATAACCATAGCAATAATAACAGTGAGAAAATAGCAGAAGGAAGGAAAAGGAGCTTCAGAATTTGAAATCACATAGTTTATTTAAGTGCAACGTTGGTAAATAGTGGGGGAACGTGGCTGGAGAGTCTGGTCGCCTCTACTGCTGTGTGTTCTTTCAGAAATCTTTGCTCTTCACAATCCCATTCAGCCGAGAGTACAAAGGCATTTAAACAGCTGGCCGACAACTCCATCATTCACAGGAAAAATTCCCTTGTCGTCAGAGCTGCGTCTGTGTTGTGTAATCTCTCAAAGACGGGTTTAGGAAAAGATGTTAGATATCCGTACTCATTTGGTTAAGAAACAGAATTTGTAATAGAAGGAACAATCCAACTTTTTAGACCCATTCATTTTTTCGATCTATCTTGGAGATTAAATTAAATTTATTCCAAGGGACCATGGCAAGAGGAAGGGCAGAAAGCACCTACAGCTTGTATGAAGCCTTGATGTTCAATGTTACAATCACATAACGTGCACACGTCCGTCTCGTGGATTATTTTCACTATACCTTTGATTGGCTCCCTAGAGGCAACACTTTGGGTGGAAACAAGCATCTGGCAGAGGAGGCACAGTCGTCCTCTTGATTCCTACTTCCTGTGGCCCAAAGGTGCTCATCCTTTGGCCCGTCCACTCACAAGAGTGTAGACCTGTGGTCCAAATCTGCTGCTCTCTGCTCCTTTGCCAGACTGATAATTTCTTCATGTAACAAGGGATGGGGGCCAGGAGGTGTGTCTTTAGCTTGCGTATCTGTCATGGACATGCAGAAACTTGACTGCACACCCAAAGGGGTTTGCAAGGAGTGTGTAACGAAAGGAGTGTTTTCAAAGGTGTTCAAGGCTCCGAGGCTGGAGCATGCCCCCCAGGGGACCGTGATCCTGGGGCAATACAAGGGGCAGCCTGAGTCACCCTGTCCTGGGATGAGGATGAGAGAGCGGGTCCACAGCCAGGATCACTTTGCTCTTCCCTTCTGATCTCAGTGTTCCCTGTGGGCTGAGCCTGGCTGGGGCCAGAGGGCAAGGGGCTCAGTGTTTGCCCTCGTGGGGCCAGCTGGGCAACAGTGAGGAGATGCTGGGGACCTGGAAGAGAAATGAAGTTACCTTGCAAGGCCAGTGACACATCCTGAGACGAATGAGTCCTGCGAATTCAGCACTATTTTCTCTTCTCATCTTCAGCTTTCAGCTTCAACAAGGATTTGACGCCCCAGAGTTCTGCTGTGGTTCCTTGGTGAGCAATTTTATTTTCGCTCTCACTATTTCCTCCAGGCTTGCATCTATTTCCTCTTATCTTTGCCCAGCTGAAGTAGAACAATTCTAGTCCAGTGTGTTTCAAGCTCAGGTTTACAATTTTCTTAGAAGGGCTGCATCCTAGGAGAATTTTTAAATATTGTGTTTTCGTGTTGGTGCTGCTCTAAAGCACATTATTTTTACCAGTTATAAAGACAAAACCTTTCTCTGCAGTGAAAATTTGCCATTGAGAATATTATCATAGACTAAACTTTTGCCTCTTGCGTATCTTCACCTGTTCTAGAGGATTTTTTTTCTGTTAAAAATTTTTAATTAAAGATTTTCCAAATCTTAAAAATGCCATCTATTGTGTTCTCCTGTACCCCATCCTCTTGGTCCTTACTCAGTACTGTGGGATCTGGGAAGGAAGGCCAAAGAGGACTGGTCACTTACTGAGCACCAAGCACCAGCACCCACAGCTGCTCACCACAGCAAAAAGGTCCCAGGGGAAATTCCTCCTTGCCTCTTCTAGTGTCTGGTGGTCCTGGCAACCCTTGGCTTCCTTTGGCTTGGGTATCCATCCCTCCAGGTATGTGGCTGTCTTCTCCCCGTGTCGTCAGGCTATCTTCCCTCTGTGTGGATCCGCTTCTGTGTCCAAATGTCCCCTTCTTATAAGGACACTAGGCATGTTGGGTGATTGCCCACCCTAAGTTGACTTCATCCTACCTTGATCACCTCTGTGGAGACCTCATCTCCAAATACAGTCAGATTCTGAGGTGCTGGGGGTTAGGATGCCAACATATGAACGGGGGAGGGGGGTCACAATTCAGCCCACAAGAGCAGGTGTCGTTCCAGCTTACAGATTGAGGAACTGAGGCTCCGACTGTTTAGGTAATGTCTTCCGTTGATGCAGTGGATAAGTTCTAACAGTAAGCATTTTGATGTCAGTGTTGCTACAGGATCTGCCTGCTTCTGGCTGCTACGGGTTGCCTGTGTTTTCCTGTGTGCGTGTAGACCCAGGCTCGGAACCCCGTTTATCCAACCTCAGTGTCTGTGTTCTGTTCTCTGTAACATGCAGTCGCCCACTCATAGACTGTTCCTGGTGGAAGAGATTTCATGCTCCAACCGAGACGGGAAATCTGTTTCTGCCATTCGGCCCCCACTGGAGGCAGAGGAGGGAGACATCACGCACCCCACTCTGGTGGGGGGGGGGTGTATGAAAAGGGGATGCAGCCCGCCCAGGGCACTGGCTTCTTTGGAGCCTCACCTGGAATGGCCTCTGCTTGCCTTTCTGGGGTGCCCTGAGGATGCACAAAACACACAACTACAGATGTTCACCCAACCCCAGATCTATAAGCACGTCATTTCCTATGAGGGTCGTCAAGGTGGATGGGTCCCAAGAGCCTCGGGAAGCTTCCTGCCCATACCTCCTGGCAGGCTGCCAATAGCAATCATAATAAATCGGGGTGGGTAGGTGTTTCCTTCTCTTGAGGAAACCATTGAAGAGGACGGGGAGCTATGGGAAAGTTCCTTCTCTGAACTCCTGCTGGCCCACCCCAGGACCCATCCCAGCAGGGGCAGATCCCCTGCACACTGGCTGGATCACAGCTCGCCCTTACCTGGTGGTTGAAGTCAGCACAGGGGGATAAAAGGAGCTCGTGGAGGCCTGTCTCCTGGAGGAACCCTCAGGGTCGGGCATGGCCACAAGGTAGCGGACACTGTGCACCAGCCCTGCGTTGCGGTGCAGGAGAAGATGGCTGGATGGTGGAAGAAGGACAAGGATGGATTTCCCGTCTGCTTTCCGGGAACACCCGCCCTCTTGGTCTCAAGGGGCACATGTTCCAGTCCTTTCCTTCCTTTTCCCTCATGAATTTCACCTGCCGGATGGTTCACTCTCTGAAGACTCCATCCTTGCCAGGTAACCACGGAATGTGTGAACAGGTAAACCAGACGGTACGTAGACAGCTGACATCTTAACACTCATTAAATTGTATGTAACCCAGCTACAAAGCATGTGCCTTTATGGGCCTTTGGGGCAGTCAATCGCCCCACCACAGTTGAACACCAGACCCTGGCAGGCAGGGGGTAGAGAATTCCAGAACGTGTCGTCCACAGCCAAAAACTGGTAGACCTGCTCATCTATAAATACAACCAGCTCAACGATCACGTCAGGTGGCATACACCCCATCCTCTTTCTCAGCAAAACGTTAATAAAATTAACCGAGACTGACTGCCTCCAGCCATGACCTTCAATAGGAGTGGAAGACTGGACAGTGCCCCTGGTCCTTCAAGTGAGGGGCAGAGAGAGACACAGAGTTTCTGCTCGAAGATTGTTCAACACAATAGAGATCTACGAAGACTGAGAAAAGTGATGGCGAGGTAAACACGTGTACCTGTCCAGGCAGTATCTTCATCTCCCACCACGGGAATAATCTAATCAGAAACTCACAGACAAGGTCCAAGGAGAACATTGCGTGTACGCGTTCTAGTGTTTGTTTCACTAGGTGCTATGGATTCTCCTTTTGTTGTCTCACATTCTTTGTCACTAATAAGAACCAGATTTCATCAGAATAAAAAACTATGCAGCATCCCTATGGCAATTACAGAATCAATCATAGATACTTCTTTCATAGTAACCAGCCGAGGAACATCCTCACTTCTTCCTTTGCACATCATGAGTGTATGTCACTCCTTGAACTCTGGCTCAGGCTGTTTTCCTGCCCAGTGCATCTTGGTGGATATGCTGGTGTCTCGGTCTGCTGTAGGCCCCTAAAGGAAAGAAAAGAGGCGAAAAGTCCAAAATTAAGGTGTGGGTAGGGCCTCTCTGAAGTTTCCAGGGGAACTCCCTCCTTACCTCTTCTGGTTGCTGGTGGTGCCGGCAATCCTTGGTGCCCCTTGGCTTGTGGACACATCCCTCCAGGTGTGTGGCAGCCTTTGTCTTTGTGCATCATCCTTAGCAAGACGTCTAGCGGGTTGAAGGTACCTGAGTAATATTTTGAAAACACAGCAGAATATTTTCTTCCCTGAAGCTTCTTAAGGACTTTTCCTTCTCAGAGAACAACCATGCCTCACACATCATACCTGTCCTCTTGAAGTCACCACAGTTTCATGAACCAGACATTTGGAAACATATTCTGTGAGGAAGACACTGGGGCAGGAGCTGTGGCTATTTGTTGTCATCTATGTGAATCAAGATAGGAGAAAATCTCTCCTGGACTCAAGAGGGACCACCTTGGAGAGGAATTGGGATCAGGGAAAAGACAGCAGCTTTGCAGCATCAGGCTAACAAATTCTCACAAACCGGGGGTCTCACAGTGACAGAAGCGTGTTCTCCTACAGTTCTGGAGGCCGGGAGTCCGACACCGAGGTGTCTGAGACTCTGGAGGTTCCTTCCTCGCCTCTTCCAGCCTCTGGTGGTACCAACAGTCCTTGGTCCTCCTCAGTTTGCAGAAGCTTCACTCCAATATCTGCCTCTGTCTTCACAAGCCTTCTCCCTGCGCACCTGCCTGTGTCCATATTTCCCCTGTTTATAAGAACACCTGTCATAGTGGATTCAGGGCCACCCTACTTCAGTGTGACTTCATTTTAACTAGATTACCTCTGCAAAGGCCCTATTTCCAAATAAGGTTCCATTTCCACGTTCTGGAGATTAGGACTCAACATCCCTTTGTGGAGACAATGCAACCCACAGCAGACGCCCTGCCAGCCGTGCCTTCCAGCGACGATTTCCAGCCGGCCGTCGTGTGTCTTCACACAGCTCCCACTGACGCTGCTCTACCAGAGATCCCTGAACTCAAAATAAAAACAAAGAGAAATATCACAGAAGAACGCATATACTTTTTGGCAACTTTTTACCCCTAGTAAACTAAAGAATTATGCAAAGTAGCTGATTCTTAATAATTTTAGGAGCAATTCGTGTGCAGTGTCATCTGGAGTCTAAAATTTTGTGCAAAACCTAGCGTTTGTGCCCTTTGACTCCACAAAACTCTAGGATTCAAGAAAATATCCATCAATTGAGGCAAAAGTATATGAGACTGCCACAGTATTTCTTACAGTGTTAAAAAAAATACGAAATTATTCACAAGTTCAATCAGAGGAAAGGGCCACTTTACTATGGAGAAACCACAGGTTGGACTATATTGCTCACAATTCAATATTGAGTGAAAAAAAAAAACAACCCAGAACCTAGAAGTGTATATACAGAAAAATCTCAGTTACATAAATATATGCATAAAAAGCCTGAAAGAAAATCCATGGAAATGTTAACAGTAGTTCTCTCTGGGTGGCAGAAGTACAAGTTATTTAAATTTCTTCTGTCTACTCTCTTGTTTTTCTTAATTCTCTACAGTAAATAGAAATTATATTTATATAGAACAGAAAGGCAGGAAGCATTATTTCAAAATAAATATAGGTCATTTTCTGACAGCCACAAAAAAATAGGGAACCAATCAGTACAATTTGAGCCTTTGATGGCCCCTCGTAACAAGCGTGTTAAGTGAGTGCCTGGGGATTGGAAGGCTCTGAATCCGTGTAATGGAAAGCAAGTTGAGAAAAATCAGCGAAAAGAAAAAAGGACTCTGAGGCCATCTTGAAACACTTATCTTTTATGTTTTAAATGTTGCTTGAGCAAAATGAGTCTGCGGGGGTGTAAGTGACAACGATGCATTATGTAGCACATGCGATAATGCCTGTCAATGGATCTGTTTCCCTGTCTTTGTGTATTTCAGAGATAAACATTTTAATGCCAGCGTAGCTCTAGGACCTACTGGCCCCTGGATGCTATGAGTTGTGAGTGCGTTTTTCTCGAGTGTGCACAGCAGGCAGAGCAATACGGGGAAGTGTTGGATCCTGTAGAGGGTTCCAGAGAACCAGCCGTGTGTGCGTGTGGGAAGGTCGTGTCCATGACGTCCTTGGACAGGGACCCCGAGGGGACGTGCACCCTGTCTGCATCCTCCTCACAGCACGCATGGCACGCCTTCTCCCTCCTAGTGTGGCTTCTCCTCTCTGGACGCCTCGCTCCCCACAATCCTGCTCGGTGCCTCCAGTCCATTTGCTCTCCTGACCCTTCAGGAGATTATTTAATTTCTTCTCCTTTCTCCTCAAACCCCCTCAAATGCCCTTCTACACCCCTAGTTCTCCACTGATGACCTTTCCTCTTACTGTCAATACAGTGCATCAAGGGGACCAGACTTCCGAATCCTCACCCACGTACTCCACCTTCCCTCTGACGAAGATGGAAACGCCCTGCTCCTCCCGTGCCCAGGTCCCACTCCAGCCCTCATCATTCGGACCCTAGACGTGGAGAAACCCCTGTCGCCCTCTTGAGGGCTGACCCCTTTACACGTCTGTCTCAGCACAGCATCAATTTCCCCCATCCAGTAGATTATCTCAGCAGCATAGAAGATGCCTTAACTTACTCTATCTTTAAAAGAACAAAAAGCCTCTTGTTTTTTAAAAAAAATGACCTTGCCACCATCCTTTATTCCCCTAACGACAAAGTTATGGAGACAGTGTGACACCCGCTGCCTCTGCCTCCTCTCCTTACCTCTTCCCTCCTCCACCTCCTCGGCTGGGCTCCATCTGCATCTTCACCGCAGCATTAAAACAACTCTTCCTGAAGTGCCCGCTGGCCACTTCCGCTCCTGCCACCTTCCTCAGACACAGGGTCTTTGAGGTAACAGCCCTGCCTCGTGAGCTTCCCTCTGGTCATGGGTGGTACACGCGCTCCCTGGTTTCCTTCTCTCCCAGCTGGTCCTTCCCAGTATCTGTGGTCCAGGGCTGCCCTCTCTCTGGGTGAGCCAAGTGGCTTCAAACATGTCTATACCCCCACCGCTCTCGAAGTTATATCTCTAGCCCCAACTGTGCCCCAACTTCCAGATTTTCTACTTACTGCTGACTTGCTATCTCCACCGGGATATCATGTTTCCAAAATTAAACTCTGTCTTCCCCTCCTAATCTGCCTTTCCCAACTTCTCCAGAGGCAGGCCAGTGGTGGGGAAGGGTGTAGACACTCGAGCTGGATCCCTAGCTTTGCCCCTTCCCAGTGGCATGAGTGTGGCTCCCGTGGGTACTTCTCTGTCTAGCCGTGTCCTGATGGTAAAATAAACATAAGACTTCATGGAGTCATTGTGAATATCAAACTGAACTAATACACTGAAAGCTCTCTGAACTGTGTCTGGCATACAGTAAGTGCTACATAAGCGTTCACTATTCTTATTATTAGCCATCCAGTCCCTCATAGCACAAACCTAACAGTCATCCTTGTCTTGATATACTCCCTCTTCCTCTCTCACATCAAATTCGTCAGCAGGTTTTGTCTCTTTATCCAAAATATACCCCGAGACTGACTACTTCTCCACGAAAGCGTCGTGGAACAAACCACACCATCTCTCACCCGCACAACTCCAACAGCCTCTGAATTTGTATTTTGCTTCTTCTCATACCTGAGGGTCCATCCTCCAGAGAAGACCCAAGTAATTTTGTTTAAATGTATAAATAGATGCTGTGATCACCAGGCTAAAACTCTCCAGGAGCTTGACTTACAATGAGACCCACAGTCCCGCCCATGGTGGCCCTCAGTGATCTGGCACCTTCCCCCCTTAGCTTTGTTCCCTTCTAAGCTCTGCTCACTGCGTTCCAACTACGTCAACCTTCCTGTTTCTCACACGTTACAGCTCTTCTCGCTTCATGGCCTTTGCACCTGCTGCTCCCTCTACTTGGCATGATTTTCCTAAATCTTCGCACAGCTCTCTCCCTCCCAGAATTCAGGTGTCAGCCCAAATGTCACCTCCTCAAAGAGGTTCCTCCTGGCCCCTCGGAAATATCCACTCCCAGACCCATTACTCTCAGTCCCATTTTCATTTTAACTCCCCTTATAGCTTTTGACTTTCTCTGAGATGATTTATTTATTGGTGTGTTGTTTTGGTTTTTGTCTCTTTCCACTGTAATGCCAACTTCTTGAGGACAGAGATCTTTGCAGCTTGTACTGCTGTGTCTCCAGCTCCTGGAGGAGTGTTGGCCTATAGTAGGTCGAAGATACTTGTTGATGAGGGGATAGATGGATGGATGGATGAATGACTGGATGGATGTATGGATGAGTGGATGGAAGGAAGGGAGGGAGGGAGGGAGGAAGGAAGGAAAAAATGAAGAATGGATGGAAGGATGCATGGAGAGAGGGATGGATATATGTTTGGAAGGATGGATGGAAGGAAAGATGAACAGAAGGAAGGAAAGAAGGAAGATCAAACCATTAACTAGGAAGTCAGAGTAATATGTGGAAGTTTGATTTTCTACTCGACTCTACTTATTTACTGTCCTTGCTTTGTCTGAAGATCACATCTGCCCCCATCCTGCTCTGAGCAACTCAGCTCTCTCTGTCAGTATATCTGAACTTTATTTGCATCAGTCTGAAAACTGGTCAAGGGCTGTATTAGGGCAGAACTTTTAAAAATCAGAATCGACTTCTTCAATCCTGATTTTGAGAAACAATTCATTCTGTTTTGAAATTTACATGATTTATGAGCATGAGGCATTAAAAAGCATTATAAACCTTCCTCTTTAGTGAGAAGCCAGACCTTGCCTGTATGCTCACAGCCTGAAGTCTCTCAGAGAATCTGGGAAGAAAGCATCCATCCGCAAGTAACCTTGTTTACTTCTCCAGGTATCGATGTCTGTGGGTTTATGTCATTTTCCCATTGAAGGTTACTCACCTCTCAAGCTTTACTTCCTGTAAAAACTCTTTGTAACAGAGAAAAGTACGTTGTTCCATTTTTGTGAGCTCATCTTCCCTTTACCTCTGCAGGTATAAGATGTCTTCCCCTTTAAGAAGGAATAATGAACAGTTTGGGTTGTCTTTTTTAGAGAAATTGTTCAAAACGTCCAAAAGGTCCGATGGTCCTAACACATTTGTCTGCAGAGCACCCAGTTGCTCCTTATAGCACTTTGTGGGGCTCTTAAACTCAAGGTGTTAAGACATGTGGCTGCTTGGGCGTGGGAAGACTGGAGAAAAGGTTAAAAGGTACAGCTCTGGTCAGTGGATCAATGTCGGAATGATGGCGAAATCCGCTCTCCTTAACTCATCACTCCACAAAAAAGAAAAATTCAAACTCTGACCTGGGACCTGGACGAACATGGTGTGGGAAACCCAAAGAAATGCATTGACATCTTCCTCCTCCTTCTTCTCCTCATCTTCATTATACACATCATCCTCATCTTCAACATCAACATCATCTTCATCTTTATCATCAACCTTATCCTCATCATCGTCATCTTCATCCACCTCACCCTCATCTTCATCCTTCTCCTCATCATCTTCATCTTCTTCACCAACATCCTCGTTGTCTTCATCCTCATTATCATCATCTTCATCCTCCTCTTCATCATCATTCTCATTTTCATCATCATCATCTTCATCAACTTTATTACCAACATCATCATCATAGCAAACATGTGTTGATTCGTGCCAATCATTTATTAATTAAGCCCCACAAAGTTCTGTATAAAGTAACCACTGAGGCTTAGAAAAATTAAGTAACTTGCTAAGGTTCTGCAGCTGCTAAGAGCTGGCCTGGGACAAGAGTGAGGTCTGCCCCATTCTGTGACCGAGAACTGAACCACTGTCACAGCCATCCTGCAGAGCATTGCCCATACTGGGAGGAGGAGGCCTCCTCTTTCCTTTCTGCCCAGTTGTGTTTTGTGAGCACAAGGATACCCAAGGAAGCACACCGCTCCTCGCAGTGCTAATCCTGTGTACACTGACAGTCCCTTGGCAAGGCTGTTCTTATAGAGACAGTTCCAGCATTGGCTTGAGCATTAAGCTAGAGTGGTAGTTGAAAACCGTGCTCCCTTGAATCCTGGGGATTTGACAGGGTGTCCTTGGGGCCACTGCATGGCCAGAGTTGCTTAGGGTTGGGGGGAGCAGAGAGCAAGTGAGAGGATGGTATGCATCTTACTTTCTGGGCTTCCTCATGAAAACTTAGTTTGGAGAAAGGATATCACAGCAAAGATGTTTGCAAAACCCTGGGCCTGGTGAGTTTTATTTATTCATTTATTTACTTATTTTTGGTGAGGAAGATTGCCCCTGAGCTAACATCTGTTGCCAGACTTCCTCTATTTTGCATGTGGGATGCTGCCACAGCATGGCTTGATGAGTGGTGCATAGGTCCTCGCCCGGGATCCAAACCCACAAACCCTGGGCCGCCAAAGCGGAGCCCGTGAACTTAACCACTATGCCACCAGTTGCTTTTTATTCAAAGATTTGATCATTTTGTATTTGCTTTCTTAGATATTCAATATCAAGTATTTACCATTTTGCTCACCACAAATATTCATTCTGTCCCTTAATCGACTAAGGGTCACCTATGAGTGTTGCTCGGATCTGTGCAACACAACAAGAGAGCTCAGTGCAGAACGGACACGCCTGGCAGGCGTCCTCAGATGAGGATGGTGACTGAGAGTTTAGTCATCGAGAACAAACCCAGAGGGAAGAAACGAACGTTTCCTTCCGAAGAAAAGGTGCAGATAGAAAATGTAAAGCTTCAGATGGTCTTTGAAACAGAAAGGTGTACTTTTTAACAAAATGAGCTTAGGAAAGTCAACTGCAAAGAGAGACTAGGAATGCATAAGGAAGCACCGTGGCTGCCCACACTGGGCTCTTTCCTGCTCTCAGAATGGACAGACCTCAGCCTGGACCATTTTCCTCCGGCCACTGCAGCCTGAGGTGCACGGGGCACTCTTCTGTTTCTGCTTCAAAAGACAGGTTATCCTCTAAGGATCTTTGACCCTGTGCTGCCTTCCACCTCTGAATTTCTCCCCTTCCTGTTATGGACTGGCCCTGTTTGTGTGTGTCTCTCTCCTCTACTTTAAGCTCCTACTCATCTTTAAGCTCCTTAAAGATGTACAGGTCTGTGGGTCTCGCCTCCTGACCCTCTCCGGGCCTCCCTGAATGGGCCTTGTGGGTACCAGATGCTCGTGCTCGGCACCAACTGAATGTAAGCCAACTAAGGAGGACTTATCTTCTTTAACAGAACTGCGTGTTGGAAAGTCTTCAAGAAGCATTCAAACCACCAGAAGGTAACTGACGTGCAGGGTTTGACAGCTCGTTTTTGAGGCTAGTTTCTCCCAAGATCTAATTTCTCCACCTGCATTCATGTTAGTGTCCCACAGGAGATCAGCGTTTCCTACCAATTTGCTAACTGAAAAGACAAATGAGTGGAAGCAGGAGTCCAGGCGTTCAGATCAGCTAGACCTGGCTTGACTGTGATCTGGTCACCGACTCTCTGCAGCTCACTGTCCCCAGCTGTTCTGGGGACCCCCTGCTGAGGCTGCCTGCAGAGGAGGAGCCCACACTTGGTTAGAATGTATTTTAATCCTCCTCCTTTTTGTTCCATATTCCTCATCGTAGCTCTGGTTATTTGCAAATATTGGAAGGGTAGTACATCTTTATCTATTCTGAAATCTCAGAACCTATTTACCCAGAATTTGGTGTTTTCAAGATCGCTTTTCTGGGAGAAGATAAGACCATCAGGCCTCCACCCACACTCCCACACGCACCCCTGTCCACGCCTGTGTCGCCCGCCCCCCAGGAGCCCCCGTTCCTCCCTCAGATCCTTCTCCTCACCTGGGGCATCCTAGGCCTGAGCCATTCCGGGAAAACAAGCAGATGGGCCGGTGGCCGGACCTCCTGCAGCTCTTCCTGAGGACCTCTGACTGACGTCCTGGCAGGGACCATTTCCTCCCCTCAGAAAACGGCGACTCTTCCAGGTGCTAAAGTCAGAACTTCCCATGACTTTCACTTCACAGTCTGCCCAGAAGCCATCGTTTCTCGTGGCTCTCTAAGCCCTGCTCCCCTCCTGGAACAGAGCCTCCTTTCTGATGCTGGCAGCTCCCTTGGCCTGGTCTCCTCCCACAGCCGGGACGATCCTCGAGAAACCCTCGCCCTCCTGCAGTCGGGAGGATCCTTGAAAACCTCTCACTTTTCTTAAGACCTTCTAATGGTCCAGCGCGCTCAGAGAGACAGCCAACTTCCTCTCCGTGTTGCCTCTTTTGGGACCTTGGAGCTCCCCTACTTCCTTCGTTCCTTGTCAGCCACACGATCTGCTCACTGCTTCCAGATCACGCCATGTATGCTCTTGCCTCAGGGCCCTTGCACATGCTGTCCCTGTGCCTGGAGCATGTCTCTCCCACAAGCTGCAGGAAACTCAGATGTCAGAAGGTCTCAAGGAGGTCCCCCTGGCTGCTTGTACAAAATAGCACCCTGCTCCCCCCACCCTGGTCATGCCCTCCATCCTCTCCCTGTGGTACGTACCAGCATCTGAGATATTTTGTGTTGGTTTGTTGATTGACTTTCCATTATTACCAGCATTTAAGCTGCTGGAAGGGACAGAAGAGCTCTAGCTGCGCAGCACAGAGCAGGTGTGGCCCACGCAGGGCACTGAATTATTCAGTTCAGCACGGGAAGGCAGCACCCCGGCGGAACCCTCACCTTCTCATTGTAGCTTCCTGTGGAGCAGAAGCATTTCCTCTTGCTGCCTATTCACTTACAAAAGAGGAGCCCTGAGGACATATGGTGCCTAGAACTAAGAGGCACTTGATATTTTTATTATGAATAAGGAGTATAAAGCTTTCATTACAGAAGTAAAACCTTTAAAAATAAAAGAATCTGCACTGCGGGCAGGATGGCCGGTGTGGCGGAGCTGAGGGGGTGGGGCAGGGCCGCAGACCCCACTGTCCCCGCCTTGCCGTCTTTGAGGAGAGGGTCGGTTTATTTTTTAATGTCAAAGGATCCCCTGGAGACTGGTCAAAGCTTTAATTCAACATCTGACCTTTAGAGTGTCAGGAATATTCGGGACACTGCCCTCTTTTTAAAGTTTGTTTTTATTCCAAAATTTAAAATTATTAAAAACAATTTAATTGCTAGATTTAATGTCTCATCTGAGCAAGTTTACTCAATTTTAGCCTAACCTTTTCCAGCTCTCCCCAGCACTCTAACTTTAAGACACAGTTGGCGCCTCTGGAGAGACATGAATTTTTCCTAGACAAGGTTTTTATGGTTTCATTTTGTAACATTTAACTACATGTTTGATGAAGAAACCACAAAAACCTCATGAACCTATATGCAATAATGTCAGATGAAATCCGCTGATTTTGTTCTAGGCTTCAATATTGCCATATGACTTCAGTCAAAACCGTGCAAATTAAGACAAAAGCTAAACCGGAGGGAAACCAACTGAACCGTTCGGAGACCACACCAGCTAGCATGTGGGGGTCATCCGGCCGCTTCCCCCGACCCTAGGCTGACATTGCTGCCGCTTGCAATGCCCTGTCTAGAAAGGGGACCATCCCCGGGCCCGCCACACGGTCATAGACTGCATTTTGAGACTACAGAAAATTATGGCTTAATAAATATTCCGGGAAGTATGAAAACCCAGCAGGAGGATTTGCAGACCCAGCCAGCGTCCCCCACCAGGCCACAGGGGCGTCCCCTTGGAGACGGCACGCTCTGCCAGCCCAGCTCCTTTGGAAGCGGAGGAACGCCTGCCCCACCGGCCGCAACAGAGAATGGGAGACACAAACCCCCAACATTGCTTTCATGATATTTGGGTGGGTACTTTCCAAGTGCAATAGCTTCGTGCGAAAGGTCACCTTTGATTCCTAAATCTTAGTTTATTCATTTCTGTGAGGAGATGGAACTTGGATCAAAAGCTGGTCTCCAAACACTTCAGCCAGACGGATTTTCTGTGCACGCAGCCTTCCAACACGCAGCTCACGGGTTGTTATAAAAACAGTGACTAAGGATCGTCCATGGGAGCCTGTTAACACCTTGAAATCATGGCACATCTTTTAAGTCTGTTGTCCAGGAGTGAGAAAAGGTGGACTCAGACGCAGGCTGCCTGAGTTAGTAAGGGAGTGGATGTTCTCACGTTGTCAAGATCAGGACAATCTCTTTCTCGTTACCCCAGGCAAGGATGTGGCCTACTTATGGAAGGAAAAGCTCTGCTCATCTCCTGTTTGGATACTAGTCCAGATGCTCCATCAGTGCCTCTCTTTCAGGCTCCTCCCACCCTTGCCCTATGTGAAGCCCTGGGAAGAGTTCCCAAAGATCTCGCATTCCGACAAGATTCAAAGTCAAGCTGGTCCCAGTGAGTATCAGTCTCTCAGCTTCCATCTCTCTCCCCAAACTCAAAAACGAACTTCTCTGTGCCCCACTAATGTTCCATTTCCTGGAGCTCCCGAATGACCCTTCCTTGCTGGTCCATCCTGTTTTCCCATTCTGTGCTCACTGGAGCTCCAATCTCAACTGAGAAAGGATAAAATGAAGGAAGGAGGGAGCATAATGGGAGGAAAGTAAGGAGGGAGACTAAGGAGGAAAAGTTATTTGAAATTGACTAAACAAGAAGTCCTACTATGTGTTGTTCTCTTTAGCAGATGGGGTGATAGGCTGTGTATCTCTCTGCTTTTGGGGAAGACACGGGTACCACAAACCTATAGCGTGTGCTGGTAACTGGGACTTCAACACACAGTTAATCGGGGCATTATTGTCAAACCAAACACAAAATATAACTTGAGCTACGCTCCCATGGCTGGAGCAGAGGGCAATCGGCAGAGCTGGTTCACGTCAGGGGGACAAGGAAGCAACAACTCGGGAAAGACCCCAAGAAGGCACACACAAGAGAAAAAGCTCCTCCTGGAAGTCAAACGGGGGGGTTGTGGGTGATGCTCTGCAAGGCAATGAGGCGGCTAGGGGGGAGTGTGCAAGGAAGGTCAGCTGCTGCGATGGTTTATCCTCTAAGAAGTCAACGTGCCTATTGATGGATTGGCAATGCCCGAAATGGAGGGGAGAAAGCAGGGCATTCCAAGACGTGGCTTCACCATCAGCACCTGGCAATACTCTTCTCTTAAGGTCCTCAATGGTCTACTTCCAATTCAAAAATACTCCATCACGTTTTCTCAGTCATCCCTTGAGCACCTGTGTGACATTCAGTAATGCTGACAAGTCCTTTTGGAACGACGACGGCTGCCACTTGTTGAGCACGTACCATGGATCAGACAAGGGGGGCGCCTTCTATCATTCCAACAACACTGCGAGAGGACAGATCTGTGTCTACAGACGTGAAAACCGTCACGTGTTGTGGGTCACACAGAGCCAGTGCTCACAGAGCAGCCCCAGACGGTTCCCAGCCCGGGATCTTTCCACTATGTCATGAGGCCCCTTCTTAAATGTCTCCACGTCCCTGTTTTTCATAAAAACATACAGTTCCAATAGTTTGCCACTCACCTCCCCGAGCCCTTCCCTGTACCTCCTATCTTAGCCAGTCTGGGCTGCTACAGCAGAACATCGTAGACCGGGGTGCTTATAAACAACAGCCATTTATTTCTTGCAGTTCTAGAAGGGGGAAGCCCAAGACCAAAGGCACAGGCAGATTCAGCGTCTCATGAGAGTCCACTTCCTGGTTCGTAGACACCCTCTGCTAGCTGTGTCCTCACATGGTGGAAGGGACAAGGGAGCTCTCTGGGGTCTCCAAGGAGGCACTGAAGCCATTCATGGGGCTCCACCCTCATGACCTAATCACCTCCCAGAGTCCCATCTCCTAACACTATCACATTGGGGGTTAGGATTCAATATGTGAATTTTGGAGGGATGCTAATATTGGGACCACAGCACCTCCTTCCCCTTATCCTGACTTCTCCATGTGTCCTGCTAAGATTGTAGCCATGGGCTTAGTAATCACAGTGACTCATTTGCCCCATCCCCTCATCTCTCCTGTCAGCTGTAATCTTTCTTTCTTTCCAAACTTGACATTATCACAACATTTCATCTGTTCCCCATGGAGCCTTTATTTACCTTCTGATTTTGAACTGATTGTGTTTTGTTTTGTTGAAATAGCGATTATATTTATTTATGACACAAAATAAAAAGGCTAGACTTTCAAAATAATGATATTGAGCACATGCTCACTGTCTAATAAATGTCACAAAAGAAAATGCAAAGAGTGAGACACACAGTGATGTCACTTCATGATTGCCAAGTGCTGCTGTTGCCAATTTTCTGGTCCAAAAATAATGTAACAGTCTTGCCTCGATGGGCAGTGTTTATCATAAATACCATTTTTAGAGTTCTTTTGACTGCCCAGCACTGATGGCCGTGACTTCTTTCTCATAACAGAAATATCAAATCATAAAGATAATTCCAGAGAGGCATGTAATGAATAAACAAAAAAGCCCTCATAAGTGAAATTAGAGTTTGATTTAAGTAACTGATATTATGATGGGTGTAGTAAATGTTCTCCCTAAATTTATAACTGGGAATATGTTAATATTTTAGACATCGGAAGATTAAAAATTAAAGAGCATATTGAATGTCTTTTCTAATTTTTATGTCAATATTTTAATAACTACAACCATAATAACTGGCATTGATTAACACATTTGAACCATGCCAGGCACTCTTCTGGGTTTTATGAACTTTTTAATCTTTATTCAATTTTTAATATTAATTATTTAATTTTTAATTTTATTTCTTAACTATTTAATCTTCATATCAGCCTATGAAGCAGGCTCTTTGTAATAAATGAGCTGTTTTCATTGGAGGAATAGATTTGCTGGTGAGTTTTCTTTGGCCAAATCGCTATTGTATTCTTGCATTCGATACCTAAGCGCAAAAATGTCCCATTCCCACCGTTTCCTCCTGATCACCCGAGACCATTCCAGCATTTAGTTACTGAGTCACAGGGTTGAATAACTAAGAGGAAATCTCCAGAAAAGCTCAGAGCATACAATATTTTTATATAAATTACTTCCTTGGTTTTGTTAAAATTATCATGCCATTGTAATCATTTTAAACAGCACAGAAAAGCACGCTCCCCAAATTCATTACCAGGAGATAAACAATGAATGTACTGTAGTTAATATTCAGTATCCTTCATCAAGAAAAAAAATTTGTGGGCCGGCCCAGTGGCACAGTGGTTAAGCACACACGTTCCACTTCGGAGGCCCGGGGTTTGTGGGTTTAGATCCCGGGGATGGACATGGCACCTCTTGGCAAGCCATGCTGTGGTATGCGTCCCGCATATAAAGTAGAGGAAGATGGGCATGGATGTTAGCTCAGGGCCAGTGTCCCTCACCAAAAAGAGGAAGATTGGCAGTAGATGTTAGCTCAGGGCTAATCTTTCTCCAAATAATAATAATAATAATAATAACAAAATAAACAAAAGAAAAGAAATTTGTCCCGGAAACAAGCAGGGCCTCTGAAACCAGCCTCACGATTTTGTGACTTGGTTCCTTTGAGCACCTCCCATTGTATTTTGTGATGAAGGGTGAGCTTAGAAGAAACAATTTTTCGGGCAACGAAGGACGGTGTTTGAATACCTTCTTGCACCGTCCACTTTACTTTTAGCTAAGTCATCTTCTGGGGACGAAGATGGGATTCCATCCAGAGAGAAAGTGAAACGACAGCCACCTGTAGGCATTTGTGCTCAGTCACACAGGTCAGTGAGGAAATCTGGCTTCTACTCCAGAGGCTGAGCGTATTTTCTTTCTAAAAATCATTGCCAGGGAAGGTGTGAAAGGGTTAAAATCTGCATTCCGCTTCCTGGAATTCAAGGTGGAGGGGGTTTTAGTAGAAGGCGCTAACAATTTTGTGAGTCCGTGACAGTCTAAGGAATGCATGCATTCCAGAAGAAATCTCACACCTGTTCCATGTCACCTGTCTGAAGACATTGGACAGACTCCAGAGACTGTCAAAACCACAGTTGGCATGGTGACTATGGGTCACTGGTTCTTCAAAAGGAAACTAACACACACCTTTGGGATGGTATCTACATACATATATAAACTATATCATCCATCTCAAACCTGCAAGTTTGGATATTTTTTAATGACAAATACAGAATTCCCACTTGATTTGTAAAATTCCACGTGCAAATGCAACTGAAGCCAATTTGAAAGTTACTGAGATCTAATAAAAACCCTTAATGAAATTACCACTTCATGTCTCAGAAAGTAAAACAGCAGCTTCTAATATAAACGCTGTTCCTAATTCGTCAGAAAATTCTTGCCCACAGCAAGCAGCAGAACACAGGAACGTAAGTTCAAAAAGACCCATAAATCACTTTAGACACACTCACTTTCGCTGTGCCTGTAGAGTTATTCCAGACTTTGGCTCAAAGGTCCCAGGATGCGAGGACAGATTTGGCAAAGGAGAAGGACCATCTTGAAGGAATATGCAGCAAGACTCAAGGGCTATCTGAGCAGTTCCCATCAAGGGCCATCAGGTGATCCTGACATTCACGGGATGGTGGTGGGCTGAGCCCAGGACCAGAGGCACTAGTCCTGGCCTGGAGAGATGCTTCCAGACACTGCACGTTTGTAACAAGCCAGCTCTGAGCCAGGATTGGGAGAAGGTGTTTCCCTGGACCTGTTATTTGCTCGTGAAGCAACCCTCTTTGCCTCACTGAAGCTTCAAGAATGGGTCAGGGGAACTTTTCCCAACTGTCGTACCTGGGGTTCTTCATCCTCAACAAATTGGTCAGGATGAAAGGAAGGTACAGGTCGTTCAGTGGTCCTGGAAGCTTATTTTGGGAGGAATAAGACCAACAAAGTTTGCTACATTTCTCATTGCTGGACACGCCACTCTGTGTCCCTGAGGCGGCGTCCTGCTTAGTCATAAGATCATGAGATCTCGAGACTGGCCTTGATCACTTTCCTCTAAAGCAACTGAAACTTTACAAAACAACAAGATGATGTTTTCACTCGTAACTTGTAGGTTACCGCTAGAATTAGTCTTGACCGAGGTTCTGGACAAGTTGGATGAAAAAACCTTCTGCCACGCAATAATCAAAGGCAGAGACAGTATTTTATGAAAGTCAAAATATCCAAGAGCTGCCAGAATATTGCCTGTTCATCAAGTCGGAGAGTCTTCCCCATAACAAGAATCCAAAAAATGCCAACAATGGTCTTCATCTGCCAACTCCTACACTGCTCCTGGCTCAGCGCTCATGGGACTCGTCAAAGAAGAATTGTTATTTACGTTTTATGGATGGTGAAATCAAAGTCAAAATGATGAGTAACTGGCCCAAGGGCCCACAGTTACCAGTCAACCCCAAGCCAGTCCTCTCTAAACTGGAGTTCTCACCCACAGCATTATGCTCCCTGCTGGTGGGACGTGTCATTAGTTGGCTATGAAAATCCCCCAGGACCCTTCGATGATGCTGTTCTTTGTTGGTTAATCTGCACCTTTGAAAAACTAATCATGGTTGGTATAAAATAGTCCCTTTCTTAGCAGCAACTATGAAAGTGAAGGCAGGGGCTGGCCCCGTGGCCAACTGTTAAAGTGTGCACACTCTGCTTTGGCCAGCAGCCCAGGGTTTCGCAGGTTCAGATCCTGGACACAGACATGGCACCACTCATCAAGCCATGATGAGGCGGCGTCCCACATAACACAGCCAGAAAAACCTACAAGTAGAATATACAACTATGTACTGGGGGGCTTTGGGGAGAAGAAAAAAGAAAGAAGATTGGCAACAGATGTTAGCTCAGGTGCCAATCTTAAAAAAAAAAGAAAGTGAAGGCAGGTGGCGTTTTGCGTCATTTACCGTAACATAGGAGCAGCCTGATTCTCCATAAAATGTTAAAGTTCATAGGGAGGAAGGGTATAAAGAGGTCCTCCATGGGGATTGGGAGGCTCTGAATCCAGATGTGGCTTTGAGGTCGGGGTGCTTGCCGTTGAATACAAGCAGGATTATGTACCTGCCTGGCGCCACGATATAAATTTACGTTTCTTATAGTTTTCTCATCTGCAAAATACAGACAACCACATGCATTCTTGAGGTGTGTTTAGAGGAGCACACAGGCATCTCGTACCAGTCCCCGGGCCTCCCTCAGGGGCCCCCGCTTGCTGTCCAATGCCATGTCTGTGTCTTTCCCTCCACAGCTGTCTTCGGTGATTTCTGCAGCAATAATGAACCTGTCATCCTTGCTTTTTTTCTTTTTTATTACCCCAGATAATGGTTATTTGTAGAGGTTCTGAAATGGAGTTGAGTGTGGAGACAAGAGGTCAAAGTCTGTTGGGTTGTAGTCAGGCAGTTTTGACAAATATTTACTAACAAATCCAAAAGGCCGGTTGACTGAGTCCTGTAAATCCAGATTATTAAGTATTAGTACTGGCTGCACTTTTCCCTCCAGAATACACACAACCAAAGAAGTGTGCTTCTCTTTATTCTGTGTCCAAGTCCCCACGTCTGCCTGGCAGAGCCCGCAAGGATGTGGGGCAGGCAAAAGTTGGTCAGGGGGTGTTCTCAGGTGGACGTCTGCCTGGCCCTACCCTCCAGCGGCCACGCGAGGTCCCCAGGCCATCTCTCCCTCTAACCATAAAATGGTGCATGATCTGCCGTGGGGCTGCGAAGCGTGCATGAGACAAGTTAGACAGAAAGTCATCGTTAAGCATCGGAGAGCTGCACACGTGGGAGGTATGTCATTGTCATGTCGTTTGGGAGGAGGGGTACCCTAAAGGAGAAACCCATCGCGGAGCTCTTGGGGGCTTCCTTAAGGGTCTTTGGCAAAAAAGCAACTGACTGAGGGAGCACTTAAACTCAGTTTTCCTTCCTCCTAAATGTCACTGCTGTGCTCAAGCAGGCCATTGTATGACCGGCTACAAAGCAGTGTTTGTGGTCTCTTGCACTGAAATTTAAAAATAGCAGTGCACCAACACAGAGGCTTCTTAACTCTGCTCTCCCGAAAAGACATGCAGGCCGCTTTCCTTCCCCACTGGGCTCAGCAGCTCACCAAGAACAGCAGCTGAATGCCACCGAATGCAGGGTCCCCCGAGATCTCATCAGAGGCAGCCAGACAAGTCCTCCTAAGGCACCCCCATTCCGTGAGGCCAAGAAGACGCCATGCAGTCCCCATGAGAGGGTACCAGCCACACACACCCCTAATTCACGCTCCCAACGCATGTTCCCAACTCATACCCCAACACAAATCCCCAATTCACACTCCGAATGCACGTTCCCAACTCACACTCCCATGCACACCCCAACTCACACACCCAATTTATACACCCAGTTCACACTCTCCATATGCACCAACTCCCACTCACAACTCACACTCTCAATGCACACCCCCGACTCACACCCCCAATTCACACTCTCAATGTACACCTCCATCTCACACTCCCAATGCACACCCCCAAAGCGCACCCCCAATTCGTACTCTTAATTCACACCCCCAACTCACACCCCCAATTCATACTCCCAATTCACACTCTCAATATACACCAACTCACACTCCCATTGCACACCCCTGACTCACACCCACAATTCACACTCCCAATGTACATCTCCATCTCACACTCCCAATGCACACCCCCAATTCATACTCTTAATTCACAACCCCAATTCATACACCCAATTCACACTGTCAATGTACACCCTTAACTCACACCCCTGATGCATGCTTACCATGCATGCTCCCAACTGCTCCTAATTCCTGCTCACATCTGAGCAGAGAATCACGTGAGAAAATGAAAACAGAGGCCAAGGATGCCCCTTAACTGAAAACATGCCAGTGATTGTTTCTTAAAACTGATGAGAGTGTAGAAGACTCTGAGACTACATTTTATCCCCAAGACTGAACCAGCTTGCAGGACCCACTTGTTAAATTTTCAGGAATTTTGTGAGTCAGTTGACTTCGTGTTGGCGTTTGATATGGACCACAGTGGGCATATGTATACCACAGGAATTGGTAAATGCTAAAAGCAAGGGGTTTTCCTTTTTCTTTTCTTCTTTCTGTGTGTGTGAGGGAAGACCAATTGTTAAACGTTTACCAGCCCCACCGCCGGCAGTCACACATCATAACCAGCTTAAGAAACTGGTTGTAATTTAGCTTTCTGCCAATGTAGAAATTCCCCTTGTCCACGTGGGGCTTGTGGTACCAGAAGCATCCTGTAACTTGTGGGTTATTGGTTGGGCTCTTGATTTAGATACCAGCTCAACACAAGGTTGACATAAGGGAAGCCATATTGTAGAAAAGAAACCATATTGCAACTGTCAATGACCTCTGACTCACTAGCCCAGAAATGCTCTGTAGGTTTTGTGGCCCCTCCCAGCCACTTTAAGACGATAACTTTTGTTCTTCTGAGTTCCTTAGGAATGGGATGACCCCCAGGCAGAGAGCCTATGCTGATAGCCATCCTCAATGACAACTGAAAGATCAGGGCATAGGGCAGCTGCTCCGCTCTCTGATGAATATCCAGTAAAACAAAGGACTTTCAGGAACTGGGACCAGATGTCTGTCCCACCCAGAGCCCAGCCACCTCCCCTGCCTGGAGACCAGCCCCATATATAATTGGTCTCTAGTCTTTGTTCTGGGAAATGGTTCTTTTGGACATGAGTCGGCCATCTCCCCCCTTGCTAGCAAGCTGTAATAAAGACCTTTCTCTCCTGCCACCTTGCCTCCTGACTACTGGCATGTCTCGTGGCGAGCAGATAAGCCCACTAGGGCAGTAACAATTGGAAGTCTTAAGATTAATGCCTTAGACTTTACTACCAAACTATTTGAGAAATAAAAAAAATTATCTCGACCAAAATTATTTTACCTTATATCAAAATGCCCATTTTTGTTGTTGAGAAAAGAGCACTAAGTGACCCCAATTTGTTGCTACTTTTCCAGCACTCACTCTCCATGGGACTGAGTGTGGGAGACTGCAGGGATGTCTGCTTCTTTCCCTTTCCTGCCATCCTTTCCCTTCACCATGTACTTTGCAGTGTCCTTCCACTTAAAGGGAAGATGCCCCACCACCGTTCTGGCACCGGGTTCCACCTGTGCCTCTCTCTGGTCAACGCCGCATCAGCGGATGTGACACAGCAGAGATTGGAAATGCGCTTGCTCACAGAGACTCTCTTCTTCTTCTAGTGTGATGAGAATGGGTGCATGTTCTCCTGCTAGAGGATGAGAGATACGTGGAGCAGAGCCCGATTGCTCTACTCATCCTCCTGGGGAACACCCTCCATCCTCCCACAGCCAGACACCCCCAGGCATGTGAGCACGCCCAGCCAAGGCCAGTGGAGCCACCCAACCAACCGTCACACATGCAGGACTGTCGTTCTCATTGGCAAATGTCACTGAGTTGTGGTTGGTGTCCAGTGTTCTAGCAGCCATTGAGAGTTTATACAGGAGGATTTTGCATAGCTCTTCACTGCCAATTAAGCGCAGTACACTTGATGGTTTTTAAAGACAATGCTGACTTTTTTTTATTGCTGCATGGAACAGGCAAATTTTCCTATCTGTTTGTTTTTGTTTTTTTTTAAAGATTGGCACCTGAGCTAACATCAATCTTATTCTTTTCTTCTTCTTCTTCTTCTCCCCAGAGCCCCCCAGTACATAGCTGTAGATTCTAGTTGTAGTTCCTTCTGATTGTGCTATGTGGGAGGTCGCCTCAGTGTGGCCTGATGAGTGGTGCCACGGCCGCGTCCAGGATCCAAACCAGCGAAACCCTGTGCCATTGAAGCAGAGCGTGGGAGCTTAACCACTCGGCCACAGGGCTGGCCCTGTTATCTGTTGGTTATTCCCATGTGCTCTCACTTCTTTTGCAGGTAGCCGTCTTAAAAATAATTGCTTAACTTCCCCCCTGACTTTCTTCTCCCTGCAGTGCCACTTGCTTTTCTTTCTTACTCTTTGCCTCTTATTCTATTAACTTCAATTGAATTTTTTTTTTTTTGCCTTTTTTCTCTTTTTCTCCGAGATTGACGGGCCAGTGCCATTATCTGCTTCACGGGGCCCCTTGCCCGCTTCCTGGGGCTGCCCCATGCTCCATCGCTTCCTCGTCCGCAATCTGTGGAGGCCTCTGCCTCTTGCAGTGCCTATGTCCGTTCCTTCTGATTTCTACTCTCAGGAAGAAAAAAAGTAAATAAATCTCAGGCCATCCCTGAGGCCTCCTCTTCGGTGAGAAAAATCACATTCACACCAAAAGGCACTTTTTTCACGGCAAAGAGCAATCACGCCAGGACGTATGCGAAGGCCTGGGAAGATGTCAGGTCCCTGTGAATGTTCGGCTGCGGTCCCTTGTAATCAGTGCTGAAAGGATGAGGAATTAAACGCAATAACTGAGGTCGCTCCTGCTCTGTAAACACCAGAGCAGCGTCCTGTAATCTGTACCCCACGTTACAAATGAGCGGAGGCAGATGCCAGCATCAGTCGTCAACCACCACAGACCAGACAGCCGGCTCCAGGTCTGCACGCTCGGTGCTCACAGGCTGCAGTGACAAAGACGCGTTCCCCAAGACAGGCCAGACCTCGGCTTGGCCTGGTGATCTCAGATGGACTATAAGCCGTATTTATATGTGAGAGCAGAGCATGCAAACCTAAAAAGAAGAAGGAACTAGCCAGCATGAGAACTAACTTTCCACGTACCCTCTTCGTCAAAACCCCTTTGAGTCCAGAAAACGAGATGAGTTTAAATTTTTAAATTTTCTTTTTTTTAAATAAATTTCATGTAGAATTCTCTCAATTGGTTAGTGATGGTACATGCTGAGTAATGTTTACAATGGGTAGATGATGAATAGTTTAAGCAAGATAAATTTCTTTTTTTTTGGTGAGGAAGATTGGCCCTGAGCTAGCATCTATGCCACTCTTCCTCTATTTTGCATGTGGGTCAATGCCACAGCATAGCTTGATGAGTGGTGCAGGTCCATGCCCAGGACTGAATCCTCGAACCCTAGGCCACTGAAGTTGAACATGCAAACTTAACCACTACGCCACTGGGCCAGCCCCACAATTTTTTTTTTTTTTTTGAGGAAGATTAGCCCTGAACTAACATCCACTGCCAATCCTCCTCTTTTTGCTGAGGAAGACTGGCCCTGAGCTAACATCTGTACCTATCTTCCTCTATTTTATATGGGATGCCTGCCACAGTATGGCTAGACAAGCGGTGCCATGTCCGCACCTGGGATCCGAACTGGCAAACCCCAGGCCACTGAAGCAGAACGTGCAAGCTTAACCACTGCACCACTGGGCTGGCCCCACACAAAATATTTTTAAGAAAGACAAATCCCTTTGAAGATCGAATAAAAGATTGCAGAGCCATATGGTGTTGGGGTCATGCACATTTAGGTTTCAATGCCACATCCACTTTCCTTTATCACAGATACACTTGTGTGCACACACTCACACATATTCAGGTCAGATGGTCTTCCTGGATATTTTTAAATACTCTTGTTTGCTGGCAGTGTCTTTACTATCACTGCTATCTCTTGATGCTTCAAAACTTGGGGAACTACAAATATTTTTACAAGTCGAAGAATCAAGCTTGTTTGTTTGGCGTCTATTTAACAATAGTAGCCAATTCTAGTGAGCACCTTTACCGAGTCTGGTAAAGAACCATGATAACTCTCAAGAAATAAATGCTTTGACTTTCAAAGATGTGCCCTCCACCTTCATCTCTAGACATTCATTCTCCAGAGCAGATGAGGACAGAACACCAGCGGCAAAAGCCTCACCAGGAGAATATGTCTCTTGATGGAGATCGTAATGAGGGCTCTGCCGTCACCAAGTTTGGGAGTTGCTGCATCTTCGCCATAGGCAGAGTGAGCCCTGTAGTCCAAGTAATTAATCCACCAGACTGTTAAAAAAATTACAGCTTTACTGCTTCTTAAAATAGATTGTAAAAGTTGGCACAAGTCGTGCAAGGTGGAAGCAACTTGACCTGCGGTGCAGACAAGGCTTGGCGCAGGAACCTCTCTGGCCAGGGACCGTGTTTTCATTGGACTAATTGCAGCACAATAATTGTGCTTCCTGTGTCGGGATGGACTCATTCGGGCGGCATTCAGAATGCAGGTTCCCACATGACGCCAGAGGGATCAAAGCTCACGTTTGTGTGTCCTCCGAGGTCACGGGGTTTGTCTTCTTTACTCACTGGATGATAAGATGCCCTCAATGAGTAATTGTGGCAGGATAATTACATCAAGTAACAGAATTCATGGGTTATGTAAACCAGTTTCGTTGTTGAGGTTTATCAATTCCTAAAAATATCCTTTCAAAAATCTCCTCAACACTTTGAAACGTATTAAATGAAATTGTGTCCAAGAAAAAGATGAAAATCTATAAAACAAAGTATTTTACCAGTAAGTAAAGCATCTTATTTTCAGAAGTATAACTCTGTCTTTTGATTTCTCATCATCTGATAATGTAAGTCAGCTATGCGTACTGTAAGGAAATGTACACCAAGATCAAGAAATAACTATGCTTCAGAAATGAATTTAGAACAAGAATTGAAAGTTGAGGCAAATGGGTCTGCTGAGCTCAAAAACTTCCATCTTTAGGGAGCTGGCCCAGAGGCGTGGCAGTTAAGTTTGTGCGCTCTGCTTCAGCGGCTAGGAATTCACCAGTTTGGATTCTGGGCGTGGCCCTACACACTGCTTGTTAAGCCATGCTGTGGTGGCATCCCACATATAAAGTAGAGGAAGATGGGGACAGACGTTAGCTCGGGGCCAATCTTCCTCATCAAAAAGAGGAAGATTGGTGGCGGATGTTAGCTCAGGGAACTTCCATCTTTGCGGGCTGGCCTCATGGTCTAGTGGTTAAATTCAACATACTCCACTTCAGCGGCCCAGGTTTATGAGTTTGGATCTCGAGAGTGGACCTACACCACTTGTCAGCCATGTTGTGGCAGTGAACCACATACAAAGTAGAGGACGATTGGCACAGATGTTAGCTCAGGGCTAATCTTCCTCAAGCAAAAAAAAGAGGAAGATTGGCAACAGATGTTAGCTCAGGGAGAACTTCCACCTTAGGAATTTAAAGGAAAGGGACTAATTTTTGATTGCCAGAGAAATAATGAAAACAAGAAAAGTAATGTTAATATTCCAAAATAAAACGAAACCTACTTTGATTTGGGAGCTTAGAAACCTATCTATTCATGGAGCATAGAAAATCTAAGAAAATATGTTGTTAGTGTAAAAATAGAGAAAGGATGTATAAAACCTTGAAAGACAGTTTAGAAGGTCTAGATTTCAGGTTCTACCAAGATCAATAGTTGAAATCAGACCAATGAGTGACTTCCATTTCCTAAATGATTCCCTTTGCCTTTGTGAAGAAATGATGTATTTCCAAATCATCTCATGACTAAATACATCCCAGTTGACTAGTATTGATGGATAGCAGGACCTGTCTGCTCCTAACATGTGGGCAGAAGGGCCCCATGAGCATCTGTAGGCCTTGTCATCTCCAACCAGGAAGATACGTGGATGCAGAGCAGATGACCTGCCAGCCACCCGCTGCCCTCCGCTTGTTGGCCAAGGGAGAGTTGCTTCACCTCCAGGTGTTGGCGCTCTTTCTTCTTTGAGAAGTTGAGTGACTCAGCGTTCCTGTGTAATTCTTCACCTTGGGCAGCTTTCTAGTCCAACACTGAAGACTGTGCCTTTTCTAACCAGATTGTACGTGATGCCCCAAGATCCCAGACTGTTGCACTTGACAGTGCTGGATGCCACCTGCCTTTGCATGCTTCCTTCCTTCCTTTGTTCTCCACTGGGGGAGACGGGCTCCTGGCTCCATCCTTGTGACTAGTCCTCCTATTTACCTTCCCAAATCTGCACTTAACACACTTCTGTGTCTATGCTCCTCTTGCTCCAACATCCTTTGCAGGGAGTGTACTCATGGTAAGAATGGAAAAAATAATAATACACCCATAAACACACACCACTCTGGGGAAACAAAAGTATTCTTGTCCTCCTTCTAAGTACATGTATATATAGGATGCACACACAGAGAAAAACAAATGTGGTTTTCTGAACCAAAACATGAGGCACACATTTTCATTCACCCACACAGGAGTTGAAATACAAATCATAACTGAGCTGTAAATTTAAAGCACACCAAGTGAGAGTGTGGATCTGAGCTGGATCAAGCCCGTTTTCCTGGCCAAGCTGGTTGTGGGTGAGATGCCATTGGGAGAACCACGTGGCTCTGAGAGGGAGACACCCATGGGCGAAGGTTTACCTGTACAGTCTTTCTGGCTGGCGGGCGGTGACCCTGACCCGGAACGGTCCCCTGGGCACACACCCTGGATGGAGATTGTCTCTCTTCTCTATACTGAACTGTGTTATAGTTTTCACTGATTTAAAGGACATGGAGATGATTCTGAGCTTAGATCTTTCACTTCTCCATGTTTAAGGCTGGCTGAGGACCAACCTAGCAAATCCAGATCTCCTAAAATTTTGCTGAGACTGATCTGAACGATCTCCTGGTGATGGCCTGAGGCTGGACTAGCCTCACCGGTAACACACAAATTTATCAGTAACTTGCCTAGTCACTGGGAATATACTTTTGAAAAAGATAAGGCCCTGCCCCAGGGAATTTGTGTCTCAGGGAGAGAAATTTGTGAACAGTACACATGAAGAGGGCCACATGCGCTCTCCAACAAATGTACAAAAGTGGATGGAGACATCAGCCAGGACACGGTCTCACTCTGAGAGACCATCTCTCCCTTTTAATGTTGGAGAGTTAAAATGTGGACACTGGGTCCTTCCACCTGGGTCATCTGCTCATGCAGTCCCGATCGGAAAGGATGCCCCAGGAGCATCCGGGATGATGACCCCAGGACAGGGGGGACCCAATATGCCTCTGTGAGGTTTGTGGGTTGCTTGGGCCACTGTCTTTGTTGCTACTGTTGTGGTTGTTCGGGGAAGGGGAGCAGGAAGTGGATGGAGAACAACCTAAATTAAGCACCTGCTGCACACTAAACACTTTGAACATAATTTCAGGTAAATGACCCGACCACCCTATTAGGCAGGCATTTTTATCTCCATTTTAATGGCAAAACTGAGCCAAGGGAGATTAAGCAGTTTGCACAGTGACTGCAGGTGGGCTGGGGCTGGAGTCCAGGAGGCGAGCCCTTGTCATCCCACTCAGCATCGACCTCACTTCCGGGTTCTGACCGGACAGGTTATAAGCTGAGCCTTGGAAGAACAGTAAGGAAGGCCTGCCCGATAGGCGGTCGATGGAATCATTCAGAACATGGGAAAAGCAGGTGAGGCTAGTCCAGCCTCAGGCCATCACCAGGAGATCGTTCAGATCAGTCTCAGCAAAATTTTAGGAGATCTGGATTTGCTAGGTTGGTCCTCAGCCAGCCTTAAACATGGAGAAGTGAAAGATCTAAGCTCAGAATCATCTCCATGTCCTTTAAATCAGTGAAAACTATAACACAGTTCAGTATAGAGAAGAGAGACAATCTCCATCCAGGGTGTGTGCCCAGGGGACCGTTCCGGGTCAGGGTCACCGCCCGCCAGCCGGAAAGTTTAGTCTTCTGGCAAGTAGATGTTTCTGAGCTCTGATACAATAAATGTCGAGACGTTTCAGTGTTTAAAACCAGTTCAGATGGGGCAGTCAGGTGTTTCCATGTCAGCGTCCCTCAGCTTGGTTGGTGTCCAGGCTGTTGACACCGTCACTAGACGTAAGCACAGCGGGGGCATCCATCCCCCTTAAGGCAGAGGGTCTGTCACTTCTGCTGCCTCCACCACAGTGTACGTGTTCACGTCCTGCAACCTGCTCCCCAGGACCAATGTTGGCTGACCCCTGCCCACCACTGGCGATGCCACTGCAGCCCACTAGGAAGGAGGCAAGCAGGCTGCATCGCATCCTTTATCTCCGGTCCTGACTCAGCATCATACTGGAGGGGCTGGTGAGAGGGAGAGAAGATGAGGAGATGAAGCCCAGGGACAGCAAATGCTCTAACAGGGGTCATGCAGCACTGGGAGAGGAGGCATGATCCAGACTCATGCCACTGAGTCTGGCCCCGCCTGCAACTCTGGCAGCCCTGCTCCCAAGAGGAAGGGGCTTGGTGGACAACAGCAACGACTGACATTCCACCCAGCCAGTGAAGGCAGCAGAGTCTGGGTGGAAGAGCCGCCAGTCATATGAAGGGAGCGGTGAAGTCTCGTGGACCGGCCGCTGTGCTCATGGGAAGTCTCTATGACTGTAGGACTAGGGTCAGAGGGGCAGACGGCGCTCAGTGCACACACTTGCTTCTGCTCATCCACACAGATGCCAACGCAGCGTTTCACTGCAACTTGGGCTGAGTCTCCTGCATGTGGACTTAAGGGCCTCGTTCCCAGCCCCCAGACCCCCGATAGCCGTTTTGGTGCCCCAGCTCCGAGGTATCACGTTACCCCTCCCGGTCTATTTCCAATTTTCCTTTCCTCAACACATTTGTAACTTCCATCTTCATAAATTTTCTGAACTAAATATATATGGATTAAACATTATGGAGTGGCAACTTTTTCCAGTCACCTTTTTATGAATTATTTGGTTTTCCTTTAGTCGGGGGGGTGGGGGTGGGTTTGGAATTATAGTTCCCATTAAAAACTAAAATGAATGGAATTTTCATTTCTCATTTTGTATGCATTTAAAAAATATTCTTGAAAGTTTTTGAAAGTAACAATGAAAAAGAATAAGCAAAATATGATGCTTGCTGAGCACACCCCCCTCCCCCCCAGCAATCTCTTCCACCAGCTCCTGATATTGTCTTCCTGCCTCAGCGGCTGCCACTCAGACTTTTCACTTTCTTCCGAGTCCCTGGGGAGAGCTGTCAGGGCAAGCAGCCAATGGAGGCAGCAAGAAACAGCCAGTGCTGTTCTCCAGGTGCTCTGAGCCCCAGCATGTGGTTCTCATTTGGAGAGGCTAAGAACCAGCAGTGTTCTCGTCCCAGCTCCAAATAAAACCCCTCTCCTTGAAAACTAAGGAGCACAATGAGAGGCCATGTTCTCAGGAACTCTGGAAGCCAAGAGCGGTACAAAAAGATGCATTCATGCAAGCTCGGCTCCCGATGGATGTCTAAGAAAGCCCTGTGCTCAGAGCAGCTCATGCCACCCGGAGTCCCACCAGCACGTGCCCTGGAGAGTGTTGGCACCCCAGAGCCTCCAGAGGCAGAGAAATAAATGCTGAGTGAAAGTCAAGTGCATGCAAATTCTTAGGAAATCTAGAAGGGCTAATTAAGCGATCCGTTCCCCAAGTTGCTAACCCCCACGGAAACACTAAACCTGTATTCATCTAGTGTATACAAACCGATAGCATGGAAAATCACCACTATTGAGAGCATAGGAATTACTTTCCAGTGTTAAAAGTAAAGAGATGGGGCCAGTCCGGTGGCGTAGTGGTTAAGTTTGCATGCTTCGCTTTGACAGCCCAAGGCTCGCAGGTTCGGATCCTGGGTGCGTACCTGCGCACCGCTCATTAAGCCACGCTATAGTGGCATCCCACATACAAAATAAAGGAAGATTGGCACAGATGTTAGCTCAAGGACCATCTTCTTCAAGCAAAGAGAGAGAGATTGGCAACAGATCTTAGCTCAGAGCCAATCTTCCTCACCAAAAAAATAAAAAGTAAAGAGGTGGTCAGTACTTAGAATGAACTGGCCATCAATCGAATATCTTGTGCCCTTTGGCATTTGTATGAAATAACTGCCTTTGTGAATACTTTCTTTGAATAGAAAAGGAACATCGCCTTCTTTATGAGACTTGCTTTGCTTTTCTTCTCATCAGTCTGCTGAGCGAATGCACGGGTTGAGGGTGATTCATCCTCCGCTGGCTCCTCCTCTTAGTGAGTGGGGAGGGTGCTGGAGCTCTAGAGAAATCCCGCTTGGTTACCTGTGGGCAAGCGCAGGGGAGTCTGCTCGGGACCAGCCCCTCCCCTGAAGGCCTGCAGCCCCATCCGCAGCAGAGCATCTGAGGCGTCTCCCCGGCGTCCTGGCCCCACGTCTCCATCTGGTCGGGGCTCCAATTCCTTACAGGAGCAGGGAGCCTGAAGACCCAGTTAAGTCATCAGAGGTGGTTTATCCCTCAAATGCTGAAGGCAGGCTTGAGAAGTGTGATGACTTCTCCCAAACAAGAGGCCCGCGACGGACATGGCACTGACTCTGGAGTGTGAACTCTGTGCAGCTGTTGGCTCCCTGCGTTGGCACAGGAACCGTTTCTGATCGAAGGGAACTGCCCGTTCCTCTGGAACCTCCAGTAGGAGGTTCCTTGGCAGGCGCGATCACTTAACTGTGTTCCCTCGAGAGGATCATGATGCCATTAGTAACATAATGGATCAATAAGCCTGATCGGTGTTGGCAAATTAGGACTGGGGATCCAAAAGCAGAAAGTGCCAGGCTTATTTCATAAAGGGGAAAGACATTCTTAGTAATCGGGTAACTATTAATAGACATTGTTTCAGGAGCAGCCATATTTCTCATCTTTTTCATCACAATAACACTGTGACTACTGCATTGTGGTGATGCCCACTTTACCGACCTTGAAACATCGGCTTAAAAGGTTAAATAACTTGCTCAGAATTGTACAAATGGCAAGTGATGGATCTCAGATTTCCACCTGGACAATGGCATTAAAAATAAAGTCATTGGGGGGCCGGCCCGGTGGCACAGAGGTTAAGTTCGCACGTTCCGCTTCTTGGCGGCCCGGGGTTCGCTGGTTCGGATCCCGGGTGCGGACACGGCACTGCTTGGCAGCCATGCTGTGGTAGGCGTCCCACGTATAAACTAGAGGAAGATGGGCACGGATGTTAGCTCAGAGCCAGGCTTCCTCAGCAAAAAGAGGAGGATTGGCAGTAGTTAGCTGAGGGCTAATCTTCCTCCAAAAAAAAAACAAAAAACAAAAAAAAAATAAAGTCATTGGGGCTGGCCCCACGGCCGAGTGGTTAAGTGCGCTCACTCTGCTTCAGTGGCCCCGGGTTTCTCTGGTTCGGACCCTGGACTCAGCTATGGCATCGCTCATCAGGCCATGTTGAGGCGGCGTCCCACATTGCACAACTAGAAGGACCTACAGCTAGGATATACAGCTATGTACTGGAGGGCTTTGGGGAGAAGACGAAGAAGAAAAAAAGATTGGCAACGGATGTTAGCTTAGGGCCAACCTTAAAAATAAAACGCTCATTAAAGTTTTTATCCAAAAATTATAACTTGAAGAATTCACCAAGAAAATCACTTCATATCTCTGAGTTCCCTCGCTCTCATTTATCTGATGAATATTCACCTGGATCAACAAGGTAAGCTGACTCTTTCAAGACAGACAAGTTTCTTCTGAAGAAGCAAATTATATTCTAAAGAATCTTTCTTGCCAAAAAAAAATATTTATTTGACAAAGAAACCATACTCAGATAAAATTGGAAATGACCTTCTGCGGGAAAACAGGCATGGCAGACAGAGGTAATTCCCCTGCGGTTCTTAGAGCTCCTACAATGAGATAAGAAGAAGGCCAACCTCTCCTAGAATGACAGACAAAGGACATGGACAGGCAGTGGTGGAAGAGCAAATCCAAGTGGGTAGACTGATGTGAAGGGGAAACGTCTTTCCATAATTGAAAGATCAAATAAGTTGTGACACATCGTATTAAGAAATATCATGCAGCTACTCTTTATAATGTTTAAATTTTGAAGTAATTAGAGACTCGCAAGAAGACCCACACAGAGCAGAGAGGGCTCCCACGTGCCCTTCACCCCTCCCACTCATGGTAACATCTCAAATAACCAAAGCACGCTAGAAAGACCAGGACCGTCACCTTGGCACAGTGCATTAGCCAGACTGCAGATCTTACCTGGATTTGCCCAGTTTTTGCAGGTATTCTCTTTTTTTGTATGTATTTGCATATAGTTTTGTAGCATTTTATCACAGGTACAGATTCACATCAACCTGGTCATAGTCACAATACAGAAATTTTCCATCATGACAAGGGACGCAGCTCATCTTCAGAGGGGCTGTGTCTATATTTTTGAATTAGGGAGACAGCAGGTAATGCACATACCTGGCGCCACGTGAAAAAGGAAAGAACTGGTGCATATTTCCTAGTCAACAGAGATGGGGGGATGGAGGGAAGGACGGTGGTGGCCAGAGATGCTTAGCTTCTTCGTGGACCTTCTATTCTTTAACTTAAAACAAGCATATTGTATTTCTGCTATTTAAAAATATTAAAATCCAACAAGTAAGGGAAAAGCAGATAAAACACCAAGCATTTCTTGAACGGGATGGAAACTTCCCTATAGAATTTCAAACGCCGTGAGTAGAAAGGAGCGTCAGAGCCGCTGAGCACCTCTCGGAAACAAGGCCGCCCCGCTCGGGCGTTTCCAACACAACGTTGCTGTGTGCTCTGAATTTTGCCTCTTCTGACACCTTACAGAAAGGCATCTGTGCCCCAGAAGGAAACAAAAGCTGAGAGAATTTGTCCGACAGCAAGAGGCTCAGTTGAGGGAAACCAGAGGGCCATCATCCCCCTGAATTCCTGGGAAGACCTGGTGGGGGCCAGGTCTCCATCCCAGGACAAGGGCCCCTCACTGCTTCCCCGCCCAGGCCTGGCGTCGCCCCCGAGGCAGGCCCGTGTGTCACTGTCTCCCCTGAGTTCCGGGCGGCTCCCGTCAGGCTGGGTCTGCAGAGTCTGCAAGCTTTGTCTGCTGAAGTTTCTGTGTCCGTTTTGTTCATTTTCTGACTGAGTCACCCATTATTATTACTTGTCTTTCAGTTAAAGTGATTGGTTATTCATTTGTTTACGTATAGCTTTTAATTTAACCAAAAATCTTGTCCAGCTCTTCTTCAAGCTCCCAAGACTCTTTCTCCTTTCAAAACCTTACTGACCGCCCTCTAGAAAAACCACAGTGAGCATTTTGCCTGAAACAGAAGACACTGTTGAGCTTAAATACTCTCCTCACCCAATTAGTGATGCTGTGACCACAGCTTTTCGAGTAGTAAACACACGCATGAGAAGTTATTTTATTCTATTTTTCAGAGTGAAGCCCGATCAATACAGTGACTCATTCAAGATAAGCTAATTAGTGGCAGAAACGAGACTAGATCATCGGCCCCTTATTACATTTTCCTCTGCAGCATCTTCTGTACGTGGGCTTTGGGGTAACGACAGAGCTTGAGTGAAGACATGTAGAGAAGAAAAATATATTTAAAAAATAATAATATTTTGCAAGCCCCCAGAATGAAAACATTTTGTCAACAATAAGGAATTTTATTAAAAAGTTGTTATTATTTATCAAACTTCCTATTAATAAATAGAGTCTCTGCAGTAGATCCTAATATCCCTCTCATGAAATTCCTTTTAAATTCTATGCAAAATCTTCCGAAAAGTACCATTATTAGCTGGTCTTTAGTTCCCTTTTACTGTCCAGCTTTAAACTCTATTTCTTTATCCTCCACCCTTATATGACTATTGGGGGGGCGGGGTGACGTGGAGGAGGGGATTCAGAGAAGGAAACAGAAGCTGAGGGAATGCAGGACCAGAAAATGGAACCATGAAATGCCAGGGCCGGTTGCTCTGGAAGATAAGAATTCTGCACCTGAGGGCACATTCCACGGGCACCTGGCCTCCAAGAAACAGGATCCCGGAAGCAGGACCTTCTCTTCTGAGCCCAGCTGCTTCAGCTTAGAGCCCTGGGCTCAGGGATTACACCTGCTGGAGGGCAGTCCTAGGACAATGGGGGCAGTTGAGAAGGTCCTTGTCCTCCACCGGTAAGTTTACCTGCCGTGCGGGTCCGGTATGTGGACTCAGGCACGTCTCAGTCCTGGTTCTCACAAAGTGTGTTAGCCACATCCATCCGACACAGACAAAACCCCAGAAAGAGAAGCCCTTGGGGGTTTACGCCTCTCTCTGACAGTTTGAACATTCAGTGTGAAGACAAAAACTTGGGGAGCCTGCTAAGCCCATTCAACTAACACTCTTTCATTAGTACCCAATCCATCAATGGCCCCCCTCCCCCCTTTTTCATTATGTCAAAGTGTTTTACAAGGCTGGCCTGTAATCCTGTGAATTTACACAGAGCACAGAAGTCTTAAAGAATGAAGAAAAAGCAAAATAAAGAAAAGAAAATGCATGAGAAGATCTTCTGAGATACGTGAGCAAAAGACTAATAAGTGGGTTAATAAATGTTAATATGTCTATTGAATGCTTCTTTTGAAGTAAATTTTTTTAACAGTGAGAAAAGAAATATCTTTTATTGTAACCAACGGCAACTCATGAAGCGCCAACAGCAAATGTTCTCTCCCTGTCCAGAAGCCAACCACACGCTCCTGCCTTGTACCACCGCCAACAGCTTTTTTTTTTCAGTTAATGAAAATATGTGGTAGTGGTAGTTACTATTTATTGGTGCAGATGGTTGACATTTTCTCCTATTTTCCTCACTTCATGGAAGAGTTAAAATAATTTCTAAAGCCAGAGGACAAAAAGAGTAATGTTACTTTAAAACTACATCCTATATGTGTAATAAACATATATATAATAGCAGTTTCTTTCTTTGGGTGAAAAGATGTTCATTCTTTCAAAAATGTGAAAAAAAAAAAAGAAAGAAAATTTCCCTTTCCTTCCATCAAGTCAACTTTTGTGCTCCAAATAATTTTCAATTAAAAAAAAGACATGTGCGTCTTACCTCAGGTGAACTGACAAATTGCATCCTGTGGAAGGGAGGTGCCTGCTGTGCACCCAGGAGACAGCAACGTTAGATGGGCTTCTGTTTTTTGTAGTTGTGACTTTCAGGGAACCTACCAGACGTGCTTCCAATACACAGCAACTTTAGGTAACACATAAAAGGATGCTCAAAGACATAGCCTCACTCCCAACCAAGGTTCACATCCCAGGGACCGGCCAAGGCCTTTCTGCTCTGGACTGTGGGACCAGAATCTTCCAGGAGACGGGGATCCAGCAAGGCGGCAATCTGAAACAGGGGCTCAGGAGGGGCTGTGGCCCCTGAAGGCTGGGGAAAGCTGCAATTATGTAGGGAACTGCAGAGGGTCAGAGCTGTGTGCTTGGGGTTCCAGAGAGAGCAGCCGTGGCTGAGCAGCCTGAAAGCAGGACACACACCTAGGAGTGTGGAGACTGACTCTGCAGCAGCCGTGGGGACGGTGGTCCCGCAACTGTCCGTACGAGACTGTGGGCCACGGTGCCGAGTGACAGGTGGGCTAGGAGTGCAGCAAGGAAGGATAATGAACGGGGTAGAGATGAGATGCAGCCTAATCTCAAAGCACACATCCACGGTAACAGCATGGAGGTCCGCTTAGACTCAGTACATTGTCAAATTCACTCAGAAGTTTATAGAAATTAAAAAAAGAATGATTTAGGAAGGATTTTAGAATATGTATAGTTAAGATCCTCAAAGAGATCTGATGGGGTTCCAGAGAGAGCAGCCGTGGCTGAGCAGCCTGAAAGCAGGACACACACCTAGGAGTGTGGAGAGAATTAAAACACACAGAAGTCGTGAGACAAGGAGCATGCATTAGTGTCTGGTTGTTGATTACTCATCTGGAGAGATAAATATTTGCCAGAAGGTGGTGGAGTAATATATTCAAAGTACTCAGGAAAGATGACTCCTACCCTAGAGCTCTATACCAACCTGAAATATCTTCCAGTAAAGCAGGTAAAATGAAGGCATTTTCAGATAGGGAAAACTTGAATTTACTTCTTGTAAACCATGGATGAAAGAATTATAAAGGCACAGACTTCAGCAAGACGAAACCTTAACCCGAAGGAGTGAGTGAGATAGCAGGAGAAAGCAATTCTGAGCAAAATGATTGGTAAAACCTCTTGACCAATTGAATTTTGTGTTTTATTTTTAGAAGTGGAGCTTAAATTCTAGGCATCATGAACAAGGATGATGGGGAGAGGCATTCTAGAGGATGGTTCGACCATGCTAATATCCTTTTCTGAGCAGAGAACAGAGAGAGTGAATAACTCAAGACTTGTTAGATAGTATAAAATTAAATATTATACCAAAAATGTTTAGGTAACCCTTAATAAGACGTGGACACTGTCTATGAACATGTAAACCAACAGAGGGATAAGGAGAGTCTAGAGAAATGAAACTCTTCCATTCCATCACAAGCCAGAAGAAGGAAGAAAATTAAGAAAGAAAAATAAGCATAAAATGCAAAATAAAATTATCCCAATTGCATCAGCAGTCACAAGAAATATAAGTGGTGTTGCCTTATCTTACAGAACACAGAAAAAAATTTTAATTGAAAAATTGAATTAAATTTTTATAAAATTGATTTAAAAAATCCACGTTTATGCTACTTATGAGGGACATTATTAAGATAAAGAAATAGAAAGTAATTTGAAGCTAAGAGGAAAAAACTTTATAAAAACTCTGATACAGCAATAATAATATTAGATAAAGTAAAATATGAGGCCAAAACTGTCACTAAAGAGGGTGTTATGGGTTGAACTGGGTCCCCTCAAAAAAGATACATTGAAATCCTAACCCCCAGAATGTCATAATGTGGAAAGGTTTTTATTATTATTATTATTATTTGCAAATATTTTATTATTTGGAAATCTGGTTTTTGCAGAAGTGAGTGGGGTGGGCCCTAATCTAATATGACTGTTGTGCTTATAAAAAGGGGACATTGAACACAGACAAACAAAGAGGGATGACACTGTGAAGACACAGGGAGAACTCCATGTGAAGGCAGGACATCGCTGAAGCCCCCAGAAGTCGGGAGAGAGGCCCAGAGCAGATCCTCCTCAGAGCCTTGGGAGGGGAGCAGCCCTGCCCACACTTCAGTTTCCACGTCTGGCCTCCAGAACTGTGAGACAATAAATTCCTGTCACTTTATGCCACCCAGTTTGTGGTCCTGTGTTACAGCAGCCTTGGGAAACTAACACAGAGGGACGTTTACTCATTAAGAAGAGAATAACCAAGAAAGAACAAGTATAAACACATCCCACTTGACAGCACATCCTCTAAATGTACAAAAGCAAGACGGACAGGTGACAAAGTAGAGAGGTGACAACAGGCGAGGTCTTTCATAGCAGTTTCAGAGAAACACAGATTGCAAATTAAGGAGCAGCAGTAAGAAGGTGAGAATACAGCAGATCTAAGCAGCACAGTTAACAGCTTGGTGAGATGATGGAACCTGGGTTGGAGAGCCAATGCCAGCATGGAGATGGAGACTACACATTCTTGCCAAGTAGCATGGTGCGTTTAGAAGACAGACACTTGAGGACGCATCCCGGTAACGATGATCACTCAGGAGTAATCAGGGACACAAGAATTAGTGGATGAAAGCAGAGCAAGAAACAAGATTCTTAAAAGGTCCCAACCACTTGCAAATGAATTCTGTGGTGGAGAGCTGTGGAAGGCACCATCTTTACCAAGTGATACAGCTAATGGCACCAGCATGTGACCTGGGTACCACGAGCTTCCTGGTGTGATGCACTGAGGATGCAGCACGATTTCTGCAGGGCTCCCGCCAGCAATGCCTAACTGAAATCTATATCACACAAAGCCAAACTGAGAAGTCTGCCCGTTGGACCTGGCCTGCACCCTTCAGAGCCAGTGGGACTGCAGAGAGCAGGCTGTTGGCCCCGATGTGCAGAGAAAGCAGACTCAACGAACGGCATTTCTTTCTTTTTTTCTTTGTTTTAATAAAGATTGGCCCTGAGCTAACATCTGTTGCCAATCTTTTCTTCTTCTTCTTCTTCTTCTTCTCCCCAAAGCCCCCCAGTACATAGTTGTATATTCTAGTTGCAGGCCCCTCTAGCTGTGCTGTGTGGGACGCCACCTCAGCATGGCTTGAATGAACGGTGCCAAGTCTGTACCTGGGATCCAAACCGGTGAAACCCTGGGCTGCCAAAGTGGAGCGCAGGACCCCAACCACTCCACCATGGGGCTGGCTACCCAAACGGCATTTCAAGGTCCTAAAAGAAAAGGAAAGACATTTTTCCAGATAGAAGGAAACCAGAGACATGGGAATAACCGGACAGAAAAGAGAGGGGAAGAGAGAAGAGGCCTTGTTGCTTTTCTGGTTGGGTTTGGGTTTGGGGTTTTGGGTTTTGCTATGGGGAACACCATGGGGAAACACCTGTAGGATTTGA
Source organism: Equus quagga (assembly GCF_021613505.1). NCBI lineage: Eukaryota > Metazoa > Chordata > Mammalia > Perissodactyla > Equidae > Equus > Equus quagga. Next base: position 1,699,273 of record NC_060274.1, read on the forward strand.
GTGGGGCCCATGGCTTAGATGAGGGTTCTGGTTGGTGCCAGTTTCACAGGTGTACTATGACTAGATCGGGGAGTGGCCTTATTTTAGAAATATATACTAACTATTTAGGGGTGATAGAACATCACGTCTGCAACCTTCACCCAAGTGGCTCAGAAAGAACAATAAAGTGTGTGAGGGGGATTAGAAAGGAGTATGAGAGACAGCGAGACAGACAAGGCAGACACAGAAAAAGTTAACCTAAACATTGACAAATCAAGCTGAAGGGTATATGGGAGTTCTAGTCCTATGCTTTCAACTTTCCTGTAAATTAAAAATTATTTCAAAATAAAAAGTAAAACAATTAAATTGCAATGTAACGTTAATGCCAAAAGGAATAAGAAGACAACCTGGACATAAAGGAAGTCTTGACAAATTCCTAAGCTGTTGGACCACACAGACCACATTTGCTGGCCGCAGCGAAATTGTATTAGAAATGAATATGAGCATAGCAATATCAAGTGTTTGGAAACTAAAAACGTGCCCTGAGTTCATCATTGGTTAGAGAAGAAATTGCACAGTGAATTACAGACTATTTATAACTGAGTGGTCATGGAAATACGAGTTATCAAGATTTGTGAGATGCCAGTATAAAGGAGATTACAGGAAATTTGTGACCTTTGCTCCATATTTTGGAAAAGGAGGATCATGGGAAGTGAATGAGCCAGATGTTCATCTCAATATGTTAGGAAAACGGAGATATGTTCCATCAATCATCCAGTTTACTTCTCACAGTAATGCACGACGCATCTTGGTCCTGTCCCTCTGCTGGAGAGGGAATTCATGGTACCCAATTACACAGCCAGAGCTGAACCTTCCTCTTCCAGACCTCAGCTCTGGGTGAGCCTACCTGTCCTCATACCAGCAACCATTTGCCGTGGAGGTCCATTCTCTTATGGGATGAGGAATCTTGTGTCAAGTCTCTCTCTGCCTGAGTTGCTGGAAAGACCGCACCTTAGCCTCACCAGTCCAAGTTCTTCCTGCACTCTTTTCGTTCACCAACGTCATCCAAGCTTCTATTTTATTTCTTTTAAATTTATGTTCTAATTGCACTGATTTTCTAACTTACTCATTTGCATCCTAATATACTAGATAGGTCTTGGAAGCTATGAAGCAGTTTGATATGTGGCTTCCATTGATGGAGAAAAAAATGTGTGCCTTTGACAGAAGACAAAGTCCCCCATATACACTTATTAAATATAAATTCACCCCGTTAATTTGTCAGGAAATGATAAAAGAGCCTGCCGTATTATTTTTCCTTCTTTAGGTCTCAGCAGCTCATGTCTGCCTCTGAGAATCTTACAATAACTTTTCTAACTGGAAATATGGAAAGTCGTACAAGGAAGGGTATCACTTAGGTGTCCACAAATCAAATTTTGGTGATTCATTTTGGACGAGTGAAGTAACGTTAAGCCATGAATAATTTTTAAGAACTCTGGAAACACTGCTTTCTTTGCATGGCCTAAGTGGGGGTGAGTAAATGTAGTGACTATTTTTCTCCCTAAAAGACTTCATTCTGTTTTGAATATTTTGCATTTAATAAGCCCTTGTACACATTTGGTTAATCACTATCTCCTGCCCCTTAATCTTTCAATGCAAGTGGATTTTCAAGGAAATTATGACTCATATGTTTCTAATTCCTTTATTCTTACTGAAACTTATCTAAACATGGCTTTGTAATAGTTAATCTGATGTCGGGAATTTTTTGAACTTTTAACTGTTTTCCCAAAGTCAGGACCCGATGTTTGGAAAAACAATTAGCTCCAAATCCTACATATTTCAACTCTGAACTCACGAGGTTCAAAATGACTTTGATACATGAGCAAATGCTGTTCTCTACAAATGGCCGAGGATTAAGTCATCGAATTCCATTTTTCCTCACGGGAGTTTTTCCTGGAGGAAGGGTCTGTGTCGTAGCGTTGTGTCACGACTTTGCAACAGAGTTTGAGCGAGAAGAAATGAAGGCCAAGCTGGAGGCCGTCACCTCAGTCCCATCTCTCCCCCGGGAACAGTGACAGGAGGGGCCCACACAGAAGCCTGGACACGGAGGGGCCTAGACTGGTGTTTTGACTGTCTCTCTGGGATTATCGTGCTTCCAAATGTTCTTCTCATCGTGTTTGAAGGAGAGACAGTTTTTCCAGAAGTGACAGGTTGATATAAACAAAGGCAGATGACATATTATGAAGACCGAGGGGGCTTCTCTCTCTCCTCACCAAGGAGGGCATGTTACTATTTTCTTCCCAAAGGCAAAGAAGGGAAGCAAACTCAGTACTGGAAAAATTTGAAAGGCCTCCTTTTCAGTTAAACCAGAATTCCTTAGGGATAACCAGGCTTGCAAGCAGAAAATTAGTGGAATAAATAATGGATATCCAGGTGGCTTGCATAGAGAGAGGTGTTTTCTCCCTTCATCTTTATCTCTTTTGCAGAAAAGAAATTTTTATTTCAAATAAAGAATCTGCTGGGTTTATTTCTCTGATCCTCACACAGGGATCCCGTTAGCCCCGTTAGCCCTCGGGTGTTTCTCCCCACCGCAAACTCTGTCCATAGGCATACATATTTCTACATGGGCAGTAAAATAGCCAAGGAGTTCCAGAAGCATCTACAAAGATGGCGATATCTAAGTTGAGAGCCAGCATCCCAGGATTCTGTGTCTGTATTATACTGGACACCCAGAGGGGTAGATCTCTAGAAAGCAGACTTGGATTTGAGTCCTAGATATCCCAATTTCTAACTCTGTAACCTGGAACAAATAAGTCAAATGTATAAGCCTTGGGTCTCCTCGTTTGAAAATGCAAATCATAGTATTTATCTAGACAGCTTCAGGATTGAATTTGGTAAGAGTATTGGAAAAAGGAAGGAATCGACCCAAGATCTGCAAACGCAAAGTTATGTGTCATTTGGGGCATCTGCACGCACAACTCCCACCTTCGTGTCCCCACCCACCTGCCCACCAGTCATCCCATTGGACTGGAGGTATGAGTCCATCTCAGGTAGATGGCAGGTCCGGAATGTGCCCTGAGTTAGAGACAAAAGCACGTGGCGCCATGTCTGTAGTTGAATCATTCACTCACCCATTTATTCATTTTACGTTCATTGTTTTTTGAAAATTTGCTGGTTCAGAGGTACTGTGTTAAGTCCTCCCCAAGAAGAAAGTGGCCTGGGGTCTTAGCAGCTGCCATATTAGACAGTGTAGCTCTAGACGACAAGACAGCCCCTGCCCGCCACCGTTGCTGAGCCAACTGCTACTCCGCCTGGAGATCTACAGCAGCAGGTGCTTCCCCCGGAGACATCCCTGGACCCCAAGGACAAGAAGGATTGGATGTCCCTGTCCTAGCAGAGTCGTGAGTGCCAACTCCACATGGGACAAGCTCTACACTTGCTTCTGGACAGCAACCTGGGGACCTGCGAGGAGAACACACAAGATGATGGGTGGGAGAGATCGACCAGAAGTTTCAATCCAGATATTATCAAAGTCCAGCCAGGTTCTCTGAGAAGTAATATGGAATTTCATGCAGCACTAAAATTTGACATTTCGGGTACAGTTTAATTTCCGAATGACAATTAAAACTCTTCTAATATGAGCAAAGCCAGATTCACACCTGGAGTGGGAGAGACCAGTAGAGGCTTTCTCAGAAGAGCCAGCGCACTTTCTCTTCATGGAACAGGAGACTTATTGCTAGTTGTATTGAGTAGCTAGTGTTTTAAAGTAGTTGTAAGGGTTTATTTCAACTCCTGCAAGACACCCCGCGAAGCTGTAAACTCTGGGGGGCCTTCAATGCTTTCAAAGAGTCTCTGCAGATGCACCAAAGTCAAAATTGAAAAAATCCTAAGCAGTCCTCACTTTATGAGGAACTGCTGTGTTACCTCTCAAATGAGCCCTTAATAAGCTGTCATATGCTGGATGCGATGGGTGGGCCGACCTGGGCTGCAGAGTCATCTTTTGGAATGACACATAACGCTCGTGACTAAAACAATCATCTAAACGTGACAGACGCAAGTCTGTACGTTTCCAACTGCGGAGCTCCTATGTGAGTCTCAGAGATACTTGTGATTGATGGAGCATTTTAGAGTTGTTAAATCTTTCCTTTTTGTCTTAACTTTCTATTTTCAGCTGGAAAGAAATCCTTAAAGTGCTATTCCCAACACGTTGATATGATGCGCTCAGTGAAAGTGTGTGTGATTATGCGAAATGGTGGAAGTACTTCTGTGTCAAAAGTCATTTCTCTCTATGACAGCCTTAAAGGAAGATTGGAAGAAGAAAAGGAAAAAAAGAGAGTGCAGATTTGTTTCCTTGCAGAGCGAATTTCCTTCTTATTTTGCTCCTGAACCATCAGGAGACCGTTCCCTTCCCGCCTCCCCTGTGAGCAATGAGCTCACTGAGCCAAAAGAGGATGAAAACAATCAGCCGAGACTCAGCTCAGAGAATCATCCCCGAGCTGTGAGGGTATCAAGCATCAGCTGAGAGCCATCAACTCCAAAACTCAAGGTGGAGGATGTCACAGGTGCCACCCTGGTTGATAGTGCACCATGTGGATTCCTTCGGCGACGTATGGTCTGAGTGGTGTGCAGATTGCCAGTTTGAACACAGCAACAAAGGTCATGTGCCCAAGCCCACCGAGGGCACGGCTGATGCATCGCAAAATGGCATCTGTGTCGTCCTCAGGGTGTAGCAACTATGACAAAATCCTGCCAGAGTTCCATTATGGCAGGCTCCTAGGGGAAGAATTCCACACAGAAGTCTAAAATAATTGTGAAAATTAGAATGCCTAGAAACGATCCTCGTCTTCAGACCCTGGACACCTGGGTCTCCATGAGGGAGCTACGGGTTGTGAGTCACACAAAGTGGGTGTGCCACATGTCATTTCTGGGCCTCAGTTTCTTCACTGGACAAGCGGAATGCTGGATCTACACAAATTCGCTGTCTTCTCTGGCTCTACAATTCCGTGGTTCCAGCATCAGTAATGGAGACATCCAAATGGCAGATGCCTTCAGCCAGGAGAAGCCAAATGAGATAAATATAAAAATCAAGGTGTTTTTTGGCAATGCCAATTTTTCTGTTTCCTTATGAGTCCTCTACATAGTCAATGCTCAATGTCTGATTAATTAATAAACGAGTGTGTGGTTAGTTTTATACATTGACTAGGCTAGGGCGTGGTACCCAACCTTTGGTCAAACGTGAGTCTAGAGGTCAATGTGAAGGTGTTTCTAGATGAGGTTAAACATTTAAATCGGTAGACTTTGACAAAGTAGATGACCTTCCATAATGTGTGTGGGCTTCATCCAATCAGTTGAAGACCTTAAGAGAAAAGATTGAGGTTCCATAAAGAGGAAGGAATTCTGCCAGCAGACGGCCTTCAGACTATCAGCTCTTCCCTGGGTGTCTGGCTATACACACACGTGCACCACACACATCCTATTGGTCTGTTTCTCTGAAAAACCATGACTAATACAATGAGTAAGAAACAGATTGAAATCTCTACTAACGGGATGACTGCTACAGTTTGCCACCTGGAGAAGGCGCTAGCCCACCGCGGTTACAGTTGCCTGGAGGCATTCGACTTCCAAGCTTCTCTCCTAGCAATCAGGAAATTCGTCCTAGACTATCAGTGCCCCTATTTAGCACAGCCTCAGGTGTCCTCGCATCCTGTACTTCCCTTCATAATGCTTACAATAATTTTTATATATACTTGCGCACATACACAAATATTTAATGCTCGTATCACTTATTCAATCGTAAACTTTATGAGAAAAAAGATCATAACCTTCTTGTTCATCTTTTATGCCCACTTCTGAGCACCCACCTCAGTGCCTGGTACACAGCAGATGCTTGACATAAATTTGTTGACTGAATGAGTGTACAAAGAGCCTGCTGCCTTCGTTTGCATTCCCTAAAGCAGAGGGTGAAACAGGACATGGGAGCAGGTAATCTACTTGAGGAGTGATCCCAGTAACCATGTGACAGTGCAGGAAATGTGAAGGGAAAGGAAAAAAGCCCAAAGAGTGTATTAACTCTGAGGACCCTCTGGGGAATCTTGTAAAATATTCTTCAAAATGACCCTGCCTAGAGTTGAGGAAGCTGGGCATTTATGCTCCCACTTTTGCCCTTCATGGCTCAAGATTACCATGGGAGCCTCAAATCCTGCCTCTGTGAGCTGGGACATTCCCATGAAACTGGAGGCTGCCCTGGGCCAGAAAAGCAGGGAGGTCCCGCTCTTGTGTGGGGAGCTATGAGTGTTCATGGGGACCCAGCCCAGCTTGGATGACCCAGTGGTGGGCCAAGGGGATGTGGAACATGGGCAGGCATCGAAAGTAGCTGCATCACTGACCCCTAGGAGCCCACAGCCCTGTATTGTGTCAACAGAAATTCCTTTGTTTGAAACATGGAATAACATAACACAAAAACATAGAAAATATGGACAAGTCCCAAACAGCAGGATGTGGGTAGAATCAGAAATTTAGGGCCAGACATGGATTTTTCCTGACAATGCATGTCTCTTCTTACAAATGGAGGTCAAATGATCAGAGGTTCTGGTGAGCGGAGCAGTTGCTTCCTACTCTTGAAGGAGTGGCTGGTCTAGAAGACCATTCTCCTCTTTCACCTTGCTTACAGCCTGGGAGGGGGCAGGAAACAGACCCCCACCTCACCAGCCAGATCAGCTGGCTCAGCTTGACCATAACCGATGGGGCTGATGGCTCTCACAGCTTATGGATAACAGGTATTTGTCTCCTTCCACATTCATGAAGACCTTCGAAAGTTACTCTATGTCTTCAACACAGAACACATATTTCTGATGAATATATAATTTAACTATACATAGCTACACATAACGCTGAACCACATTTACCCTAACTCTGGCTTAAGTATACGATGGATGCAAGACGTTCTTTATGGGCAAATATCGGAACAACAGGAGAATAGATAAAATCACCTAATAGATCCTTTCTTTCACTAATTCCTTTCATCTATTTAACAGAAACTAACTGTAACCTTGATTCTGGCCATCTGATGGGAATTCCATATTCCCAAGTGTGTAGAGTCTGCAGATGAAAACTGGATGCTTTAGCTCAGTTGTGTTTGCCGTCAGCCAAGCTTACATCCCTGACTCCAACCATTTTACAATACTTGTCTATGCCTTCCACTTAAGTGTTTCGATCAAACATCCAGGCAATGGTGAGGCCATTTTTACTATTTCACCTCTGGCTCTTCAGCAGGACGTGAAGTGTTTTAGAAGAGCATTTAAACAGGAAAATAGACCTAAGAAAAATACCCATGTGATAATTGAAGCCGTATGCTTCACATTTTGCATGTATGATTGATCTAACCAAAAGCACAGTCACATTTAAAACAATCACAGCTGTCATTAAGCACTCGTTCCATATTTGCAAGTTTTAGAAAATTCCAGGGCAGAGAAATATGGAACTCATTGTCTTTTAACCATTTTCTCTTGTGATCCCGTAATACTGGGTAGCTTTTGATATAACCCACAAGAGTGTGTGTGCCTTGGATGACTTACTCTTGCCTTGAGTCTTGCATTCAATTGGTTGATGTTAGTCAGAGACCTTATTGAGTCACAATGGGATTAAACTGAGGGAAGTCTCTTCGTACAATAAGAATTATAAAGCCTGAGTCTGATTACTGTCTCCAGAGGGGAGAGATGGAACAGATTGTTGGAAATCCATAATGAGATGGTCCTCTTGACAACCTTCCCATTTTACCAGGAACAGACGGAGTCACTCAGTCCAATTCAGCAATGGTGGACATCGTCCACGCTAGATGCCATGGGGCCACGTTGATCCTGGCTACACTGAGAGCCTTATCAAAGATGGGGCTTGAATTGCACTCTAAGGCTGAGTGGCCAGGGAGAGGCAGAGTGGGTAGTGTTCCCAGCCGTAAAGCCCAGTAGAGCAGACTCGGAGATAACGCATACACAGGGATTCACGCCTCATGGACTGATGGGGAGGAGGAAACACAACTCTTATTGTCTCCTCGGAAACTGGCGATCCTCAATTGGGAGATGTATGATCAATCTTCACTTCTCTATCCAAAATTCTCCCCGTGTAGCTACGCCTCAGTTATCCAAATACTTCGGGGAGATGAAACGAGGCAGGACCTGCAGTGTTTCTCAATTTAAGAAAAACACAAAATAACAAATATAGTGATATAACAGGAGTCTTATTAGGAAACTCTTTTGCATTTTATAGAAAATATGAATAACTCATAATTGTCCAGACACCCATGAGAGACTAGAAACAGCAGAGACGATAAACGGGATTCAGATACTGTGTGAAGGAAATCGAGCAAAACAGCAGGACAAAGTTAGTTGTTGAAACAATAAAAATCCTTTCTTTCAGAATAGTTTTCTAATTAGAACACAAAAATCTCTCTAATTTTAAACTGTTTCTATTATAGTAATAACACGTGGACTTCAGTCAAGCACGAATGGATTGATCAGTAGAGTTTCCGACGGTTTGCTGAGAACAGCGGGGACTCTGAGCACATGCTGCGTGAGAGGCGGGCAGGGCAGCTCCATGGCATGGGGCGTCCACCACCGTCCCTTTGCTGGCCTGGCTCAGCTCGCAGGACAAGGAGCATTTGGAAAACTGGTGAGATGCCCAATCCTCTATGCAGCGTCACTGGATGAGACGGAACAATGCACACCATTAGCAGAAGGAAAAGAGAAACAGAAGATGGCAGGGCTCTGCTTTGGGGCTCTCAGAGTGAGTGAGATGGGGAGGAAAACACGGAGCCAGGTTCAAGCAAGGTGACGAAAGAAGGCAGCATGGCGCACTTGCCAGGAAGGCCAGAAGTCCTCAGAGAGATGTCACGCTAAAGGGCTGTTCTAACAAACGGGATCCCAAGATGTTCACGGAAAGAGCGAGTTCTGTGTTTGTGGGAAGTCAGTACACTAGAGGACAAGAGAGGAGAGAAAATTCATTGGCAATAACTTGCCTATTTTCCAAGGGCTTTCCTCTCTTTTCTCAATTCTGAATTACTTCAAAGACTTCTCCATCCCTTCCATTCTTCTCGGCCCCTTCCTCTCCTTTCTTCCTCTCCATTCCAGCTGCCTCCTCCCCCTCGTTCCCTCCTTTCTTTCCTTGGTTTATCTCTTATCTGGGAATCTAAGATTTTCATGGGACCATGTGTCATTAGCATGCAGGGGAGGCAGATGTTGCTCCTGGGAGGCCGTTGTCCACCCTTGTGGGTCAAGTCCCCTCCGGTGCAGGGCCAGTGAGCCTAGAGCCTCAGTGGGCCTTAGAAGAGGCACCCATGGAACCAGTCTCCTCTGAACGGTCTTGCAGGAAGTGTAGGGTTAGCTCCCTTGCAGCAGCTGAGCCCCAGTAAGCGAGCTACACCCTGCATGTCTCCACAGCCTGTGTTCAACCTCCCAAGAGGCAGGAGCTCTTTCTTTTCTTTTAAAGATTGGCGCCTGAGCTAACATCTGTTGCCAATGTTCTTCTTCTTTTTTTCCTTCCTCTTCTCCCCAAAGTCCCCCGATATATAGTTGTATATTCTAGCTGTAGGTCCTTCTAGTTCTTCTGTGTGGGATGCTGCCTCAGCATGGCCTCATGTGCGGTGTTAGGGCCGGGCGCAGGATCCGAACCCACTAAACCCTGGGCCGCCAAAGTGGAGCACGAGAGCTTAACCATTCAGCCACAGGGCCGGCCCCAGAAGCAATTTCTTAATATGTTCAGTATTCCAGAGGCAGCTGGCAGGAAACTAACCCATCATGGGCTTTTTGTCAGACAGACAGGATTGGAATTCAAGTTCTGCCTTTTCACCCAGGCATGTGAGGTTATGAATGCCACCTCCCCATACACACTGATCTCCTTAACTAACATCCCACTGCCTTGCACTGCAACTTGATTGTGAGCATTTGAATAATGAATGATCTGAGAGTCTCTGAAAAACAGTGAGCAGGCAGTGGGTATAAATAAGAAGAGCTATTTATAACTGAGTAGTTACTGGGTGCCAGCCATTTTACCAAATTCTGTCTATATCACATCCTGTTTAACCTCCCAGGACAGTGCTGATCCAGGCCCAGTTTACCGAGGCAGAAACTGAAGCCTAGCCTCTTAGGGCAAAAGGATCCCAGAAGGGGATGGCATCTTGGGAGCTAGAGACATCCTAGTTTTGGTGTTGGCTTTGTAAGAAAGCAGAGAAAACTTGATTAGGGAAAGGTTTTTTCTTTAAAGGTATGTTTTTTGGTGAGTAAGATTGGCCCTGAGCTAACATCTGTTGCCAATCTTCCTCATTTATTTTTCTCCCCAAAGCCCAGTACATAGCTGCATATTCTAATTGCAGAGTCCTTCTAGTTTTCCTATGTGGGAACGCCGCCTCAGCACAGTATAACGAGCCTTGTGTAGGTCCGCACCCAGGATCTGAACTGGCAAACCCCAAGTGGCTGAATTGGAGTACACGAACTTAACAGCTACGCAATCTGGCCAGCCCCAGGGAAAGATTATTAACACAGATAATATCTCGCTCATGGAGTCACCAAGAGTCTTGGCGTGAAGACTTTCTATCATCGTAGGGTGATAATAATGTGGTCATTCAACTCCAATAAGGCTCCTGTGAAAAAAACCTCTAATGGGGCCAGCCCAGTGGCGCAGCGGTTAAGTTCACACATCCCGCTTCGGTGGCCCAGGGTTCGCTGGTTTGGATCCCAGGTGTGGACATGGCACCGCTTGGCAAGCCATGCTGTGGTAGCCATTCCACATATAAAGTAGAGGAAAATGGGCACAGACGTTAGTTCAGGGCCAGCCTTCCTCAGCAAAAGAAGAGGAGGATTGGTGGCAGATGTTAGCTCAGAGCTAATCTTCCTCAAAAAAGAAAAAAACCTCTAATGGTATCTCTTTGATAAAAATGAGTTATACAGAAACTCCTGCTTTTATTTTAAGAAATAGTTATAGATCAAAAACTTCTGGCAACCATCAAAAAATAAATAAAAGTTAAAGTGAACACTTTGCTATTTCCTTCCCCATCCATGTGTCTGCTAAATAAATAAATAAAACTTACTCTATCAGCCAGGACTTCAAAGGGCCTATTGTTATAGGGAATGAAATAAAAAACAATATTATGGAATTAGGTTTTGCTTAAAGCCTTAACATATAAAACTTACAAAGAGAAATTCATCTCTGTTGTGGTTCAGATTTCCTCATTCTGTTGAAATCTGCTGTTAATTTGGAAATATATGTTGGGTTCTCCTTTAATGTTTTATGAAATGTTACCTAGCCTGCATGTGCATCTCCTGGGAACTAGGACCTGGTCTTTAATACAAATGGTGTGTCCCTACGGAGGGTAACCAAGAGTCAAGGTGTGTAAGGAGAAGGAAGCCTTGAATTTCGGGAATGTATGAAAAGGTTGTTAACGGTGTTTAATTCCAGGCAACTAGTTGTGTTCATACACTCAGCTTCACCTTGTTCATGTTCAACCCTCCTTACTTGTCCATTCCCCTCTCCAATATCCCCCTCTATTCTTACTGTGCATGTGATTACTCTGTGCAAACACCGTTCACCTGCCTCCATCAGTTTGTATCTGCTTTTTCTACAATATTTTAACCAAGGGTCTCACTTGCCCCTCCCAAGTTTGCTTATAATTTCTCCCTTCTTGATGAGCTTGCATCCAAATGGTCCATATAGACCACGTGCTGTGGACTGAATCATGTTCCCTCAAAATTCCTATGTTGAAGCTCTAACGCCCAATGGGATGGTGTTTGGAGATGGAGCTCCTGGGAGGTAATTAGGTTTAGATGAGGTAGTGAGCATGGGGCCCTCATGATGGCATTAGTTCCCTTACAAAAAGAGGAAGAGACTGACGCTCCCTCTCCTCTGCCAGGTGAGGACGCAGCGCGAAGATGATCATCTGCAAACCAGGAAGAAAGCTTTGACTAGAAGCCGACCATGCGGACGACCTGATCTTGAACTTTCAGCCTCCTGAGGTGTGAGAAAACAGTGCTGCTGTTCAAGCCCCCAGTCTGCAATGAATTGTCATGGAAATCTGAGCAAATAATATAGAACCAAGGCTGGAACAGATGGTGGTACTTCCACGTCCGTAATCATGACACTCGCACTGATGTGCTGTAGTTGGAAGGCAAGAGCAGAACAAGGGGACAAACTATCTCTGGTTTAAGTACCTATGCCTAGGAGGGATAACCGTGTGCACGTTGTGAACATGTGAAGTCAGATAAAGACAGAAAGATGACTTTCCTGGAGGTCTCTCAGGTCTGTACATGATGACATTATCAGAGCAGAGCGAACAGTCCTTTCTAGCATGAGCCCTTGCAAATTCTAATTTTTGGAACTCATCGTACATTGCAACCACTATTTGAAGAGTCTTAGTTCTTCAGCTGTAACTGTGTTATGATTCTCTTATTCTTCTGTCTGACAATATGCACTTAGGGATTTTCACAGAAGCAAGAGGAGTCAGCACATCTTTGGATTTGAGTATGCACAAAAAGTGAAACACTGAGATGTATTCGTATCTTGTTATTTTACTGTCTTAATTGAGATGTTTGATTTCTTAAGAAAACTTAAAAAACATGATGCGTATACAACCATTTTCAAACAATCAGCGTGGTATTACATGAGGATGCAGTCACCTGTCAAGCTCCAGTTTACAAGCTCCTTGCAGGAAACGTTCATATTTATTTTTCCTTCTTAATTTTCCATACGGCTGGTCCAGGACCTCAAGAATTAGAAAGCAAGTGTTTTGTGCCATGTGTGTGACCACAGCAGCTGCCCCAGGAGGTCCAGCACTGGGCATCGCTAGGTCCTGCCCTCAGTCTTCTGTGTTCGGTCAGTGTGAACCATCCCACAGAAAACGTATCTCAAAATCATCTGGAATACTTAGTGCATTTTGTGTTCCTGAGTATAATGGAAATGGAGGCCAAGAGTCAGAGAAGGGTCTCCATTGGGACCCTTATAATAGTTTCAAGGGTATAGATGTGATACTGTGATGTAATAAGAGTTATATATTCGGTCTCCATCCCTGGTTCCTGGCACAGAGCTCCTGAAACCCTTGGAATTTCGTGAATGATTGCAGCCTCTTTTGTTCAAATAAGGTGACTCTTGTCAGGTTCCCAAATAGCTTCAAGATGGGGGTTGGTGGCCAGAAAAAGCAAACTTTGATTAGAAGCTAGAGACTTTCAGCCCGTTCCTGGCCTTGTTGTGGGGGAATAGACAAGCTGGAGACTGAGATAATAATGAGTCATGCCTATGTGATGAAGCCTCCATAAAAACCCCTGAACTATGGGATTTGGAGAGCTTCCAGCTTGGTGAACACATCTAGGTGCTGGGAAGGGGACCTGCTCCATGTGTCCCTCGCCCATACCTGCCCGGGGCATCTCTTCCATCCGGCTGTTGCTGAGTTGTATGCTCTATAATAAACAAGTGGTTCTAGGTAAAGTACTTTCCTGAGTACTCTGAGCCATCCTAGTGCATTGCGGAAGCTGAGGAGGGAGGCATGGGGTCCCCTGATTTATAGCCCATCAGAAGTACAGGTGACAACCTGGGACTTGCGATTGGTGTCTGAAGGTGGGGGTGGGGGAAGCCTTGTGGGACTAAACCCTTACCCTGTGGGGTCTCCGCTAACTCTAAGTGGTATCAGGACTGAACTGAACTGTAGGACACCCTATTGGTCTCCAGAGAGCTGGAGAATTTGTTGGTTTGAGGGGAAAACCCATGCACTTGGTGTCAGAGTGTTGTGAATAAAAACAGTAAAGAACAGGGTCTGTGTTTTCTGTTTAGTTTTTATTTGTCCATTTCCTTTATGATAATATAATGATACATGAAAAGGAACTAGACAGAATGGAGAATGGGAATAATTAAATGATGACAAGGGGAGTTAAATAGTCAGACTGCCACATGTGAGCTGCAGAAATTAAGAGCGAGATTCTATCGGTATGTATGGGAGACATGAGTTTTCTGTGTAAGGGAAAAGAGTTGTTTGTTCCAGGGTGAGGGAACCAAGTGGACAAGAAAATAAGATTCTGTCATAGTAATGACTTTTCTTACTGTAACTCCCATTTAGTGAACGTGTAGGTTACACTAGGCACTGTGCTCACCCATCCAACTACCCAACCAAGCACACAAGCATCCATACAACCAAAAAATGCTCACTGAGTGCCTACAACATGCCAGCCTCTGACTCTGGAGCTGGGAACTCTCGTCAGCAACAGAGGAAGAATCTCTCCCCTCCTTGACTGACCCATGATACAGGCAGAGATGACCCAAGTGGCTAGAAAACAGCACCTCCTTGAGGAGGTGACACTTAAGTAAGACCTGATGGATTTCAACAATGCATAGTGGCTCCACAGGAGATGGATGGCAAATGGCAGGAGGGCACATGGGAGGGCATAAGGAAGTCATGGCCCAGAGTTGGCATGATGGGCTGGACTGTAATGGCTCAGTCATGATGGCAGTATTTGTATAATTAAAGATACCTGGTTTTGGAATTGGAAGCCACGGGACTTACTGACATAGTGCGTGAGGCTTCTTTCTTGGGCTCAGGCCTGAGGAGGTCTGGACTCTGCTCACAGTTGGTAGAAATAAAACTCAGAGCCACCAGCCAGGGCTAATCTCACATTGCACTGAGCACCATAAGTGAAGGGACACCTGAGAAGGTGGTTCCATTCTGCTTCCCACGTGGAGGCCAGGGAGATAGAAAAGGGAAATCCACTGGGTCTGGAGGGAGATGCTGGAAGGACCCAGAAACAATCCCACCGGCTGGGATCAGTGAGCCAGGTCGCAGGCCAGAAAGGACCCCCCGGCCACACAGCCTGCTATCCTCCTTGTCCTGCTCTCATTCTCAGCTTGTGCAACCTGATTGACCACATCCTGCATCTGAGCCGGGATTTCTGTTTATGAGGACTTTCTCAGGACCAGGCTCTGAGGGTTTTAGAGCCTTATGGCCTGAAAAGGAGGAGGATAAGGGGTCAAGAAAGGCTTTATTTTCAGTTGAGACCTCAGAACAGACTAGTCAGGTACCAGGAACGAGAGGAGGACACCGCCATCGGAGGAGGAAGGAACCATGGAACGCCAACAGTGCCAGGTGAGAGGGAGGGAAGGGATTTAGAGTGTGTGAAAGGGCATCCCTACTAAGGAAGAGGCAAAGGTGCACCCTCTCCACTGAACTGGGAGAATGGAGGGGAACGATGTGCTCCCAGAGATCTGTGTGACAGAGATGAGGAGGGGACCCCACCTGCAGCCTAGAAAGAAGAAGATGGGTGCTGGGAATCTGAAAAGAGGAAAGAAAGGTGGAGGGAAGGGATGGTGGGCCCAGATAAAGGTGTGAGATCATCCTGGAGAAAAAGAGAGCTGGAGTGAAGACAAAACAATCCAGTATCATCAGACAATGACGTCAACTGGCATGACTTTGTAATTTTTCTCCAGCAATACTCCACTGCTTGGGTGTGAGGGTAGAGGAGAAAGATATCTGGGTTCACTCAGGGTTGGCACTTTGCCTGACAAAAGTCACAGAGAATGCTATAAAAGAATCGAGGACGTCCACAAAGGGGCAATTCTAACAACAAACCACATAGACTCTACCCCAAGTAGGGAGAGAGGTCAAGGTGGCAAGTGACAGTCACATAGGATGGAGCTGGATGGGTCATGAGTAGGATAGTTTTGTGGGATTGAAGGATCATTTCCAAGCTTTCTTCCACTTGGAAGGAGTGGAAGCTGTGAAAGTGGGACGCATGGATTTAGGATTTTGGATGTGAGCTGTCTGTGGGGATGGCAAAGTCTCCGTGTGTCTTAGGGAGAGGATGCCTAAGGTTGAGTAGAAAAATTTCACAGCAGAAATAGCCAGGAAGGACACAGGCATTCAGTGGAGAGGGAAACTGTGAGCCACGTGCAAAAACGGTCCAGAAAAGGGAGGAAGTGACCAGGAAGATGTTGGCATCCCATTGAGGAAGACAGAGCTAGAACTAGATAGTGCGATCCTCAGGGGTTTTCCTACAAGGAGGATGGAGTAGTGGGATGGTAGAGGCGTTAAGAAGCAAGGACAATACTAACCCTTCCACTGGAACTTGGTTATCTGTAATCCTATGAGACAGACATTAAGGTTCTCATTTTCCAGGGAGGAAACAGAAATTCAGAAAACCCAGCTAACCTGCCCAAGGTCACAAACTAATTGAGCACATCTCAGGGTTGAACACTCCCTCATCCCAAGTCAGCCATCAGCCCACAGGAAGGATACAGCACAACATCTCCTAGCTTCTTTTTGAAAATTGTATCGTTCATTCATCAGCATTCAACAAACATGAATGGATTCCTAGTATGCGCCGTATCACTCTACTTGAAGTGTGTCAAAGAAGAAAATTTTATGACTGCAAAAGAGAAAGACAGGGCAGGAGTATACCCAACATCCTTTGTACACTCACCGGAACACTGGCAGCAAGCCCTTGGAAGCGTAACCAGGAGAGGTGCCCAGGGGTCCACCTTGCATCAGCACATGTGAGTCGGTCTCAGAATCAAAAACCTCCAAATGGGACATGCCTCACTTGATTGAAAATGCGTCCAATGCATAATCAAATAAGGACACTTTGGGCTCCCTGCCAGGGGATATTAACGTATGGGGCTTTTCAGCACCCTAAAGGTAACCAGCTGGGATTGTTAAAAGGTCTTCCCTTCCAGGTTTTATTTCCATGAATGATTTTACTTTTAATAGTCAATGTGCATTTCATCAGCAAGATGGAACACAGCCTCCATGCCTCATTCTCCAAAGAAGCAAGCTCTGGAAAACGTGTGTGTGTTTAGCATTTAACAAAAAGATAAGTTCTACTTTTTTTCAGGCATGAAAGACTAAAAACCATGAGAAATAGCATGCCTGCTGCAAATTTATTAAATGGCATTTCTATGTAACAGCAAGAATATGAAAAGTAGAAACATCAAAAGAAAAGAGTTTTATTAACTAGGATATAACTGAAGACAATGAAAATAAACATATTGAGGGGGGAAATATATTAGTGTAGGCATGAAGGAGGTCTTTATTTGATGTGAACTGTGAAATACAGACAATTCTTGGTGAATCCGAGATTTTGGGAATGGTGGCCATCATGATCTAATTTAATAACATAATTGGTGTTTATTAAAAATTCTATGGTATCTACAAGTATACCCTTTATTTGAGTATATCCTTTAAGTTTGAGAATCCGCATTCTCAAACTTAAAGAAAGAAATAATGAATAGATGTATTCATATCAAAACTTCTAAGTGAAGGGGGACCAGCCCAGTGGTGCAGTGGTTAAGTTCTCGTGTTCCACTTCGGTGGCCCAGAATTCACCAGTGCAGATCCCAGGCTCGGACCTACCCCCTGCTTGGCAAGCCATGCTGTGGCATACGTCCCACATATAAAGCAGAGGAAGACAGGCACGGATGTTAGCTCAGGGCCAGTCTTCCTCAGCAAAAAGAGGAGGATTGGCAGCAGATGTTAGCTTAGGGCTAATCTTCCTCAAAAAAAAAAAAAAATGTACAGGTGAAGGCATTCTCAACAGATTGCTGATGCATCCATAGTGAAATACAACTCAGCCCCATGTTGCAAACAATTGAGATAAAAACAAAAAATGAAAACAGCAAGTTCTAGAAATGATTGGTTTTAGTTGGGGGGGAAGGTGAAATTGTTCAAAATTTGGGGGAGAGGATACTCAAAAGGACTGACAAACGTGGAGAACTGTTCCGGATATCACAATAATGTCACCACATGTTGAATCTGAGACAATGCAAGAACCATCTGCGGGTGAGGAGCTGCGACTCCCAGCAAGAAGTCATCCTCAACTTCTTGCTGTGCTACAAGCGTGGCAGCTCTCCGCAAAGCTTCCCCGCTCAAGTTCCCAACTCTCTTCTGTTACTATGCCTTTCCTTTCTCTGGCACATGTCTTGACAATGGCAATTAATGACAGGATATAATTTATCTCTCCATATTTCATTTAATAGACACAGTTTCCAAGCAAATATATGCGGGAAAGGCAAAAATAACTGTAAGTAAATCTAGAGAGAAAGAGAGGAAGTGGAGGACATTCTCTTGCAATAAAACCTATTTATTCTTTAAAATTATCATAGGATAATGGGATCGTTTTCATCCATCCAGTCGAAGAGAAGTTTTTGAGTGCCTCTTTCACGGGAGGATTACATGCTAAGGGGGTAGACAAGACTGGCCAACCCCAGCTGACGCAAAGAGCATGAACGAGAAATGACAAGGGTTATTTTAAGCCATGAAGTCTTGGGGTAGCTTGTTCAGAGCATTGCAGTAAAAGATGGCTAAAACAACTTTTTAGAATGAAGAAATCCTAAAAATGGCTAAACATCTAATTAGTCAAAAATGCTTTTCAAATTTTTGTCTATAGTAGTGTGGTGTGATTAGGGAGAAAACCATCATCACCATCATCATTATCACCACCACCGTCCTCATCACCACCATTAGCATCATCACCATCATCACTACAACCATCAGCGTCATCATCATCACCATCACCATTGCTATCATCAACATCCCTACCACCATCATCCCCATCATCCCCATCATCCCCATCACCATTGCCATCATCATCATCATCACCATCATCATCGTCATCTTCACCACCATTTCTCTCATCATCATCACATGCCCCTGACTACATTCTTACTTTCTTTCTGGAGTAGCTTTATTGTTTTCATGACTTTTTTGTCTCCTTGGCAGGTTATGATTATGTCAGTCATTTCTGTACCTTGATTCCAAAAAAGCTGACACTTTTCACCTTGCTAACTTAAAAAAAATTCCAGGTGTGACGTTCACAGGCATGATTTATGAGTTGGTCAGTATACTTTTAAACGATCTCCAACTTGGAGATTTTTGACAAGGATGAAGGAGAGCCTTTTTAAATATGAGGGGGGAGGAGGAGAGTTCGGGGAGGGAGGCATCTATCACTAAAAACAGCTGCACCAGGTACATAAGGGAAACAAATTTCTCCTTTAGATTTCAAATCTTAATACTTTCAATAAGAAACACCTGTGCTGCAGCCCAGGCACATTGGCTCCCTGCCTCGCCGCCTCCGCCCTGCCCCTCCTGCTCCCCTGCCTTTGTTCCAGCTCTTTCAGCCTCCTTGACACCTTGTCCTCTCCTACCTGCTCCAGAACCCAGTCCAAGCCTCACTCTCTATGGGAGTGTTTCCGGACAGCTGCCTTTCTCCTAACGCCATTTCCAGTAGCATCTTTACTGCACAATTGAATGCCAAGATCGAGTTTTACAAAGATCACTGCTTTCTGAGTAAAGAAAAAATTGTGCAGGAGGGGATTTACGAGGAGACAGTAGAAGATCCCGGAGGAAGCCTGACCGATTAAGAAGCTATTGCAATGGTCCTAGCAAAATATAATGAGGGCCTAACCAAGGACAGGAGGCTGGGTATGGAGATTGGGGCCGAGGAAAAGAGAAGTGGCATACCTACGGTTTCTAGTTGTGTGACTTAGTGGATAGAATTAGCTTTAATCAAAACAAGAACCTCTTTTGTTTCCTCTATAGTCTGCCATAGCATCTGGTACCATGAGAAGTATTCACAGTTATTAATTAGTCAGTGAATGACTGTTTCGTGTAATAAGGGAAAATACTAAGCCCTTTGTGCCAGGCCCTAAGCACTTGACGTATATTAACTCGTATAATCTTCACCCTAGATCTGCATACCACCATCATCCATGTTTTCCAGAGCAGGAATCGGAAGCACTAAAAGGTAAGCAACTTGTCCAAAGTCACAGAGGCAAAAGGGGGCAGAGTCAGGACTCAAATTCATTCTGACCCAGAACGTTATTGCCTTGCCTCTCTGATGGTAGACACCCTTAAAAGTAAGCACTTATAAAACTCTGTACTTCGCTGGAAAGAAACCACTAAGCACGGTTTTGATAGCATATTTTATTTTAATCTAAGAAAAATGATTAAATTCAAAGTTCAGAAATATAAAAGATTATCCAATAAGTTCAGCATCATAACTGTGTTTTAAACAATGGTGACACACCCTTGAGCTTGTTCCGCGGCTCCCAAGATTCGGTGTTTACTTTCGCACAGTTTAAATAAGTAAGAAGCCTCGTAAAATGTCTTCATGCCTTTTCACAGAGATCATTTTACATGACACGTGCTGGGGATTTGGGGCCATGAAGATTTCTTTTTCCAACCAAAAGTCGGAGCTGAGATAGCATCATAAGTCGCCACACACAGCTCTGGGACCGTCCTCCAAATGGCTCGGCAGAGCCAGTGGGCTCTCGCTGGTGTCTGGGTCCAGCTCTGAGAGTGCCAGCTGGTTGCACATCGAGCCGGTTCTGTGGCTCACAGCGTGGGCATTCAGTTCCTGACCTTCTCTCACAAGTACCACTCAGATGAATTTCCCATTGGCAAGTCCTGTGCCTGGAGGCATTCGGAAAAGAGTGAAGAGAAAACACGGGAGCTGGAGCCACTCTCCCTGACTGCAGACACCAACATGCGGGCCACAGCTTATCCCAGCCGTGGCTTTTTTAGGGAGACTGTTCCTAATTTGTTCAGGTAATAATTTTACCTTCCAGTGGGCCCCAGGTGGACCACAGCAGGACAGGTAACGGCCAGGTGTAAGAGGAAAAACAGAGCAGACAAGTGTGTCTAGCTGGCTTGGCCAGGCCATGATTAAATTTACTTTTCTGAACAACGAGCCCCTTGACGCTGCCTCAGGACAGCAGGTACAATTCTCTAGCATCTTCCTGCACGATTAATGTGAGCTCAAGGAAAAGTTCAAACAGAAGCTTGAAACGGGAAAGCAGGCACATCAAAGATAGTTTGAAAAATAGTCTTTTCTACCAAGGCACTAGCTGTAAGGATGGCTTTAGTGGTTGCGTAACTCAATGCGTGAGCGAGATCTCTGGAAAGCAAAACAAACTAACAGAAAATCCAAGAAACAAACAAATCCATGCACTGGTTAACTGCGTGATGCAGACAGCTGTAGATTACTAACGTCTATGGGCTCAGAAAGCTTCCCACACAAATTCAGCAACACTGCAAGTACAGTAGATTCCAAAGGAAGCAGACTTGGTGTGACAAGAGGTAACTGCATGGTCAGGGAAAAAAAGCAGAGGATTGGAACCAAAGTGCCCCGGGTTAAGGTTTCTATGTTAACACGTGTAGGATGAGGAAATGAAGCTTAAATCCATTCAAGATACATCTCCACCAAGGACAGATTTTGAAGGTCAAAAGAAGACACATACATTGTATGTGATTAATTTTCTGAAGCCAGCCCTTCCATTTTCACAGATTAAAGCAGTCTGTTTAAATATCTCGTTTCTACAAAGTGAATTTACATTTAAAGTACAAAGTGCAAATACTATGTGTTTTTGGTTTTGTTTTTTAATTGCTTTTTTGGGGAGGGAGTCTCCCACGTGTCTAGGAACCGCCTCCGATGCAGGAGCCACTTATCCTTGCTTCCTTGGCTGAAAAAAAAAGACAAGAAAAAAGAGATATTATATTGCGAAGTTGGCATCTCGCATGTCTGAAGACTAAGGCTCGCCATCTAGGAATGAAACCAGCCTATCTGGTAACAAGAAGAAGAAAAGCAATATTTTAAAAGAGATGTGAAAAGAACTAGCGTTAGGGTGATCATCTGGGGTGTGAGAATAAATCAAAAGCAATGAAAACATTCTTAACTTCTAGTACTTTCCTCCCTCCAAATAACCTAAAATATCGGGAAAAATGTATTGGTTGAGAAAACTCGCAGTCACGTCATATATTGTGAGTAGATGAAATACATTAAATGTTCTGCAGAATCTCCTATCACTTTAGATTTATTATACAAAAATAGTTCTCGTGATCTCATTTATGCTTCAAAGTTGATAAAGCCATACTTGTTATTTTTAAATTTTTCTTTTCATCCTTTCCAATGACTCTTTACCTCTCTAAGAAGAAATGCAACCTGAAAAGTTAGTTTACTAAAACACTGGAATTTTGCACCCTGCAGCCACTTAAAAATAATTTAGAGTGAACATGAAAAGCAATATGCAATCTTCTAGATTTATTTTTCCAAGTGCACCAGTTCTGACCAGTGTAAGTTGCTTCCTGCTTCTGTTTCACTATTTTAAATAATCAAATTTTAACATTTAGGGAGTTTCTGGGTTGACTTTTATTCCCCCGATAAATATATGAGCAGGTGGTGAGAAGAGAGAAAAATGTGTCTCCTGCACTGAGCTAATCAGAAGTTTGGTTTTAATAAGTTATGGAGAAAGATAAGCCATCAATCTATTTCACCGGTTACTAAAGCTAGTGAGAACTGTTGGAGGAGACGATGGGACTAACGTTGTAACTACATCAACACCAGCTTGATAGTGCGGCTCTGATCTCTTCTGAATTGCGATGGAAAGTGGAGAAGAGACCAAGGAAGATGGCTCACTTTTTTCTTTTTGAGGAAAAATAGCCTTTAGCTAACATCTGCTGCCAATCCTCCTCTTTTTTTGCTAAGGAAGACTGGCCCTGAGCTAACATCCATGCCCATCTTCCTCTACTTTATATGTGGGACACCTGCCACAGCACGGCTTGCCAAGCAGTGCCACGTCCGCACCTGGGATGTGAACCCGGGAACCCCCAGCCACCAAAGCAGAATGTGCAAACTTAACCACTGCACCACCGGGCTACTCCCAAGGCAGTTCCCTTTTTTATTAAATGTGAGTTTTGTGCATCCTATCTTCCCTTCGTTTAATATTTCTCATCTGTGGTTATTCACATAGTGAAAGATTTTGATGCTTGGTACTATTTTATTCTTCAAAGAAATATTTATGGTCTTCCATTATTGCATCACGTGCAAGCCCCAGCTGGCGTACACATTAGGACCTCCTCCAGGACCATAGTTTGCAGTGACAGCCACTGAAATCACGGCATGGACGCCAGTTTCTCCATTCAGACACCGTCAAGAGAGCCGGAGAAACTGATTTAGTTTCTTTTTCCGGGAAAAAGCTGAAGAGTGAGGCTCCTGTTTTGAACTGAGTTTATTTAAGATTGAGTGCAGTACACGTGCGCCAATCATCATCCCGTCTAATGAAAACAACCCTCTGGCGCTCAGCGAGGGTAATTGCTTTCAGACCAGCCCTGCTCTAAAGTGCAAGTGATTTGCGGTGGGATTTAAGAAGTTAAAACCATAAACATTTGCTAAACAAAGAAGACCGTATCGCACATCTTTCCTAATGAAACAGTTTTAAATTACATCCAAGGTGTGCGTTGGAGGTCTCCACTGAAAACCCACAACAAATACAGGGGCTGCCCTCAGGAAATGTCGACCTGACATCTAACAGGTGAAGCCAAAGTAAATAATAAATTGAAGAAAGGAGGGTTTGAGGACCAGCCCAGTAGTTAAAGTACCGCGTGCTCTGCTTCAGCAGCCCAGATTTGAGGGTTCGGATCCCCAGCATGGACCTACTCTGCTCATCAGCCACACTGTGGAAACATCTCACGTACAATGAGTAAAGCAAGATTGGCACAGATGTTAGCTCAGGGCGAATCTTCCTCACCAAAAAAAAAAAAAAAAAACCAGGAGGATTTTGCCCCGGCTTTGAGGGAGGGAGAGATTAACCTGCTCACGTTTATCTTCTGGAAAATAGTCTTTGGATAGGTTGTGGCCTGGGATGATGGAGAGAGTTACCACAATGGTCTCCTCTAACTACACGTGTGGAGATACAGACTCAGAAACACAGAAATCGTCTATAAACACCCAGCAGGAAACTGGGAACTTCTTTTGGAGCCGAACATTTGTCTATTGGGATCCTTAGATGAAAAGAGCATATTCACTTGGAGGCCAAGAGGGTCTCCTTTCTCTGCTATCTCCTCCACAAGAGGTAAGGAAAAAATACCAAATCCCAGAGAATTGCTTAAAACAACCATTTCCACAAAACAAGGGGACTGGGAAATTTTTCTAAAAATAATAAAATAAATAGCACACACACACACACAAAAAGCAAAGCAAAATCTTTCAGTTGAGGATTCAGCAAACCGATGGGTGATTTCTGATAGAATCTTGCAAGGCTCTTTCCGGCCTCCCAGGGGTGCAAACACGATACATTCTCTCCTGATTCACTTCTTTTCCTGGATGGTACTTTATTTTCCAAATCTACAGAACCCCGCATGTCTATTGCCTGCGATTAAACCAGCAAATTCGGAACACTAAACCAGAGACATACTCACCTGTCTATTGGAAGTGCTTTCAGGATTGCCTCTGGGGGCTAACAGGAAAAAAAAGAGAGAGAGAGAGATTATTAAAAACCAAATAGTCTTCCTTTAGTGACAGGCTCAATGTAATTTTTTCAGGAAGGGACAAATAGCATCTCAGGAAAGTGTCATCACCTTAGAAACTTGTTTACGTGAGAAAACACACAGGTATCAGGCATCGATTACGAGTAGCAGATTATAAAGTCACGATGGAAACATTCCCTAACAACACAAATGCTCTAGCCGACTTTAGAAGGCTGATTTGTTTTACCAAAATACCAGAGGGATGTCCGTTAACCGTGGGGCCCTTTCTTCCCCGTGTTTCTCAAACTCTCCCTGGGAGACAGTGGCTTCACGTCGCTGGGAGTCTTGGAATAGTGTTGGCCGGTTCTTTGAAATTCTTTATATTTAAATCATGAGAAATTAACGTGTTTGCTTCCAAATAGTTTTTCCCAAATGCTCAGGAAGAGGTGAATCTCAAGAGAGATGCGAGATGTGCTGTTGGTCCTGTGGCTTCGGCACATGGCATATGGTGGAGGGCAGGGTGGGATGCTCAGACATTGCCACCAGCATCCCTGCTTCCCTCCTCCCACGTGGTGCTTCCTCCCCACCCTCCATGGAAACTGCTCCTATAGGGTCCCCACTGCCTGCTCTTTCCTGCATCCCAGGGGCATCCCTCTGCACCTGACAGCGGTCACTCCTCCCTTGCTCACTGGCTTCTAGGATGACCTTCCATACTCCTGGTTTTCCTCTTGCCTTCCAGCAGCCTCCCCTGGGTCTTCCCAGCTAGGTCTTCCTTACCTCCTTGCCCGGTGAAAACCACCATCCTCAGCGGATTCAGGCCTCTGTCCTTCCCATCCACAACCCCTCACTGGTGGTCCCAGCTAGCCTCGCGGTTTTAAATAATATCGATTTCCTGACTACCCCCGCGGTATGTGTCTCCAGAACCTCCAGTTTGGACCTCTTTCCTCAATCTAGATTCCAAGATGCAATTGCATTATCCCCATTTGGTTTTTAGGAGGCAAGTCAGAGGACACAGAGCCAAACTGGACTCCTTATCTTCCCCTCAAAGCCACTTCCTCTCCAGTCTTCACAACGCTTGAGCTGCCCCGGGCAAAAGACCGGCGTCACCCATCACTCCTGGATTCTCCTACATCCCCCATCTGATCTGCCAGCAATCCTTTGGCTTTACCTTCAAAATCTATCCAGAGTCCAAACACTTCCCACCACTGCTCCACCCTGGCCCCCACCTTCATCCTTTCTCGCATGGACCCTGCAGTTATCTCTCACCACGCTCCTTGCTTCAGCACTTCCCATCCGTAATGTACATCAGCTCAGCAACCACGTGCGTGTCCTTTTCAGATGAGTCAGAACACTTCATTCCTGCTCAAACCTTGAGCCTCTTGTTCGGAGCGAACTCTCCTTGACAACCTCAGGGCTGCGTGCACTCTGACTTCCTCGCCTTTCCCAACCTGCTCCCTCCTCCCAGACATCCTGACATCTCGCCACTCCCGGGCATCACTGGGTACCTCCCTCAGTGTCCTACTGTCCCCTTGGCAGGCTGCTCCCCACTCAGCATCTCCTTGGCTCCCTCCTGTGCCTCCTTCGAGTCTCGACTTCCTCACCTCGAGAAGATGCCTCTCCTGCCCCACCCCTCCATCTAAAATTCCAGACCTCCTCTCCCTCACCCCTACACTTCCTTAGAACCCATCACCCAGTAAACTACGATTTTTTATTTATCTTATTTATTGCTTCCACATCAAAAGTAAGCTCTAAAAGGGCGTGAATTTTTCTGTTTTATTTACTGTCATTTGCCACTGTTTAGAACAGGGAGCACTCGATAATAGCTTTTGAACAAATCCATAGATGGAGGGCAGCATTCTTCATCCCAAATGTCTCGACTAATGGTTGATTTCTACCTACTCGCTAACACAAATTCTGAGTAAAGAGTCAAATTATTCTGTTTCCAAACTCTATCTTCTCTCGCTCTATAAAAGCAAACAGAAAGACAGCTTGAAAAGTCGAAGCGCGAATGTGTTCAGTAAATTTCAAAAATACTAAATAAAAGGTAGCTAAATCAACTGTTTTTTTCAATTGTAGGTTTTAATGGTCTAAGTGTTGAGATAATTGCTGCCATTCTCCACTCTGCTTTGCCTGAAATGACTACGTTAGAGAAAAAGTAGGCTTTTGGGTCATTGGTTCGAATTTAAAGAATATCAGAGCAATACTTTGAATCTATTCTAAACCAATTTAGCCATTCAACTATTGCCAGGTGGGTGTTTTTTTTTTGTTTCTTATATGGTAAGTGTTGATCTTCCTGTTAATTAGAGGTAGCCACAGATTAAAGGTAAGTTACTGTAAGAAAAAATTAATATTCTTAAGTGTAAGAAAAGAAAAACCTTGCTGTATAGATGCAAAGAATATGAATTTCATTAATGTCATCTGATGGAATATTCCATTCAAGCTACAGTAGGGAAAACACTATTTAAAATACGTAAGCATAAGCACAGGAAAATTATCGTGTTAATTAATTTTAATGGAGCATAATGTACATTATGGAAATAAATATGAAGCAACGCCACACCAATAAAATACTTTCCTGTGAAGTGTAAAAGAGAGAAAAGGACTGTATTTAACAATCACCTAACATAACGTTAGGTCAGGAATCGTGGGAAGGATTTACATCATGGCTATCAAGTGACACTGATTGCTTCCAGGTGACCCGCAAACAACGTTCTGACTGTGAGGCGACAGGACTGAAAGAAACATAGCTAGCATGGCAATTTGGTTGAAAAAGATGATTTGGTCAAAAATGCATGTTTCCTAATTGCTGAGTTTCTGTGTAATGGTCATTTTGGAGAATCCTGAGGGCATGATGTAATCTCTTACGAATTTTTTCCCGAATTCTTCAGAAATATTTCCTTTCTTGGCTTTATCATTTCTCAATCATTTTCAGATAATTACTTCTTTCCTGTGTTTTGGGGAATAGTGAAAATTTAGAGCCAAACAAGCTTTCCAATAAAATGTGTTAGTTGCAATCATTTAAATGCAAAATCTGTGTAATTGCTTAAAATAAGTGTGAGTAGTTTAGAAAGTATACATGTTCTGATCCCACTTTGTAGGGAAAAGTTGCAGCACGTATATGTGAAAGTGTGTATATATGTGAAAGTGTGTATATGTGAAAGTGTGTATATATGCATAGAAATATTTTTGGAAAGATGCGGATCTAAAGGTCTTATTATGTCTAAGAATAAAGGGTTATATGTTATTTATGTTCTTTGAGTTCTCATATTTTTTAGAATAAAATAATATATTGGTGAAAAGTGAGCAAAACTAAAGAAAAAAAAGAGTAATGGGGGGCAGCCTCCGTGGCCGAGTGGTTAAGTTTGCGCGCTCCGCTGCAGCGGCCCAGGGTT
Organism: Equus quagga; assembly: GCF_021613505.1. Classification (NCBI taxonomy): domain Eukaryota; kingdom Metazoa; phylum Chordata; class Mammalia; order Perissodactyla; family Equidae; genus Equus; species Equus quagga. Next base: position 1,726,900 of record NC_060274.1, read on the forward strand.
CGGATCCTGGGCACGGACATGGTGCCGCTCGTCAGGCCACGTTGAGGTGGCGTCCCACATCCCACAACTGGAAGGACATGCAACTAGGATATACAACTGTGTACGGGGGGGTTTGGGGAGATAAAGCAGAAAAAAAAAAAAGAGTAATGGATTGGATATTTAGAATGTCCCAACTAACCCCTCCTGAATAGGAAGGTTTTTCTGACTTCTCACTATTTCAAGCTACATGGGGTAGGAAAAAATAAGCGATAATAAAATTTTAAAAAATAGTAAGAAAAAACTTAGGAAACTTCTGCAAGGAAAATGAAAGGGTTGCAAAATCAAGTAATCATGGATCTAAATCCCCACTGCTCATTTTTGAGCAAATTGCTTCTTTTACCAAATTTTAGCTTTTTTTGTGGGGTGGGGAATCATATGTTATCTCTTGGTTGCAAATAAGACAATATAACTGAGACACATCAGGCTCTGTTTTTCACGACATTTGTGTACGGGAGATTGCCAAAAGGCCTCCAGCATAATTGTCTGAGGAATTCAACTTGTCCAAGAAAGAGCCTGTATTATTCTGTCTGAGTCCACTCAATGGGCCAGTTCTCTTGAGAGTAGATACATCAAGTATGTTTTTATTTTCTGTATTTGATGCTTTGACATCTGGGGCTTTGTTGGTCTTGGAGAGACTGTCTCTCCCAGATTTAGCCCAACCCTGGAGATAGTAAAAACTCACCCAGGAATGTGTTTTTTAAATACAAACCAACCAATGCAGAGCCCACAGTCCAACCACCTCCTCTGTGGGGCTCTCACACTCTGGACCACTGTTCACCCGCCCTAATCAGCCCAGGGCCAGGTCCCAGACAACTAGGGGCAGTCCCTCCACCCCACAGCCTGCTGAAGTTATTCAAATTAGCCAGTCCTAATCCTGATGACCCTGCCTAGCTGTTTCCTTCCCTGGAAACCACAACAGAGGCTATTGCTCATGTTTCCCCAGCTTCCTCTACCTCCTGACCAACCCTGGTGCTTCTCCGTGTGGCCCTGCCTGGGATGCTGAGACCCCTCCTCTTGAGAACTGTGCGTAATGAACAATCTTCTCAACGCCAGTTGCCTCCAGGTCTGTTGTCCTTAGTATACTTCACATTTCTATTAATGTATTGTGTTTTAAAACAATAAGACATATAATCAACTAAGCCACTTGAACCAACTCAGAGAGCCAATGCTGGTGTTTACAGAGTGGTGGGATTTTGAGATTATTTCCAGTTAACACCAAGGGTAGGTGGCCAGGAATGTGACCCTGGAGGTGCTGGCTTCATTTCAGCTCCTGGTGCCTCAAGGTGATGGAAAAACTTTTTGAAATCTATGGTGGCCCCTCCCCAGAGCAGAACAAGAATCATCAGCATTTCCAGGAAGACAACTTCCTTTTTTGTTCTTTCCACACAAGGCAACCTCAGTGGAGCTACTTATGGGATCCTTGAGAAGAAGCTCTTTCTTGTGGTTATATGGGCTCCTCCAAATGACACTGTCCTCTGGGATGTCATGCAGTTAAAGCTCAGGCCGCTGCCTCTGACCCAGTGCTGTTGAAACTTTCATGTTGAGATGCCCAAGAGGACTGAGGCACCACAGTGTCTTCAATACTTGTCACAATATCTGGAGTGTTTCTCTTCCTCCCTGTTGGCTGCCGAACCTGTACTCAGATATCACACCTGCGGACATGCTTCCTGGACCCCTCAGAGCTTGGTCCTTCTCCTCAATACACAAACAGCAATTTGCACAAACCACCATTCCTTTCCTACATTGCATTATAGTACTTTCCTTTCTTCCCTAAAAACCGTGAAACCTCAGAGACTTGGCTCCTATCTCCATCCCTTAATTCACAGTAGATACTCAACATTTTTGTTGCATGAATGAAAGATTAATATCACCCTAAAAACAAGGTAAGTCCAGAACATGACCAAGGACTCCATTCCCCACCGAATCAGAATTCCTGTAATGGACTGTGAGTGATATGTTTATGTCTGTCTTTTGCTGATCTGTACATTGTGCTGAAGCTCAGAACATCTTCACAAGCCAACGAGAGAGCACAATTCCTGATGCATTAAGTTCCCTGCAGGGATTCGCATGGATTACCTTGTACCAAAGTGCGCCAAGTCCTGATGTTCAGACAAACTCACAGAAACTCCATGACTAATGCATCTGGAGATGATGGTGTACACCATGGACCGTGCCATGGAGAACGATGGGAGAACATGCGCTTTTCTGGAGGAAACCCTAGTTGGGTCAGGTGGTGCTGTCCTTAGCAGGATAATTTCTGGACTGCAGCAGAATCCATCTTGACACTATCTGAGGGAATCCCAGCTCTATTTCAAAGGTCCCCACACTCATGGCAGCTCTGGGGCCAATTGCTCTCTACGAAAACCCACCAAGTGCTGGGCCTTGTCCCCGTGCAAAGCATCTACATTTACTTTGCTTGAATTTAAGAAATTTGCAGACAGGAATGTGCCGCTAGCGAGGGGCATCCCACTGTATGACCCTCAAGCATGAGGCTGGGGCTCCTCAGGGGCTCAGGTGCTTCTCAGGCCACCGGACAACTGGCAAGAGGAGGAGTCCTTGCAAACAACAGACCAGCCTGCGCCGTCCAGAAAGGGATGACAATTAAAAGCTTAAAATGAACAGATGCTACGCTGCATTGCGCCTGCAATTAATTTGCTCATTATAACCACAAGAACTGCATTTTTTTAGAAACTCGGAGGATGGTTTCCATAACGGAAGAAAGGCCACCCACAGCCTCTGAGCAGCTGGTGCAGCAGGGTGACACCGTGCCAATCAGGCAACAGCTGAAACAAATTAAGGGGTGGATGTCCATCTCCCTCCCCGTGGAATTGTCAGAGCCACAGGGTGGAGAGAGCCACAGCCGTCTGTCCCTCCAGCTGCCGGGGGCTGGTGGCCACCTGCTCTCCACTCGCTCCATGCTGATCCCTGAAGGCCAGAGAGTTGCTCCAAGTGCCGGGCCTTCTGCCTAAAATTGCAATGGGTCACTAGTTTCCTGGGACCCTAGGGGGACCAGAGTCAAAGAAAAGCGAGGGACAAGATGAGGACAGCTCTCCAGGACCAAGGAGTGACAGGTAGCATCAGATGGCAGCAGAAGGGAGATGCCAGAAACTGACCCTGAGCAGGCACCTTGAACAAAGGAAGATTGGAGAGGTGGGAGCCTGGGGCAGTTGCCTGGAAGGGGCATTTTTAGTTTTTCATCCTACTGCCCACCAAGACGGTTGCAGAGGCAGTCTGGTATGGATTAAGGAGCCCGAGAGAAAGCACAGTCTGGGCAGTGACAATTCCTAATGGTCTAGTCCTTGCTGCTTCAGTTGTTGTCGGGGAAGACTCAGAAGGAATCCCCAGGACCCAGCTGTAGGACATTGGAAACCCCACAGCATACTTGGGTGTCCTCGTCTATAAGTGAAAGCGATGACTGTGTCTGTCCTGCCAAACCCACCACCTGCATGGCTGTGAAAATAAGAGGAGCCATGGAACGTCAAGGCCGGATGGTTAAAGGAAGGTCCCCAGCCATTTGGGGCTGTGTAGCTGGGTCGTGTTACTATTCCACAGCATGGAGTCAGAATCGGCATGTGTCCGTGTGTGGTCTGGACTGGCCGGTTATTTTCTGTCCTCTTCCTCTCATGGAAGGGTAGCTCCTCCCTATCTTCCTACAGACACCCTGCAGCACACCCACATCACCGCATAGAATGTCTCCCACAATGTCGGATCTCGAAGTCTGGCCCCCAACAAAGAGCAGAAAGGACACACCCACATGCAGGACAAAGGTGAAGAGTTGCCCCAGCCAGTGAGGTGTCCTTATCACCCTACACAGTGAGCAAAGTGGGGCAGCCCCATATTTTGACATGGCTCTCCAGTCCAGACATTTTCAGGACAAAAGAAGTGCAGTTAGCTTCGCAGACTCTATACAAACGTCTTCAAAACAAAGCTTAATTTTTCCAGGATTAACTTCTCACAGAGAAATTAGCAAGAAATGTTTCACCATGACACAGCCTAGCCTGGCACCCAGTTCAGTTGAACAATGTTGAATGACTCTAAGACAAGTCCTGGGACACAGAAACACATAAGATAGAGTGCAGTCACCTTCCAGAAACCCACAATCAGGGCTGCCGATGGCGTTCCATGTCTCACAGTTGAGGAGGGTCATCAAGAACACAATATCCTCGTGCTCTAGACTCTACTCTCAAACTTGTCTTCTTTTTCTAATGTGTTCCCGAAGTTGATAATAGAAAAATAGAATCATAAAACAACAGGGCAATGAGATTCCTGTGCAAACCTCTCCAGCACTCGCATTGTACAATCGAGGAAGCCAAGACCCCCACCAAGTGAAGTGGCTTTTCCAGCATCCACCTGCGGCCCACAGGCGGGCTTGTCCATGCATGTTGCCTGCTGAAAACAGTTGGGATATAGCTATCAGAGGATTTTCTCTTTCTGTAACAGTTGGTTAGTTAGGCTAGGCCCACATAAAAAATGTACTCAACTGGCAAAACAGCTAAAACAGTTTCTCAACCATCGAAATCACTGGTTTGGATAACAGGAGTTATTCAATTGCCTATAAACTGGCATGAGTATTTGGTTGGAGTCCACATGCAGGGTTATCAAGATATTCCCAACGGTTCCCAGATTTGCACTTCCAACCTCGGAAGGCAGAACATGTTTGGAAATTCAGCCACCACGGTTGAACAATAGACTTGTCTTCAGACAACACTCAGCATCTCCCCTTTTACTGATTTCCTTCTCACTGGGTTACTGACCGTCTATTATTATTTCTGGGGACAGATGACCGACAATTAAATGGCGCACTGCTTTTTTCCTTCACCCTCAGACCACAAGGACCATCTACACTTCAAGAAGTCAATCAAACAGGCGTCAAGACTGACACACCGCTCAGTGTGAAAGAACAGAAAAGGCTCTTACTATGACGCTTCCTGGTGTTTGCTTTACCTTCCTCTTTTGTCACGCCCAGGCACCCCATCAGCTCCTGCACAGAGATGGATTTGTCGTTATTCACGTCACAGTACTCCACAAACTTCTTCACGCACTTTTTGGGTTTGGATTTTTTCCGAAGGAATCTCTTGAAGGGCTTGATCTCCTTTTTGCCGATATCCCCGCTGGAGTTTTTATCAAGCAGTTTGAAGTACCAGTGGACCACTCTCTCCTCCAGTGTGTGGCTGGGGTCAGGTTCTGAAAGCCTGGAAGGACATACAAGGTCATGAGGAACACCCAGCCACCCAGCTGCCTCTCTGCTGCCCTTGTCCCTCTACAAAGTGGCTCCCTCAATGCCAACGTTCTTGACGGTCCTGATGCCTAAGCCTGCATGGATTTGCCATTCAATATAGCAATTTTCTAAAATAATTTAGAAGAAGGGATTTAGGAAAAGTTTTTCAAGTTGGCTTCAAAATTGCAATTGACAAGTGAATTTGTGCATGCCAATTATGCACTTGGCATTGGCCAAGTCCTTGGGGACAAAAGCTTCCTTGTTCCAAATTCTATGCTCTGTGGGTTTCATAGGTCAGCTCAGACATCCATGCCCACCTACAAAACACTGGGATCTCGAGGTTCTCTGCTCCTTTAAATGTGATTCATTGGCATGTCATTTATGCCATAGGTCTACTGAAAGAGGCAAATAGAAATGTACCTTAGAGTGGTAACTAGACATTTGCCCTTGGATTAAAAAAAAAGTTTGATATTTTAAGATAAAAATAAATAAAACCTCTTCTAGAAAGCCTGGATGTGAGTCAGATCTTTGAAACTGTCCCAGCGGTTAAAATTTTGCCTTCTCACTAAGAGAAAGATGAAGGACAGCGTGTTCAAGTATTTGCTCATCCTCCCTTCGTTGGTTGTTGGTCTCTACATGCCCTGGTGAGGATGAGCCTATGTTCTATGAGTGTGAAGAGAATGCGTGAGATACCGGAAGTTGACAGGAATTAGGGAGCTCTGATGCTACTGAATTTTTTTCAAACTTTCAGAGGAGCTTCTCACATAGTAATCCTCGACTGCTTTCAATTTTGATTTTTCAGATAAAAGCAATCTTTCCAAGAATATAAGATGTCAATTTAAAATTGAGTTTTTTGCTTTATCAAGTTTAATTTACTACCTGATAGTAATTTTCCATTGGCATTGTCATTTTTTGTTTCCTTTTTTGTCTTTGCTAATCTTATTCTTGAGTAAAGAGACAAAGAGAGGAGAGCCCTCTAGCTAAGGAGATCATAAAGCTTTAGGGCATCTAGAAGAGATGAGGTGCTCAAGGGTTCGGGGGCAGCAGAGGAGGAAAGTCAATGTTCTAAGGAAATAAAGACAGTTTCTCCATGAGAGAAAGCCCTTTAAAATAAAGAGATAAATTATTGCTAATTCTCAGGGGGATCCAATGCCTGAAATGTCATCTCCATTAAACACTGGGAGCTACCCTCATGATGCTGGCACTTAGCTGCAAAGACAGAGAAGAGCTTCAGGAATGTACAGAAATCTCTGAGGAAGCCGTGAAATCTCAAAGCCTCAGACCCAGAAGCGTGGTGTGCCCACCACACACTCAGAGAATGTTTCCAGGGTTTCAGATATCGTATTCTCAACAGCGTCAGTTTCATTAATGCCACTGAATTGACCCTTGAAAGTAGATGGTAAATGTTATGCTGTGCGTATTTTACAAGAAGTAAATTGTATGTTGAAAATTTGAAATCGAATATTTTAATTCAAAGTATTTAAAATCCAGTCAATAGATCTAAAAGCAATTCCAAAGCATAAAGCCATCTGAACTAGGGCTTCCCTTTGTGTTCCCCTCCTCCCTCCCACCCTCCTCATCACTGCCTGATGGAATCACACGAAATCCCATGTTCTGGGGCCCTTCCCATTGTGAAAACCTCTGCAGTGGTTTAATCGAGTGACAGGGAAAATCTGCTAATCAAATGGACCCTAAGCGCAGGAGCCACGTCATGTTTTGGGGGAGGACTCCTTTCGCGTAAGCCCTGGAGTGTCCAGATGAGCTGACCAGGTCTCGAACATCTAGCGACTAGACTTTGACTTCTAGCTTTTCAGAGCTCCTTGAATTACTGGAGCTTCTTCCAGCTCCTTGCTCTTTAGTCAAATGCAACATACCTCCCCGAGGAAGAGGGATCAGAAACAGCGTGGACCATGTCGGTAGACAGCGCGTCCAGAATGCTCGTTAGAAACTCATTCTTTTTGGCACCAGGACAACCTGAAAAAAAAGAAGTATGTGCATTTTTTCATATTTCACAGAACTCACAGCATATAACAGATTTTTCTCTGTAATGGAAAGAATTGTTTTCATATTTGAAAATTAGTCAGTTGGGGTACCTTGATATTAATGAACTCACTGGAACCCTCGCAGGCACATTACTATATATATTGATTGTAAACCATGGTTACTGTAAATTGCAGTATCTAAGACCTATTGAATTATTACAGGAGACTGAGAGATTCACGGGCTTTCTTATCTCCTTGATCTTCAAAGCAGAAATTCTAGGTAGGTAGATAACTGTCATATCCTACATATGAGGCACTTGAAACATCGCGAAGTCCCAGTGCTGGAGAATGACGGGCTGGAGTCCCAGCCAGGTAAGCTGGAGTCCAGAGGATGCACAGGGTCACGAGTAACTGAGTTTATATGAAGCTTAACATTCTACAATATATTTTACCCACAAGACATCATTTAGTTACCAGCTCCATCTTTCCCCTCTTACTCACACCCACCCAGCATTCCCTAACTCCTCTTGGCCCTCCATGCCCGAAACACTCTTCCCACCGCGTTTCGGGATAACGAGGTGAGGCGATGCAGCACCAGGCATGTCTTCTCTGACCTGGAGAAGCAGTAAGAATATTCGGCGTGGACTATACGGCGGTCCTGTGTTACGGCAGCCACGTCATTCACAGTCCAACATGTCTACACAGTTAAAGACTCTCTGGTTTTCATAAATTTCTTTTTGATACTTGAGTTTTTTATTATTATTATTCAAGTACATGTTTGTTGCCTATAGCAGGGATCCATTTACGCCGGTTTCCACTTCATTAAACACACAAATCAGAAAACAGATGTGAATCCTTACGGGGGCGGGAGAGAGGAAGCTGACAGCGAAAGAGCTGTTATTCTCCTTTGAATACAACTGAAAAAGTAGATTATAATCCATAAGGAAAACAAAAACACAACCATTGGGAGAACGTTACTTTTCAAGAAAAAATAATTATCTCGTTAACTGTTCCCCTGGGAAGAAAGAGAAGATGGGAGGCTGCAGGTGTCTTGGATCATCGATGGGTGACATCTGGGGGACCCCTGCAGCCCTGCCCACACTCTGGCTCTGGCGGCTTTCATCAAGGCAATGCTAAGAGGACAGAAAAACAACAGGTAAGTCAGAAAATGGCTCTAGATTCCACGTCCAGGGAAGCCCTGCTTGGCCGGCTGACTCCAGGAGAACATCTCCAGCCGCTGACAGGCGCCAACGGGCAGGTATGTCCCAAGGGTATGCACACCCCTGGTCCCAATGCCCAGGGACCTGCTGTTCCACAGAGACACTCATAGAAGAACGTGCTGTAGATGAAGAAAAACATGAGCATCTGGGAAAAGGCTTAGCCTGTTAAATAATTCTTAATACCGAGCAGCTCGAAGAAAGAATGATACTTATATTTTGTGTGGTTAGTATGACTTCAATGGGGATATAGCCAGGCCCATCCCCCCAAATGAGGTAAAGCAACACAATATACTTAATTAGAAAATAATATATATTCCTCATGAAACGCAAGACTAACGGCATATAAAAGCTTTAGAAGTCTTTAATGCAAAAAGAAAACGAAATTAACGTAAGTTTACTCCTAGAAGAAGCAATATGAAATCAATCCTGCCGAAGTATTTGTTTGTTGCGGTATGAATTATAGACTGGAATGCACAGATCTTTCCGCTAAGGATTTTATTTCACAGTTGAGTGGCACTTCAGATTAAAAAGATACTAATAACTTTCATTTTTACTTGCAAAGATTAAACTTGATTTTGAGTAAAGGAAAGGAAAAAATGATTTGGGCTCAGAAAGACACAGACGCCCCTTCTCCAAGCCCGGCCTCAAGGCAATCTCCGTCCCACGCTTTATGGACACGTAAACTGGGGTTTGAATAACCATGATTACACACACCAAGTCCACTTGCCGTTGGGAACTTCGGGTCATAGCGTTGCACTGGCTCAACAAGTGTTCGCTGAGTCACAGGAGAAGGTGTTGGGATCCAGTTGTGAACAATCCAGCGGCTGGAGTGTGCACATCCAGGTATCCTTGCACCCCTCGACAGGACGACAGAGACACTGATTGACTTCCGACTTGGAGAAGTACGTCTGTTGGAGTTTCACAGATAACTACTAATGAGATGGGAATAGCCTGTGTCATTTCCAAATAAGTTGGGAGAATAAACAGGGAGTGTGGTGGCATAATCATGATGAACATTCTGGGAAAACAGTCCCTGTGCATCAAGGGTTGGGGGCAGGAGCAGACTTAAGGTTGGAGGTGTTGGAAATGAAGACCAAGAAAGGAACCTGGACCCTGTTTCCTTCTCTCTTTCTTAGCTGGTGTCGCATTATTCCATGAACAGTTTTGAGCGCCCTCCTAATGGGAAGAGGAGACCCCTTGCCATATTCATCCTGGTTTAATGTTTGCCCCTGCACGACAGGTGATTGTACCTCAAAGCTATTTCTGAGGAAAGAATTCAAATAAAAACTTGAGATGAGAAGAAATCAGAAGAAAGGAAAATAAAGAACTCATTATTAAGAAGCGAATTTTCATTACATGAGAAATGACAGAAGTACCGTGAAATCAAAATCTCGTCACCGTGAAATGGATCAGGTCTTGCAAATGTACAAGAGGAACAGCATGCCTTGAGGTACAAGGGAACCCACCCAAACAGCCAGGGTTTGTCGCACCAGGAAGCACAAAGAACAATCAGCCCCTCCCCCAGTCACCCCATCCCGTGGGGACCGCTTTGGGGTGCTGATGATGGCAGAAGGCTCTGTCTTTCCCAGGGGCTGTGCTCCAGACCCCGCCTCCTGGGCACCAGAGCCGTCCTGGGTCCTGGGTTTGAGTGCAGCGAGTCCTTCATCCTCGGGACGGGGCAGCCACGTGCTGACAGGGACACCCCACGAGCTGCGGAAGCTGCAGAGCCCTGGCTGGTGGCAGCAGCTTGCCTCCCGTTCGTCCTGCACAGCATCCTGCACTGAGCGGCTCAACAGCTTCCATAAATCTTGTGTTGTTACAACCACAGCCTGCGGGTTCCGCGATGTAACAAAGTCACTGTTTATTTGGGGACGGTTCCACCCACAAGTCTGCTCTCCAGTTGGACACAGAATGGAGCTCAGACGTCCTAGGTCAGGGAAGATACCCACCCACCATGAGGGGACGGCCCCACAGGAGGAAGGCAGGGCCAGGGTGAGGCTCCTTCTGCCGTCCATAGAGAACCAACAGCCAATTAAAGGAAGATTTGTAGGAAGAGAGGGAGCCAGACTGTCCTTTTCAAAGCTGGACGAAGAATGACTACACCAATTTGTTTACAAATCCGTTGCAAAATAAAGCTTCCAGCTTAGCTTGAAGATGCTCGCCAGATCCCATTTATCTTCAGCATCCAAGTAAAATACTTGACATCCTAGTAGATTTCTGTGAAAACACTTGGGTTCTAACCCTGGTTTTGACCCACACTAAGCGTGCCCTGCTCCCCAAAGCCCTTCCCATTTTCGGTCACGGCTGCTTCTCCACGCAACGAAGAGGCTGAGCTGGTTCCAGAGACGCAGCCTCGGGACGTCCCCGTGCACCAGGGCGCTCGGCAACCTAGTTTATACTGGGGCACCTTACAAGATTAACTTGTCACCCTTTCAAATCAACACGTTCTGCACTTTCTAGGAAATGTCCTTATTTTAAACAACAGAAGCTTGTTGTATAGAAATGACTGATTTCAGCAAGTTTACTTATCTAGTTTCTTCTTTTCCTTTTTCTGTCAACTACAAAAGGATACACTTTCAGGCTGCTATTCCAACCACATCACACAACTCATCTCCATTCATAACTAACTTCTGCTTCCTCCCTGTCACCTGGTGTCCTCAGTATTGACACCAATTGGGAATCCAATACCCAGAAAGAGAAGTTCAGTGATGGCAGTTCCCTCGTACTGTTATCATGAGAAGGCACTGTATGATGATAATCCTCATTTCTGGACTCATGTTAGCCAACATCGATACACAAATGTGGTCTGAGCAATGCCCAACAGGTGAGGACCGGGGATTCTGGGCAGCAAAACACGAATAGAGGATCATAGTTATTGATTTCAAATGTAAGTGACCTGATGGAGTCGTTTATTCAAATAATAACCCATTCATTTAGCTGATCACGTACAGAAATGAGAAATAAAATTGCTTCAATACTCGCTCTTACAGTTTAAAACACAACAATCTAGCAGAGAAAAGAAGAAAATATCTAGAGCAGCCAAATAATACTACTGTCAGAATAAAGGGCATCTTGAGACACAGAGAGAAAAACGCACAGAGCAGAGACATTCTTAAACCAAACCCCACGAATGTGGGGTCACATATTTTGCCCTTTTGGCTTATTGACCTTTGCCGAATTTGAAAGTCTACACTAAATCAGGACACTGCCATTGCCACCAGCTAAAAAGGACTGTAATCTCACATTTTCCACATCCAGCCAAAATAATCTACTCTTTCGAAGTCCCAAATTCTCATTTATTAAAAATTGAGCTTATATGTCGTTTCCCAAGAACAGACTTTCCTTAAACTTTGTTCAAAAAGCAAGTCCCAGGGATGCTGGATCCACAGCACCCCACTAGGTGTCCCGGGGCTTACACAGAGGGGATCAGGGGACCCAGTGTTGTACGCACTTCACTAACACACACCTTCATAGCACCCCCATGCTTCCACTTCAGGGTGATCTGGCAAAATTGATCATCACATCAATGCTATAAAAGGAGAGAAAGAAAGGAAGAACTGATGGGAGGGAGGAAAGAAGGAAGAAGGGAGGGAGGGAGGAAGAGAGAGAAGACAGAAGACAAGAGAGAAGGGGGGAAGAAGGAAGATAAATAGAGGTCCAAGTCACACAGGGATTAAGTGGAAAATCGAAGACAGGACTGAGCTCAAGAACTGTAACCCAGGTAGGGGAGGAGGGCGCCGTAGTGTACCCAAAGATAAATGTTTACTGAGCATCTGCCAGATTCTGGTCGCTGCTCTGGATGTGGCGATGCGGAACCAGTGAGAAACAGGTTCAGGAGAAATCATGGATTTAGAGGGAGGGCACAGTGCTCTGGGAAGGTGCTTACATCTGGGTTAAGCTGGGCCTCTTGAACACAACAAGCACACAGAGAATGCTCTTAGCAGAACGTGAGCTTCAATTCAGTCCCCAGATCCACTCTCACAGAGTAGCTCACACCATGGATTCCTCCAGCCACAGAAGGAACTAACAGCTGGTGGGTCCCGAGCCCTCCATTTCCTCCTCAAAGCATTCTATGTCCATCGCGAAATCTAACACTCCCCTTTTCCCTTAGGTTTTAACTCTCTGTGCAGTTTAGACATAAAAAATAATTAAATAGATATTTAGAGAAGTTTCTTTGGGTACGTTTATTTTACGATCCATAAATATCTGCAGCTTATAAAAGGCAAATAAAGTATATCTTTATAAATCATGCTCCAACTAGGAATTGAGTTTGAGTGTCCTCTTCAAGATAAAGGCTCCTCAGAATCAGGAGGCCACCTCCCCACTCCCCACCCCCGCAGAGAGATGCACATCATTGTGGAGACCTTCTGAGGCTCACCCTGTCCATAATTCAAAAAGTCCATGTGGGAGACGACGGGTAACCATCCATTCTCGAATAAAGGCTCTAAGGAAAATGCACAAAACTTTCCAATCTTAAGTTAGAAGATAACAGCTACTCTTACGTACTCTCATTGTTCTCTCTTCTCTATATTTACATATTTTACACGTTTACTTTCATATTTCTACATTTTCAACATTTTTATTCACTACTCCCAACAAAGAGATTCACAGGCTTGAAAGTGTGCTTGGAATAGTTAACCGCCAATAATACATTGATGAACACCAGCGTTTGATTAAAAGTCAACGCCTAAAGGGACTCTGGAAGTTATTCCCATGAAGATGTGGTCTGAGAAAGCCAGGACCTGGAGAGAATCTGCTGGGTCTTCCTGCTTCTACCCTATTAAACTACAGGCTGGGATGTGAACGATGGCTGTGACATTCCAGAAATTCTTTGCTTTTGATTTTCATTCTCTTTTGGTTGGACCATCTGAGTCCACGACGTGCCCTAGGAATTTACAATAACTGACAGGTTAACTGTGAATATTTGTCTTACAGACAAATGTTTCTTTTCCCTGAGTCTTCCTACATTTCTCAAGGACAATAATACATCATTCAAACATTCATTTCATAACTATTTATTAACCATATTTTCAGTAAGAAGCCCCATTTTCACCCTCAAGGATCTTAGAAAAGAAGTATTGGTGACAAGAATGGAGAGTTTACGGTGATCCAAGTAAGATGGATGTTGATTTTGTAGGATGTGTAGAATTTCTACAGGTCTCCTAAGTTCAGGGGACCGTCACACTGGCAGCTGTGGAACACTAAACGTTTGAGGACACACATCCATGTTTGAATGAGGCGTTTTGTCCAATAAATATTTTTTGCCAAGTATTAGGATCATTTCTATTGTCCTTTCCACGCTCCCCTGATTCAAGGGACTTCTTTCTCCCTCTCAGTGTCACTCAGCAGAACAAGACAACTATGTCTGCTTGGATTTTCTCCTGAGCAAAGTTTTTTTGAAAGTTCCCAATTGACAGCAAGATTTTCAAGGAGAACGTTTTTAAGACTAACAAAAAGGAGTTACCATGAACTATTTATTCTCAAAACATTTGAATAGTTACAGCAGCTCAGGAAGCCAACTTCCCCTTAGCATAATATGTGACGGAAATTTGTACAAGTGTCTCCCTCCACTCTGATTCATTAAAACAGAATGAGGAAACTATGAAAGGGAAGAGAGAGAGCGTGTCTTCTTTATTCAAAGATAAGGCAACTGAGAAGGAGAAGTTAAGAATCAACATGGAGTCAAACCCCAAGAAGAAGGAATTTCGACCACATGCACGTGCTCACGGCATTTGAAAGTCACTTTGAAAATTTTGGTTATTTGTGCCCAAGAATCGTGCCTGTTCATATAAAACTCAAAAGGAAAATGGTGAACTGTATTGCACACATAAGCATCGTACCCTGTTTTTATGTCTGTGCTTTTTATTTTACCCCCTGCGCAGCCCTCCACCTATGGACTGAGTAGTGCAGGCCTGCATTTCTGAGAATATTTCTGAAATATTTCTTGAGATATGGCTACTTCAGATAGGAGCTAAGCCAGTGCTTGTCACTATAAATGCAGTTGCTAATGACAAGTTTTTAGGTCCATGGATACAGGAATAACAACACTCCCATTACTGCTGCAAACCTAATGATATAACAACATAGCCAGTGGGCTCGACACTTACGTTCCTCACGGCACCCTTGCAACGTGGAGACCCTGAGTCTGAGCTCCGTCTAGCGGAATCTATCTTGACATCCAATGGGAGGAATTGCTTCTGGGGCTACATGACTGGGCAGAGACCTGGCCAGGTAAAGGGTGGCCCAGGGATGAGGAAGAAGTTGTCCTTTGTTCCACAAGTCGCCTGGGTGCACTCCAAAGAAACAGCTGCCCCCCCCCCCCCCATCTAGCAGCCCAGCGCCCTCCTGGTCCAGGGCTGGAAGGAAAGAATGAGCAGGTTGCCTAAGCTCGGCCATGGTACCAAAATAGACACCCAATAAACAGTCCAGAAAGAAGTGGACGATGTCCAGGTGTGCACGCTCAAGCTGGCTGCTTTCTTTGTAACAGACATAATTTAAGGAACGCTCTCCATTCAGAGGGAGAAACCTTTCTTTCCAAACTCCTATTTCATTTATTTTTACTTTCGATAATTTGCTCTGCTAGATTGCTTCTTTCACATCCTTTATGAGGAATTTAAGAAAGAACACAAGCCTGAATAACAAGATAGACTGCCCTGTACATTTTAAAACCACAAGCCTGTAAAAATTCATTCATCACTGTCATAAAAATACGCGTCCACTCTAAGACGTGCTTGTAAATTATATTTTACAGCACCAATGACCTTGATTTGATTTGAAGTGAGGTTACATTTTACTAAACTCTTAAAATATTAAGGCTGTGCAAGTGTTTGCCGAGCATCCCATAACATTTGGTGAAACATGACTTCTGTCACCGTCTGAACTGCTAATCAGCCCGTGAGTAATTGCCGTTACCTCTTGCCCATGGCACCGGTGCCAGGAGAGAGCTCTGGGATGGCAGCGCCATACCATCAGCACCACAGAGGCACCACCCTGCCCTATCTTGACTCTCCACTCTTCTCCTTGCTTCTCTTCAGCTCGCTTGTCTGGTCACCCCATCACCAACAAATGAAATGGGGTGGAGATCTTTCTGAGAGTTGTAACCACACAACCACAGCAGTAACAAAACTCCACTGATGGGCCTGTGACCAACTGGATAAAGTAAGGAGAGGACGTGGCCAAGGATGACCAATGACCCATCAGCAAATCTCACCAAAAAACAAGTCAGAGTCATCTGGGGTTTTAGTTACTCAAATACACACAATATTAACCTCTTTGGGGACCCAAAAAGGAAAACAAAGCAATGCCAAAAGCAACAGTGAGGCAATGAGGGAGACAAAGCAAACACTTGTGTTGCTGATGCCCTTCACCTGAGGCCCCTGTGACTAAGGCTGTGGCTGTCCCCCTTCCGTTCCCAGGGGTCACACCAGGATCCCAAGAGAACAGGGAGCTGGGCCACCTCTGCAATCTCTGCCTCTTATGGGGTTTTGGGGAAATTTTGAAACTGATACAAGGGACAAAGGTAGAAGGGACCCCACCTTCAAGAAAATGCTTTCCCAGGCCGCTGTGCCACTTAACTACTTGACAGACCGGCAATCAGACTCATTCCGGATATTTGCTGGGAAGTCAGCATCTGAAGAACAATTCCCAATTTTAATCAGTTTTCAATGCAAAGCTTGATGTAAACTTTGATAGGTAAATACGATAAGAAGTATCTGCCTCGGTGAATTTTCCTTCTCTTCCCTACCAAATGAAGCAGTCAAGTACTTGGCAGAACCGGGGCAACTCCCAAAAGGTTAGGGTTTACACAGACAGAGGGTCTGCCTCCATTTTGGAACTGAGTTATGTAACATGTTTTAATTTTTTTCCTCTACATCTAGAAACGCCATCCAGAGCCAAAAATGGTGGACTCTGCTGACAATTTGATGAATGAGACGAGAACTTAGGGCTGAGTCTAACAAAGAATACTCTATACTGAAAACGTCAACTCTCGGAGACATTTCTTGGGTAATGAAACCAAGCCCTTAGACTCCTATGAGCGGTTTTGTTAAATGTTTTTCATCCATATTTGTAAATGAAGCCAGGTCTTACACAATGTCGTGTATACGAAGAAAAGCATACAAGAATCCTTTTCTCTTTTTCCAAAAAAAAAGAATGTGCTTCTTCCTCACATCACTTCAACTCTTTGCCTAAATTTTGAATTCTTTGTTTGGGTCACAAATAGTATGATTAAAATGCAAACACTTCAGACCTCAACGGCATTCTTATGTCATACACCTGAAATATGTCAAATCCTACACACGTACCAGCCTCATTCCCCCACCCAATCATATGCCCTCTTCCTAGTGTCATTTCTGCAAGGAGTGGGGAATGGGCCAGCCTCCCCACCTCACTCATTCTAAGTTGCCTCTCCTGATGGAAATTCGCCATGTTCATCACCAGCTCAGCAGCTCTACAGTCAATCTCTGCTTCACTGCTCTGGTGATGGCGTTGTATCTGATGCGCATTCTTCTCTGAAAGCATCACTCCAGGACTCTCCCTCAGTGTCACTCTCCCTCACTGCTCCGTCTTGCCCATGAGTCTCCACAGCTAGAATTCCCACCCTTCTTCCAAGCTTCCAACAACAACCACAAAGAAAGCAGACCTAATAACAGGAAATAAAGCTACTTTAATACCCCTACCACAAGAAGCATCAAGAATATTGACTTAGTGTCTAACTCAATGACATGCAATTTTTAAAGTCATGGTCCTAACAAAATGGGGTTTGCTGGGTTTCATAAGATGTCATAAAGCAGATTCTTAGCAGTGAACACCAAGGTCAAAAGAGGTCTGTGTTTATACTTTGTGTTTTTGTCATAAAACACTTAATAATGTCATCCAGAGGTAGCATGGTTTCTCTTGGCACTAAAGTCTGTGGCCCCATAAGGATCCACATGGCCAGTCAACTGAAGGGCATCCAGCGGTCTGGCAGGCCGGAAACTGGCGGAGTCGGAAGAACTCTTTCCAGGCTGGGAAGGACACTGTCGGGCTCCACTCAGAGTCCAACGAAGCATGCCCTCAGAAACACAGCCGCAAGGGTAGCCACTGCAGTGTCCAGGCCACAAAAAGAGAGTGGAGGGGGAGAACGCTTCCAAGCCTGTGAGAGGCGCAAAGGGCTGGCTTTGCCCAATTTTTTGTTTGGAAGAAGCAATTTCCAATAGTAAAATGTCTGTCGAATGTTCCACAGCTCAACTTTGTGCTATTTTGTCTCCTCTAAAAAGCATGAAGTGCTATAAAAATGCACACCATTCATTTCTCAAGAGTATTGTGTTGTTATTGTGTAAGACGCAAGGGGTTTAATTCCACTAATTGAGTTAACTTCCCAGTTGCTGGCACCATGACAAGGTGACAAGAATTCAGGATTTCAACAGTCTCATTAATTCTGCAACCCATTTCCAGGCCCAGGAAACTGACTGCAGACACTGGGACAACCTTCTCCTCCAGACACACTCATGTCACACCTCACCACCAAGAAACTCATGACTCCCCTTACTTGAAAGAGTCACCTGGATTTTTTAATGGACCTTGCCCAATTCCACACTTGATGTTTTCATTCACACTTCTCTCTTTCTTTGTCAGATATGGTTAACACCTCTTGTCTCCATCCTCAACACATAAGCTCAGAAATTACTACCTGCTAGATGCTCCCTTCCAACTTCTTCTAGCTGGAAAGATCAGAAAAGTAAAAATCCACATTTCCTAGTCTCCTTGGCATGCAGGAGGTATGAATTAAGTGAATTCAAGTTGAGGAAGGGGGAAGATTTGGAAGACGTAAGGGAGGTGGAGGCTGTCCTGCTGGTGAGCAAGTGAGGGCATGGGGTACATATTCTTGAGGACTGTCGCCATGCCCAGACTCAGGGTCCTTCTCTGTTGTGTTAGGCGGTGGCAACAGCAGGATCAGGGTTTCCCGACTCAGAAACAAGTGACAGAGATGCACCTTAATGGCGATGGTTTAGCAGCCACCCTTGACATCTGCCCCTTGGGTGCTTCCATTGATTTTGTGAGCATATAATCCCCTGTGTTGAACCCCTTTCTGCTTGAAACACCCACAGTGCTTCCTAATTCTTGAACTATTTTCTGGGAGATCCTTAAATACAGAAGCTTATCCAAAACATCACTATCAAATGTGTGATTGACTAGTCACATAACTGACTTCAATCATGGAATACACGGCTAACACATCTTATCAGGAAGAAGAAGGCAAACATTCAGGGAAAGGCTAGTTTCAACCTCTTGACATATTATGTATCTTGACGGAAAAACTTGTTTTTAAGAAGCAGGCTCTGGGGTAATAAGAATTATTCTATCTCACTCTTATAGCTGCTGGGTTGTCATGATCTGGTTGGTGTTACCTACCCATGTTGGGCACCGCGAAACTCACCCTTAACTGCAGAGAGCTGATAAACAGCTCTGGAATTTGGTGTAACTGCATTGGAGCCACAGGATTACAGATCATGTTGACAAGTTTAGCAGTAGACGCGCAGCCTTGAGAGTACAGACGTTATTGTTGAACACTGTCTGCGGGTCCTCACCAGCCCCACACAATGGGCTTTTCATTCCCACCGTTTCATTGCCAAATTTCCATTTTTTATAAAGCTGCTCTCAGATTAGAAAGATATAAATTAAATTAGTAGCTAGATATTTATATTTATTTTTATACACCTCTTGGAATGATTTGAAATGAAAGCCATCTACGTATCTCACCAGCAAGGCTCTTTGCTAAACTGGTCCACCTTCTACGTACAAGATTTGTGCCTTCAAAACCACCTTTAGAGGAACTTACAAGATAACTGCCTCCAAATATAACATATATTTTTTCAACACAAAACACTGATGAAAATAAAGGGCTATAAAATCAAAATGCTGTGGGAAAAGGGGGTTAGACACACCGAGGGCAAAGAACCACAGAAAGCATGACCCCAGCGGAATGGCAGGAACTGAGATTTTCTCTTTTCCCTGTGAATTCTCTATCGTGACATGCATGCAAATATCTGCTCTGCTCCTTATAGGATTTTGCATGAGCACCATGCTTAGTGCATGCACGGTCTCCCCAGTGAGACGACATGTCATCTGAACACTCTTCATGGTACCTTTTTAATTAGTCATCACCAAGAGCATGGACCACAGCCAGAGTAGTGAAATTCTTGGTAGATTTTTGACCACCACCCTTGCACCTGAGGAGAACAGACCTAAAGAGTGAAATAAAGGGACCTCACAAAGTTGTCACCAAGGAGTCGGAAGGAGCTAAGTCAACTTTTCAAGTGAGCATCCAAAAAGCACAAAGTGATAGATCCCTTGAGTCAAATATAACACAGCCTACTTTATAAACCACAGTGGAGTCATGTTGAAATAATGATTGGAAACTGACTAGAAGCCACACATGTTTTTAAGGACACGAGGGAAATCAGAAATGAAGCCCACAGCACTTGAACTTCTCCGCTGCGCCTGGAACTCAGGCAGAGGCCACAGACAACAAGGTCCAGGATGGCCTGTTTCCGTGATGCTGAGTGGTGTTGAAATGCCACAACTTCCCCTGGAGGAAACTTTCCAAGATCATTAGGGGACTCCGATGTCTGCCAGTTTCTGGTCTCATGGCCTAACCCTTGGAAAACCAGCTGCACTGTCCAGAAGCTTTAACCCCCACTTCAGCCTCAGGCCTCCCTTCTAGAATGATGTATTCTGAATGGCTCTAAAACAATGATTCTTTTTGGTGAGGGCTAACTATTCGAGATATCCACTCGAGCCTTGAGTTGGGCAGGAAGTAACCAGATTCCGAGAGCTCCTACCCACTCTTGAGTCTATTGACTCCCTGAGCAGAACATTCCCATAAAGAAAGCTGTCACCCTGCCAACTTTACTAAGAACTGACACCTAACGTGCAATCGGTACCTGCATTGAGCCCTGTGCTGAGCAAATCCACAGACACAGTCTGAGCTCATCTCACCCGAACCCATCATATGGGGAGTTTGCATCATTCCTTTTTACTGAGGAGGAAACTGAGTCTCAGAAGGTAAAGTTAAATGACACATCACTTGAATGACAGTGACGGTGCAAAACCCCCCAACCAGACTGCGAAGCTTGTGGCTGTAACCACGGCACTGTCTTCTCACAAAAATTCAAGCAAAGGCCCGCACGGTGGAGTCACCCTCCTGAGAACAGGCTGTGGCACCTCGGCCTTCGTTGCCTCTCTCACACGCCACTTCTTCTCCGCAGGAGAGCAGGAACGCAAATAAAACTATCCAAAGGACAGAAATTAAAGTGTTTTAACTTACGTTCTCCAAAGAGAAGCGGGAAGCGGACTGGTCCAGTTTCTCACCAGCGCTTTCAGAATAAAAGAGAGAGGATGAACTCCTCATGGTTCGGTGCAGCCTCCGTTCCAAGGAGAAGGTGAAAGGGAATGGACTTAACTCTCCAGGCTTCACCTGGGGCCGCCTTGTCTCATTTCCAAGGAAGATAACATGACCCCTCCCTGGTGATAGAAGTCAGTGGACTTGAATCTGGTTCAAAGGCTTTAGGGATAAAGTGTTAAGACAATGGACCAGTGTCAACCTCTAGTGAACTCTGCGAGGAAGAACCACAAGATCCTGTCTTAGCTTTCTCATTTTCAAAAAACTTTTACATGCATGAAGAAAGACACTAACGCTCTGTATATCAAAATTGGAAATAGCACAAAAATGAGGATAGATTCTAACAGGCTAGATGGCAGAAATTTTAAAAATCATGATTCAAAATTATCATGGTGCCTGGACACTGAGCCAACACCAACCAGATGAGATATGACAAAGAAAGCTGGAGTCCTGCACTTAGACTGTGCAAGTACAGCTGCACGGTGTTTTATACAAACTGACAATCACTGATTTTAAAATATTCAGTAAAAGACAAATGCCTAGACAGTCTTATCCACTATGAGCACGGAAGAGCATCTTGATTCAGTGAGGAAAAAGGAAAAGGACACAGAACGAGTGATCATTTCTATACTTAGTTTTTGCTTTTGTACTTTTTAAAAACAATGTCTCACAAATAAATTGTCAAGGATAGAAAAGTCTTTGATGTCTGGCACAATTACGCTGTGAAAAATCTGTTCTAATAAACATGTATAGCTAAATTTTGGAAATTCATCTAATTAAGAAAGCACTGGCTATTGGTATGGAACATTAATATGGGATGTTACTTCTTCTCTTTCTGAGTTGTCATTAATTTTTAACCAATCCACCAACCACTAATCAACTAGGTGCCAAAAAGCGTCCTGTCATTTAAAAAATTCAGATGAAGATGGTTTTAAGATTCTGGAGTTATTATTCTATTTCATATTTACAGAGGATCAAGTCTGGACATGCAGAATGAGGGGGTGATGTTCATTCGTGGCTGTTATGGTGGGCACTGATCTCTCAAAACTGCACTTATAATCTAGACTCTATGTTGGTAACCAGTTAAACTAAGAGCAGCCCTATGCTCCTCCTGGTCTGTCACTGTCACCCAACCAGTCAACAGTTAAGAGCCTGGTTCAGGGACTGAGTTTCCATAGGATTTCAAGTAAAGGGCAGAATCCTTGAAGAAAAGATTGCATATAGCTTCTCACTTGGATCCACAATCAATGTCTGTATCTGGAAATCCTATCCTCTTAGACAAATCATAACAATATGAAGAAATATGAAGACAAAAACAAAGAAACCACATCAATTTCTGTCTTCCTTGAATAGAAGCTCTTCCCAAACACACACTCTTAGGTCTATTAATTATGAATCCTTAGTTCTTACCTCTGCTTTGCCACCCAAGCTGTTTACCCCACCTGGAACATCACATATTCTCTGCCTACTCTTATGTTTATCTTTCTTAATAAATTAGCTTAAAGCTATTTTCTCCAGGAACTCTCATTGCCCAGTTCAGCTGACATGAACCGTCTTCTCAAAATTCCTGACGCCAACAACCTTACACTTACTGGAACCAAGCTCAGTGCCAAATGTGTCGCATCTGTCATCTCCATGCTTTTACAGGTTGCTTTGGCCTGGACAGATGTCTGTTAAGTTTAGGGAATCAGACCAAGCCGCATATGTTTGGATTCTTTCTACCTTACAAATCTTTGACCAGGAGGGCTTTCTGAAGGGAACAGCACCCTGAGCGAGAGAGGAAGGAGACACCGTGACCATCAGGTTGTTTATTCAGCTATCCAACCCAAAGAATACTGAGAAATGAGGGTTCACTGCAGAACAAGCACAGAAGTCATCTGTTCTCACAGCACAACCGAGTTTCCCAAAAGTCAGCTTCTGCCAAGCCACCTGCATGTTCCAAGCAAATGACTGAGCTTTGAAAGGGAACATGAGCTGAGGGGATCCGCGAAGTCAGCTTCATGAACGCTGGGGACGCCTACACTTCAGCAGGGCCCTCAAACAATTACTCTGTCCACCTGTGAAATGGTGATCAAACCATGGAACGCTGAAACACGTTACATTAAACACCCTACAACCTTAAACACATTAAAGCATAGCTCCTGGACCTAATTTATCCTCCCACTGCTCTGCCTATTAATCTGTTCACACGTTCGGCTGCCCACTTAGCAGTGTGTCTGTTTAATAAAAGGTCTGAATAATCGATTTCACCTCCTTCACGACTCTAAGTTTCCCCAGGGCTACAGCACCGAGAGTGTTGTTAAACATGAAAGCTGATGTGTAGCTACAGGGATTCCTTTTTGTGGAAACTCTGGCCCAATGAATTGTGTATGGTAATCCCGTCTGGATTAAAACTTCCCAGATAACAAAATACCGATTTAATTAAATTCTCAGAAACCAGAGCTCCAGTAGCCCACACATCCCAGATCAGCAGGAACGCTGATGACACGATGCACAGAATCCCAAAGCCAAGGGATGAGCAGAGACACTGAGAGACCAATGGACCATGCAGAAGGAAGTGATCCTCCATGGATGTCTCTCGGTATCCTTTCCCGTCTTGGTTTTCGTACAGGAAGATTCAAGGCGAAGCAGTGGGAACATCTTAGAGCAACCAAGGGCGAAGGCAGGACTTCATCTCGGGGTTTCATCCCTACTGTGCATGTTCTTAGAGTGTGAATGAGATCAAATACTGTATGCACAGAGCACCAGGGAATTGCAAAACCGGGGGCCCAGTGTTCTGGAATTGAGGACATTCCCTCCAAAGCTGGGGCAACAAGCAGGGCTGAAAGAGCATGTTTACCCTGGAAGAAGAGATGTAAAGAAACTGTCAGGCCTCCACCCCCACCCTCCAGCCAGGGCTGTAGGTGGAAATCCTTGCACAGATATGTCCTGGGCCCTCGCTGACTTTCGCCTCCGTGATGGGCCTGCTTCCCACCCACATCTCAGCATAAGATCAGGAGAGCATGCACTTCACCAAAAACGGGCCTCTACGGAAGTGAACTCTCTGCATAAATCTCCTCCTCCAATGGGAAATGCCACATGGAACAGCAGTGCCTATGAACCGAACCAGAGATTGTCAAAAGCATTTAAGAAGCACAGATAAGACCAGTCAGCGTAATCCCATCTAGCACTCTTCTTGTAGCTTCGTGGTCTGGAATGAACCCTCTGGAAACCCTACTAAATAAACAAACCAGACCGAGGAAGTGAGGATTTATGAAAAAGAATACGGTAGAAGGAAAGTGTAATTTATATTGGATACACACTGCTAGTTTCACATTTTCAGTCTTAGACGATTTCTCTAAATTACACAACCAACTTATTTCTTAATACTGAAACTGTGTTTATTATCTCCTACAGATTTTCCACGGACCTGTCCCATAGACTCTTTTCAACAGACGGTCACAAGCTGTTACCGACGGAGAGAAACAGAAATCCAGTTTCAATTTGGAATGAAATGCTTTCACTCAATGCTTCAACGTTTATTTCTATTTTTGCAGGTTATATTAATTTAAGGCAGAAATATTTTATACAATATAATACTTTGGGAGGTAGCCACAGAATGGCTAACTTTTTTTCCCCAGAGGGTCACTGGATTTTATTGTTTTGTTTCCAAGAACTTTTATAGATCATTTGTTTCCTCCATATAATGGGGACATGGCTTCAACAGGCCACTAGCATGTTCACCTCCTGCAACATACCCCCCCAGGTGGTGGGCTAATTACAACCACATCTCATGCACAGTGAAGCCTGCGGTATGCCCCATTGCTACCCTCTGCGCCAACTAGATCCACAGGCTGTTAAGAGCTAAAAGTTGTCCAACCTTCAGAACGTCAAGGCAATCAATCAACTCAGTGGGAAAAATCTAAATCTAATGTTTTGTTTGAATTTGATCACATGGAACGACTATCAGAATCTCTGGATTCTGTGCTTCTCAGGTGTTTTGTCATTAAGAAACACGTTTTTTTCCTTCTCAGTATTCTACCCACAAATTGTAATACAACCAACTACCTCTGGGTGAAAACTGGCCTTCTAATAACTTCCCAGTAATCTCCGTCCATCCTCTTTACATCTGTACTCTTTCAGAATGCGAGAAAGTCAGCAGATGAATGGTGCAGCTCTTTACAGGACCCCATAGATGGACGGTGCTTTGCAGTTTTAGTATTCATGCATGCATGTATTTACGTACTTGACTCCTGGAAGATGTTGAACCGTTTGCCAAAGTACATGCAATACATCATCATAAAATTAAATTTAAAATAAATGAGAAGGAAATCATAGAGAAAAATAATGGTAAGGAAGATGAGTAGAAAGTAAGAGTTAGGTTAATACGCAAAACGCACACTTGGTGCAGATGGAGCCACACATTTGTCCTCAGTAGGCAACATGAAGAGGGGAAGCTGATGAAAGGAAAAATACAGCATGACTCGGGCAACAAGAAGATAAAATGCCACTTCTTGATACTGAAACAGGAGACAAATCTTTCTAATGCATGAGCTATGCAGTGAGGCTGACCGTATACTCACCTATATTGTACTCACAACTTTGAAAAAGGCTCTTTTTATAAGATACAACTATAGGCCTATGGCATATCTCTGAAATCAGTAAAATCAGTCTTACAGGAGGAGAGATGGGTGGTCTGCATAAAATATACTAAGTCTATATCATTTAGACAAAGTAAACATATTGGTATCCCAAAGTTAACATGCAAGAAGCTGAAGAATAGCATATATTTCTTTCATGTACATTTTCTATGTTTTTCTCAGATTTTGATAAATATTGAGTTCTTCCAAGACATTGGGGGCCTGGAGAGCTACTCTTCTGTTAAATTGGTTAAATGAGGAGCCACATGCCTTGAGAATCATATCAATTAAGAAGCCTAACCATAACACACACCCGATACAAGAATGTCCCTTTCTCAGAGGTGACAGGCCAAGGGTCTCCTCGAGAAGCAGTTTGGGGTCCACTCAAGGACACAGAGAACTAAGCAATCAAGGTTGTGTGTTTCTGTAACCACAGTTCCAGCGTAAAAGAGTTTCTAAGCAGCTGTGGCCCAACGGATCTCCTTCAGCCACTACCTGAAATCCTGGTAAAGACCCCTGATTCTGCATGGTGGGGCTTCCTGGAGGACCCTCCAAGATAAATAAGTTGTGAAACACATGCTTAGGTAACAGAATGAGAGAAGTTGCCATGCAAGTTTACTAACTATACGCCAGTAAATGATAACTTTTACTTTTAGAATGATTGACCTATAGCCCTTCTTTTTGGGCGAAAATTAGAGAGTAGCGACCATTGCCTTTTATGGCCCCAAATGATGTAGATCGTAGCAGAATGCTGCAGCCAGCAAAGACGAAACCCAAGCGGCCACAGGCATGTTTGTGGAAATGTTATGGCTCAGTTCTCCCATTAACTGTGTCTATTCTAATTCTTTAATAGAACTTATATAAAAATGCAGCTGTACCCCAGACTTCTCTGGTCTGCCTCAAGTAATCTGAGCTCTGCCTGCAGAAATCTTGCACACATGGCCAATTATTTCTAAAGAGGAAAAACGCTGAGGCTAGCATAAGAATTCAGATTTTCCTGACTCCTTTCCTCGCACCCCAAGCCGCAGTGGCTTCACGTCCACACCCGAGGCGGAAATGGCGAGTCTGGCACAAGCCAGTGAGCCCAAGTAGAAGAGGGGCGTGAGCCACGTACTGTGGAGTTGTCAAGGAGTAAGACAGCCTGGACTGAACTGACAACAGGCCAGGATAGTCTATGCTATTAAGCCGAATTGTCTCCTCTAGAATTTAGATTTTTTTTTTTTTTCCGACTAGTGTAAGGAATTCGCCTCTTTAAAGCATCGAGACTTGTCATGACGTTTCATACACTCCTACCTTGTCCTCCGGGGGTGGCTGAGCGATTTCTCCAATTACCACAATCACAGATTGTTGATTTGGGGTTTTCTTAGTAAGGCAGCGCTTATCTTAACAATTACTGCAGAAAATGAGAGCCAGATCAATGTCTTCACGCCAGCTTCCAAGAAGGTGTGTGACAGACTATTACAAGCGTAAACACAGATTGCACTTCCTCCCTGAGGGCTCCCTGCCTCTAGCGGTGAGAAAACGCAGAGCCCATTTGTTTGTTTTCTCGGGGCCCACAGCTGGCTTTCCTGACGGAGCAGGACTGCAGCTGATGCTCTGCGCTCGGAGAGGCAGCAGGAGTGGCTTTGGGGTGTGGATATGCTCAAGTCTTATTCATTTGCCTGGACCCCAGAGGTCATGGAGGACTCAGCCTTCTTGACCTGCTTTTGCTGTGTAGACATCCTCGCAGAGTCAAAAGAAAAATTAAACTTTCCAGGAGATCATGCACAAAACCTAATGGAAAACTCATGGCTAGCTATTTGCTACCTAGATGTGAGCTCAGGCTATTTACTTTTAATAAGTAAAGAAGAAAGAGTGTGGAATATGAAACCACCAAAAAACAACGCCAAGAGAAAAAGCAATTGGAAGCCCAAGAACACTGGGATGAGCATAGGACTGACTGTTAGTCCAGGATGTGCCCCACACTGGCTGTGTGGTCTTATGCAAGCCAGTCGACCTGCCCCGATCTGATCAGAGTCCGCACCCACTCAGGGCAGAGTTGGACTGGCTGCTCCCGGGGCTGGCGTCCAGCTCTTCTGTTCCATAATCCTGAGTTACTTTCTCTGTTAGGTTGGACATCCAAATGGCATAAGGGAAGTCAGGCCTCCTGGAGTATCAGTTTCCAGTTTCATCCTTCCAAATGTGTACTCATCTTGCACTCCATTCCAAACGCTGGAGCCGGTTCACCCAGAACTCTTGGCATCCTTCCATGGCCTGGTACCCCCAAGGGTCTGCTGCCTCTAGGAGCAAACCCTAAGCAGGAACCCCTGGGAGGAAAAGTGAGGGCACCGCTTCACAGTATTTAAGGAACACAGAGAAGTGGAGAAAGATTCAACTTGTTTGTCTTAATTTTGGTGAATTGAGCCTCATTCATCTTGGACGTGGATGGTGTTTGTGATGGTGTGTGTGTGTTCCATGCCGTGGGACAACAACTTGATAACAATTTTCTTCTGGTTCTTTTAGCAATAAATCACAGTATAGCCCACCTCATAATGAGTGCCACACTATAAAGGATTTTCTTCTAGCAAGATATACGGAAATATGTATGCATTCATGTGTAACTCTGATTCAATGTGATGCAGATAGCTTACTATACCACGTGGTGACACTTCACTTACATAGACTTGGTATATTTCATGTCAACATACTCATCCATAAACCCAGATAGAATAACACTTCCTCATTGGGTTGTTGTGAAGATTAAGTGGATTAGTAAATGTAAAGTTTCTAGACTGATACGTTCTAAGTTCTCCATAAATATTCGCGGATAGGAATGCTGTTGGGATAGCTGGTACTCTTCTGTTTTGTCTTGGGCATCTCTGACTCATTACCCATAACCCCATCAGTGATTTTTTTAAATATAAAATTAATTATCCACTGGCCAGACAAAACTCCTGCAGAGTACGGTCCACATTCCTTAACAGGGCATGGTTTGAATCCTGCCAAACCTCCAGCCTGTTTTTCTCCTTTGACAGAATTGCACAGTGACCTCAGCTGGCTTCAGGAATCTCTACTAGCTTCTTTGGCTTCATATATTTAAAGAATTTCTATAGAAATGGCCTGGATGGTAGAGCCGGGAGATAATTAAAGGCATCATTTCATCCATATGCATTTATGTAAAAATGGACCTGAGTCATTGTCCAGATAGATGAGCTATGAAAATTAAAACCTTCTCTATAGAGAGAGGATTCCAAAAAAGATCGCTCTTTGTAGCATTTGTGAAGGCTGGCTGCCAGGAAGCTCAATTGTCTGCACAAGCTGAGTAGATCCTGCTTTCTCCAGCTTGTCCTGTCCTCAGATCTGAAGGGAGCAGTGTCACAAGCTTAGAGTAATGGCCTTTTACAGCCTCGACTTTTCTTTCCTATGGACTACATGCACCAGGGTACAAAAGCAAATCTGCTTCCTCGGTGAAGCATTTTGTCTCTCAGTTTCTCATTTGAGAAAGAGACTTTCTGCAGAGGTGCTGACGGAAGAAACTATGTCACAGTAGAAAAGCCTCTTTATTAATGATGAGAAGACAAGGATAGCAGCCATAGCTCTACTGCTTGGTGGCTCCCTTGAGACGGGGCAACCTCCCCATCTCTGTTGAGTCAGATGTTAAGTGGTCAATCAGAAATCATGCAGAAGCAGACTCTAGGGCTGGTGCATTCTGGGAAAATAGAATGTGCAAGAAGAGTTGGTTCACTCAACTATAAAGAGTGAGGTCAACAAATGACATGTGGCCAGAGAAAAGGGGAGGGTTACAAGGAATTGGGTATGCACAGGCATCTCTTTGTCTTTCTGTTACTGATTTTGTCCCTTTCTTTGCTTCAAAAATATTTCTCCATTAGAGAAATTACAAAGACAAAATTCCTATTCTGTTGCATTTAAATAAATGATTTTACCCCTGTGTAAAGTAGTGAATGGGTTATTATTTAACAGTATAAAGTGTTAAATAAAACATTGACTTCGACTACACTTTTTACAGCATATCAAAGGGTGCTCCCAAAATTGCTATTTCATGACAGACGATGCATGTTTCTCAGGACAGTTTAAAAAATCAGAAATCTAAGGCTTGCTGAATTTAAGAAATCTCTGATGATAATACCATTCTGCATCAATCAGGCAGATTCTGAAATGTCTGACTTTGAACAGAGCGATCTGCCTCACATTCTCCTCTGGAAATAAGGGCATTGTATGATTTACCAACATCAATGAATTTAACAAACAGAGGCACAGAGAAAAAATGGATAAACGGGATGAGAACTCGAAACCCTAGAAGTAGTCTGCTGAAAATCACTCTTGAACAATTTATCTCAGGAATTTCTGTAAGTTAATTAACAGCGAGACAGCAGTCAATTTATCTTTTGCTGTCCGAGGGAGAAACCATTGATTTTTCTGAAAAATTGTTCTTGATTTGACAAGTCAGAAGAGACCTACAAAAAGAATTAAATCATCCTGTCAGGGAAAACCTTCTAGAAGTTTCCGTGGCCGGCTGTTATTCATTACAAACCAAGTTTTGAAAAGTTTCCTACCACCACTGGTCATCTGGGAGTGTCCGTGGAGCCTGACACACAGCTTATGTGTTTGAGCTCTGTGGTCTTGGTGTGTCCAATTAAATGCTTAAAGAATTAAGTTATCAGGAAGAATATAACTCAATTTCTGCTATCAGCTGTACCATTTTCATTAGTCCTGCCTCTGCTCTAAAAGTAATAACCCCAGTGCTCTGGCCAATATCCAACTTGGATAATTGGATGTTGCCTGTCTCAATCCCCTTTGGAATTTCTGCTGGAGAAGGGATTTCTCACTCCCACTCCGGCACTGCCCAGTTTTGGCGTTACTACACGCTGCCAAGAGAGTCCTGACTCAAGTAGCACTATCTGGGGCATGGGTGAAATATTCCTGACACTAGCACAAAATCTGGAAAAGAGCTTTTAAGAATGATACCATGACATTTTCAGATATAAAGGAAAATTTTTATTATGCCCTAGTCTCCATTTCTCTAATTTTTCTAATTGCTTACAATGTGGCTTTCTTGTTTAAGAGCATCAATCCTGGAGTCATAAAATAGCAATCTTCACCCCCAGAGAGTAGGAGCCACAGACCCCCAAGCATCCAGCATCAGGCCGTCTGCACAAAGGACACGCAACAAATATCTGCTCACAAAATGAAAAAAGAAAGGAACTCTTTAACTACAACAGGAAGATAAAACAGGTCAGTGTGGTGCATTTTGGGTTCTGGGTTTAAAAACAGAAGAATCAAGAGGACAAGTGAGAACAATAAAAATGACGCAGTAAACGACGGGAAGAAAGACAGCTAAAGACAGTTAACGGTGTCTGAGTTCTGCATTGGTGCAGAGGCGAGACCCAAGCAAAGACCGCAAGCAAGAACTACGCTCTGTTTCAGGCCTGACCGGCCCTGGGGATTGGAAGACTGACCACTCTAACCCCCATTCTCGGAGCTCACAGCCTTTCTGAGAAGCAAGACCGATGACAGGGATTCTAGAGTGCCCTTAAGAAAAGATTGTGGGAAAACAGCACCCATGGTTGGTATTTACGAGGGAAGGCCCAAAGACGTAGAAAATGCACATTACAGCTGCAGCTATGACATAAAGAACTTTCCAATGATGGCAGCTGCTGAGTTCCACAGTGGACGCACAACTGAGGAAGACCTTGACTCCAGGCGGGACTGGCCCTGAGACACAGGGACCTTTAGACTCCTGGCTCTGGAAGATTACTACACCTTTGTCACGGACTAAAATAACTTCTATAAATGAGTCTTGTATCATAGGAGCACTTTAATTTGTTATGGGAGTATCACAACAAGTTCAGATTAGCAATGAGACAGCCTAAAGGAATAAAAGTGAGTTGTAGGCCAGTGAAAAGCAAACTCGTTATTTTCAAGTTTATGCCCTACTTGGGAGGCTTTTAAAGTTATTTTTATTTTATGTGAGACAAACTGCTTTCATAAAGAGATAGGAATTACCTGTCATGGAATAGCCATGGTTTAACAACAACTTTAACATATCTAATGGTGTTTGAGAACAGTGTGTCCTCCCAAGTTCCTTACGCTGTCTCTGAACTATTGCTCACACTATTATTACACTATTGTTTCTTCGTGATTAATATAGATTTAAACTTCAGTCCGTCTCTCTTCTGCGTAATCTTCACTTTCAAAGTAACAGAGGCCAGACTGTCCTAGATTTTACTAGGCTAACCTAATTAATATCACTCTCTGTTATTGTAGAGAAATTTTTTAAATTAGCCCTTCAGATTGAAAAAATCTGGCTTTAAAGGGAACAACAAAACCAATGCAAGTCAGCTTTCTTCTAGAATAACTCCAGGGAATGCAATGCTGGAGTCGGTCGTGTTTGCCACGAACCCCGCTCTCTAAGCTTTCTTGTACATCATTTTATGTCAGGTAACATATTCACCTAACACTTGGTTCTCTGCTATTTCAGAAAATCTGAGAGTATTTTGAGATTAAGATATTTGTCATACTACCACATCAGGAAATAAAAATTCAAATGAGAACCTGTGAATTTTAAAAACAAAAAAAAAAGCTAAGCTATCTTTTTTTAACTATTTGTCAACACAATTTTATTTCACTAATCCTAGTTCACGCCTTGTGTAGTTGTGCAAATGTGCACACTCAGTGTCCTTCCACTGTTATCTTCGTCACGCACAATCCTTGTGGGCCCACTGCGGTGAGGGCCCTCCATTTCCCAAAGTAAATGACAGCATAATCCTGATCGAGTTGGGCTGTCTAGTCAATGTCCCTTAAATACATCATGTATTTTCCACTTCCACATCTCCTCTCACCCTTTTCTTGAGGTCTTTCCCAGCCCTTGATCCGTCATTCACAACCCCACTTCTGCTTCCCTGTAGACCATTCCTGTTTGTCTCTAAAGTCACCATACTGGATTCTTCACCATCAGATGCCAGAGGAAGTGCAAGAATTCATTACTGCTAATCACGACCAGCTCATTTGTAAGACCCAGTGCAAAGCTGAAAATGTGGGGCCTCTCATTCAAAAATTAGGAAGAAGCTCATGATGGTGATAGCAGACCCTTAAACCATGTGCAGGGCCCTTCTGAGCTCAGGGCCCTGTGTGACTGCCCAGCCCACTGCCAAGAAAATACTTTCATGAGTATTTACATTAGAACCAACCAGAGTGGTGAAACCTGTCCATTTTCTGGGATAAGAAATAAATGACTGGATTAATTGTACCCAAGTCTCAGATTACTGTATCTCTGGGTGGACTCCGTTCACCTGGCGATCCTTGAGAGGGTGGCTGCCAAGTGAACACCTTCAGCCTTGCGTGATGGAGTGAAAAATGTTCCCTCACTATGCCACTCACAGACTTTTGGGCCCACGCACCTCCTTTTTGGAACAGATCATTTGATAAGGCTGGGATAGGGGTTTCATGGTGGCAAGAAGAGGGAAAGAGTGGGGCTGGCTGCAATGGTCCTTGTCCACTAGAACACACAGCTTTGACCTAATCTGGCAGCAAGGGACCATCATGAGCAGGAGCAACACATGACAGCTGTGTTTTCGAGATGCTTCTGCCGTGGGCGTGGATGGGATAGAACACGCCTACGGTCTATTTGGAAACTCGACTGAGGGAGCAGAGTTCAGCTGGCAGGACGAGAGAGAATTCCAAGCTGAAAGCAAAGAGGACTTGTGCATGTAGTTGGCGGGGATGGGGACAAGAGGGGAAATGGCTTCTAATCAGCTAGAATCATAAATAAATGCTCATTTGAAAGGATATGAAAGAAACGGTCACTCCACTTTCCTTCCTCTTCCAAACTACATTTCTATCTAATACTGAAGATTTTCATGAATTCAGGTCTCTCAGTCCCTTTGTAGATACATGCTGACTCATAAGAAAGCTTTTCTCTATATTCAGCCACATCAGTCAAGAAATCGCCTTAACGTTCATTCTTTTCATTCAGTTGTCAAAATATTAATATATGGAAATAGAGCCCAACACTTTCTTGTGAGTAACTTTAATTTTTTCATTTGACCTTTGTTATTCTTTCCTTTGCATATTAAAAAAGGCTTTGATTTGCATACTTGTCTTTATTTGTTCTTATTTTATTGCGAGTGAGTGATTCCCACAGTTTTCCCCCAAGCCCTGTCCAATTTCTCCTCATCCTCTTAAAAATGGATAAAAAATACCAACTGAACCAAATATTCCAGTAAAAATCTCACCAAGGCTTCTGCCAAGTGTAGGACAATCATTATTTCTTAGATCTTGCTTTTTACGTGCCTTCTGCAACATCTTAGCATCCCAGCAAATTTGTTTTTTAAGAAACAAGTAAGTACTAAATAAAGGGTTCATTTAACACATCCCCTTGTGTCTGCTCAGGCTTTTTCCAGTTTCTTGTGAGCAGTTCCCTGTCACACATCTGTGCGATGGAACCAGCATCTCAGGATGTCCCTGCAGACACTGTTTCTTGAATATCACGTCCTCCCAACCTCTCCACTCCAGAGGCCTCGGCTCCCCTCGCCCTGGGGTTCCTCTCTTATGAAGATGGAAATTACACATGTGGTTTTAACCGAGTTTTTATATATGGCATCCTTTCCTCAATAAAACTGAATTTAATGGTCCATTTCTTTGGCATGCTTTCTACAAAATGCAACTTTCTTCTAAAGGGGTAGTCATCGTATTCATCTAAAAACTTAATTTCATATTCAATCATCAAGCTCCCTGGTCAAAAAAAGAAAATAATGTAGCTCAGCTCTCTCTCTCAACCATTGCTATTCACAAAGGGCCCCTCCACATCCAAAAATCCAGACCCCAACTTTGAGTTAACAAGCAATGTCCTTCAGCTATAATGTCATCACACAGCTCTTACAAGCAAAACACTGTGTTTTTAAAATCCTCTCTCACGCACGGCACACCTGTCCCATCCCCAAATGGCTTTGTCCAGGCCCAACCTTACAGGACACAGGTACCAGGAAGCCCCTCTGAGGGTAGGCTGACAGCAGGCAGCCTGGAAAGGTGAGGCCCCTGTGACACAGAGCACGTGCAGTGTCCCCGAGCCAGCAGAGTCCTCAGGAGCAGAGGATGACATGTCATGTCTAAAACATAAGACTCTGTTCCTGGCTCAGCAGAAATTTAGCAAACTCATGTCTGTGAATTAAGAATTTGATCTGATGCAGAAATCATAGAAGCTGACCTTTTTTTTGGCTGAGGAAGACTTGCCCTGAGGTAACATCTGTTGCCAATCTTCCTCTATTTTGTATGTGAGCCACTGCCACAGCATGGCCACCGACAGATAAGTCCTGTAGCTCCACACCTGGGAATCGAACCAGGGCCACTGAAGCGGAGCACACCAAACTTAACCATTAGGCCACCAGGGCTGGCCCTAGAAGTTGACATTTTTAATGGGTGAACTATTGACATCTCATATTGTCCTTGAAAGACCCTCAGAGGCTGTGGAGTCTGCTTTGGAGAAAAGATAAATAGTAGAATCTTTAAGTGTCATGCAACACTTGGCACAGGTGCTTGGGTTCAGGGTCTAATTACCTTTTGGGAAATGTCTTAAGCTATGCTTAAGGCAAGGTAAAGATCATTTTATGCTGCCTCGGAAAACCATAATCAATTTTGAAAGAATTTAGAATGGTGCTAAAATGTTCCTTGAAAAATTCAAAGAGTGCCTTTAGGGTTTACAACTGAACCAAAGATTCTAGATTCTGTTATACCTGCAATCTCCGGGGGCCCTAAGAAAAGAGATTTTTGTGGCTTAGACTTTATGAGGCTCTGTGTTGTGACTTCACACTCTCTCAGAGGGGTTTCCAGGGAGGGGTCCTGACTGCCGTGAGGCTCATGGAGCCCCAGGGTCGCTGCGGACAGGGGATCTTTAACAAAAATAAATGTCACTCCACAGACCTGGTGCCAGAATTGAGGGGGTCTGGGGGGTCAGTTGATGGCTCTGGTTGGCAAGATGAGGCAGTAAACTTAGGAGGCTATTCCCAGGTTTACCAGAGAAGCTAAGATGCTTATCCCTCAGCCACTCGCCATCCTCACGCTGCTGTCAGTGCTGCAACAGCCACACGGCGAGGCCACAGAAAGACATCAGAATTTTCACCCAAACCGACGGAGGAAAGAAAGGAGAGGAGTGGGGAATAAGGTTTCTCCTGTGGACTCACTGTTCGCAGAACTGTTGCTCTGAGTCTCCTCTCTTTGGGTTTTTTCACGCGGAATGCCTACAGATGTTTGATTGCATTGCACCATCATTAATAAGTGACCACTCAAACAAGTCACCACCCCATTAGCATAGATTAAAATGAAGCAGAAGGCCAGTGGAGAGGGAAAGCCTGAGTATAACTGCTGATTCAGTCAAAATGGCATCGGAGAACAAGAATAAGACAAAAAGTTGCATTCAAGTATAAAACGCACAAATCATCTGATAGCACAAGGTACAGGAAGTCATAAAGGCTGAGCCATGAATGTAACGTACTTTGACTCCACTCATAATAAAATTCTCCCTCGTCAGCCCCCTCCAGAGCTGGTTTCTCCACGCCGGGGGTTAACGAGATCCCCCGCCAGCCCGTACCCTCCGTGTGCCATGCAGGCATATCTCAATTTGCTTTTTCTTTGCCCACATCTCCTCTCTAAAGTAGGCATGCCATGCCCTTCTAGGTACCATGTCACCGTCTGTGAGTCCGCACAGCGATGCTGCTGGCACCACCAAGAAGAGAGGAGCAGAAGCTTTGCTGTCTCTTCCTTCTTTCATGCAGCAGAAAGCATGTGAGGTCTGATAGGAAGGATGAACTCTGTCTACTTGTTAGGTGATCCTCTCCCCACAGCAGAAATCTCACTTATTTAAGACTCAGGCTATGTGCCCTTAAAATCAGCAATACCACTTGATAAGTCTATCCCTACCAACATCACTCCAGACATCCAAATTCCAGGACAATCTGAAAGGCACAGAGGAGGACAAGAAACCCAGCCGAGTGTCCTTACTCACAAATCCTTTTCAACGCTGTGTGCGTTGCTGTGCGCTCTGTGCCGTGCTCGCTGATGGGGATCCAGGAAGGCTCAGCCTCGCCTCAGAGGAAGACCAAGCGGGGCGTAGAGGACAACTTGGACATGAAGGGTGGGCATGGGTCCCACGGACAGGAGCCAGCGAGATCATCCCCAGGAAGGCAAGTCCTGAGGGTGCGTGGAGAGGGCTGGGAGGGTGAAGGAGGAGCAGTTCAAAGAGACGAGGGAGATGAGCAAGACTGGCCACAGAGAACCACCAGGCAGCTGTAAGCAGTCCTTCAGCGCAGACCAGAGGATGCAGGGGCATGAAGGAGGGATGGGCTGCTGGAGAGTACCAGGTAGACGTATTACTTTAAAAGACCACCTTAGTTAAGAGATGCCAGGACAAAATTAAGGGAGACAAATTTATAGAAGGAGAGAGACGCGGTTGAAAGTCTTTGTTTAAAACTTCTGCCACACTAGTTTTTTACTTCTCTCAAGATGATATGACAGTCCGACAAGGAAATGTACAGAATAAAAGAAACTTCAAGAGGCAAAGGAACTACCCAGTTCTCCGTAAGTGACTCATTAGGCCAGATGTTGATCTTTCTCTCCATCTGGTAAAATACGGGCCTTCAAAGAGTAAAGTTTCATGTACTGTTCATCAGTGTGAGGCGAAAATCTGCTAACTGTCTTACATAGGATGTGAGTAAGTATGTGGCAGTCAACAAACCCTCTAAACAAGTGAATTATTTGTGAGACTATTACCAGCTTGACTTAGAAAATAAAAGACCCTTACTGGATGAAACTTAGAAAAGCGACTTAAGATGAAAGCAGTACATTTTAAGAAGAAAATGTATTAGCCTATATGTGACTTGAAGCAATTGCCTCCCCAACTTGTTGCTGTATTATTTTGGAAATAAATTTTCTCCTCTCTACCAAGAACAGCCTCTATCTTGGAGTTATTTTAAGACCTAGTTGTTTTTCCCTAATAAGGATAATTATCTCCAAAAAATCAAAATGATTAAGTGGTCACAAACAGTGCCCTGCCAAACATCTACAATTTCAGAATAAGCTGACCTTTACACAGTTTGCATGGAATGGCTTGCGTGCCTGAGGTCTCTGGTTTTCATTTAAGGTGTGGGTGAGGAAATGGCATCTGTGTTGTGACAGCCTTGTGACTGTTCTCCTCCTCTCATCTCCCCGGAGTGGATGTGGTTTTCATAGCTCTGATGTCCACCTTTTCTCAATGCTCTCCCCGAAATTCTCTGAGCTTCAAGTGCTGGCATACTTTCTCTCTGAGTGACATATCTGACACCCTCACAAGCCACCAATGACGTCATTTCACATTTCTTCATGTCGACAATCAGCTGTTCCCACTAGATAAATGACCACTCCAGTCTTTAAATCAAGAATCCTGGTCTAATGTTTAATGTATTGGATTCCACCACGGAAAGAGCTTTGTGCCAAGTGCACCTTCCCCAAGAGGAGAGAGGGGGAGTTGCCTTTTGTCGTGGTGCCTTTTACCAATGCGGAGCAAATAACTGGGACATTCACGAA
This sequence comes from Equus quagga, assembly GCF_021613505.1. Taxonomy (NCBI): domain Eukaryota; kingdom Metazoa; phylum Chordata; class Mammalia; order Perissodactyla; family Equidae; genus Equus; species Equus quagga. Next base: position 1,764,912 of record NC_060274.1, read on the forward strand.
TTTTGTATTATCAAAAAAAACTTAAGAGTCTTGGACCCTTAGAGACAAAGAATAGACTGGCTACCATTAAAGTGATGAGACTAACACCAGCTAAGCACAGCAAACGTGTATTGAGGGCTTTCCATGCACCAGGCACATGCTAAATTCATTAGCTTCTGCTAGGAAAAATATTATCCACCAATGTTAAAACTTGACAAGGTTTACAAGAGATTACACCAGATAATGGAGAAGGCGAATGCCCTTCTAATTAGAAGACATCAGGGAGCAAGCAATCCAGCTACTCATTGAGCTCCTTTTAAGAATGAAACATCATGTATACAAAAGGTGCTTAACTAAGAATTTGCACAGGTGTTTGTATTTGTGCCTTCATGATGTATCTCTCTCTCCTTCTGTCTTTCTGTCTGTCTCCCTCTCTATCTCTGTCTCTTTCTATGTCTCTCTCCATCTTCCTCTTTATCTCCAACTCTCTCTGTCTCCCTCTCTCCATCTTTTTCTTTGTCTCTCTCTCTCCATCTTTTTCTTTATCTCTCTCTGCCTCTTTCCCCCAAGATGCAGAAAGAAGCCTGACTCATGAAACATAAAGCACGTTGACCACTCACATAGAGAAACATAATGTGATTAAAATAATGCCGCTGATGGATTCCTTGAATCTGCTTCAAAAGGAAGATTCTGGGTAGACATGGAGCTGGGAAATAGCTAGAGACCTCAGATGAATCTCTCAGAACAAGCAAAAGGCAATGGATGGAGCTGTTTCACGTAGGACCGGTAGAAAGGTATGTTTTGCTTCCCCTAGACTATGTTCTGCCATCTCGGCTTCCTCTGTACTTTTGTTCCAACGTTGTTGGATAGGTATGGAAATTTATGCATGAAGAATTTACATACTGTGGATATTCTGGTCTTCTCTACCTTTGTTTATAAACAGTAAAACATCTTTACATTTCAGAATTTGAAACCCTCTTTATCAAAATAGCACAAACAATGCAATAATCACAAAATTTTTCTAAACAGGAATTTGTCCAGACTTTGTCAAAGACCAAGATCAAACATGTGCTGTAAACTAACAACATTATAGAATGATTTTCATGGTCTCTGAGGCTTTGATTAAACATACAGAATCTGGAGACATTTAAAGGAAGAAACGAATCAAAATGAAACAAAATAACAACTAGCTTTGAAGCATCTTCCTGATGCCATCAAATTCACCACATAATGTCAGAGTTCTGTCTTTAAACTCCTTGATCTCATAAGATGAACCGAGCTACTGAACCCTGGCCTGCCTGAGTCTGCGCATTCATCGTCCTCACTTTATGGAGCCATTTTGAATCTCACACAAATTCATGGAAGCATGGTGGTTCCATAAAAAGCCTTAGGTTTAACTGTAGAAGTAATCATTTTTGGTGTAGCATAAACACTTATCAGCTTTTTGATGACACCAAATTTGAGGACATCCATGAAACGTCTCTCTATATTTTTAACAATTATAATATTAAACTCCCTGCCTCTGTTTAACTTCAAATATTTCTTTGCAATTAAACTCACTTGATACAAAGATTGAACTCATGTTTTATCAAAACCCCAACTTCAGCTTCTCGACCTGTTGATTCAATGCAAAAGGAACGTCAGAAAATGACATTGGAAGTACTGCTTTCCTCTAGGGAAAAGAAATAAGGGATCCTTTCGGTTTAGAAGTTCTACCACGGTATATTCTCATTTCAGAAGACATTGTTTTCTTCTCTGAAATGTTGAGTCTTAGGCTTGGCTCGTCCAACTTTGTGGGTCACAAGTGAAACCAACCTGCACAGGTCCCCTCTGTGTGTGCCACCTGTGGGGTCCTGCCAGTCTGTGGAACTCAGGCCCCTGGAAGGGGAGTCAAAAGCCTTTGCTAGTCGGCCACTCTAAGGACACTGCCCTAGCCCGCTGGGAACAGGGCTGGAGAAATCCTTTCCAATCCTAAATCTTCAGGAAGTCCTAAAGTGGTGGTAGACGCCTTCCAACCATAGCCTTCTGTCCTACTCACCTTGGAGCTGGCGGCCTTTGTACAAATCCCTCGTTTTGGTTGGGTGGGCCCTGGCTGTGTTATCACATTTCGGCTGTTCATACCTACAAGGAGGGGAAGGAAAGAGAAAACAGCTGGTTTGAGACTTCGAAATGGGTCTTTTCTTCAGTTTTCTCGCACGCTCACGCAACGGTGCACTTGCTCAGCCCGCCGCACATACCTACACACCATGGCATCTGGTGCTCACATTACAGCACTCGGGGCTTATGGCCTTTTGTGACCTCTGTGACAATTTAACGTAAGAAGCTTATTTTTCACAGTCAATGGGAAGAAGCAAACTGCACAAGACTCTGCATCTCAACGCATTTTCTCAAACGAACCTTGAAAAGTGGCTGCCAAAGGCCAACACTCCCCCACCTCCATCTGTTACAGGATCTTGATACGGTTCAGAGTGAAGAAGGGGGAGGGGAGGAGAAATTCAAAAGCAACCCACGTGTAAGTGAGAGCGATGGACATGGGCACGCGATGGATCCCGCAGGAGAGAAGGCAAAGTCTCAGAAAGAACCCCAGAATTTTCGATTTCTATATTGCTCAGCCTAACTATTCTCAATAATTCATGAAGCTACAAAAGTTTGTCTTTGTGTTAAAAAGAAAGAAAATGTTCCTTTCTGGCCCCACATAGAGTCAACAGAAAACTGCAGAAAAGTCCTGATTGGGGTGGGGTCCCGACCTCCGAGCAGGCAGGTGACCGCGGAGGCTGCTGGTTACTTCGCCCTTATGAGAGCAGGCACGTCCGTGATCTTCGAATTGATGAGAATTCTAGATTTCTCTCCCTGACGGGTTTCAGATCCAGGCCCAGGTGGACAGTCTGTAAGTGTCCTCAGTGGGACATTCCTTCAACAGCTCTTTGTAAATGTTCCTTTGGTCCAGACACCAGGTGTCAGAGACACAGCGGAGTCCTGCACCACAGACCCACCACCCTGGTCTAGTGGGAGACTGACAAGTAAACAGAACCTGCCTCCAGAGCCCCTCACGCTAAATCTGAGGGGTCAGGAAAGATTCTTGGAAAATGTGAATGACAAATCGGAGCCAGCTGGGAGGGGGCTGCAGGTGGAACGTTCTGGATCCAGAGGCCTGTTGATTCTTAGGAAGTGAACAGAGATGTGCTGAGTCATCCTCCTTTCTTTCTACCCTAGTTTCCTTGTTTTACTCTCTAAAGGGATGCGAGATCATATTTATTTCATAGGGACCATTTCAGATCTTATTTTTCATTACTTCTTATTTTCCCACCAGAGAAAACAAAAGAAAATGAGATTTCTTCCCGAAGGGATAGTTTTTAGTGTTCTCCCACTGGCGCCCGGGGAGCCAGGAGCCAGTCCTGAGGGACGGGTCCAGCCCGGCTGTAACCGAGCCAGGCAACCACGGCTCCTCCAGCCCCTCATGCCCTGAATAGCCTCTTTGATACCAGAAAACCTAACACCCCACTCCCACAAACTTAATATGTCTCTCTGAAATGCTGTTTTTGAAATTGAAGAGTGTCTGACACACTCCGACAAACACTTAAGCTATCATGTTTTAAACAAAAGCCGTTAACTCATATTCTTTTGAAATATCGTGGGGTTCGGTACAGATAGCAGAGAAACTGTGGTCACAAGAATGTGAACACAGGGCGAAGGGACCCATTACCCAACCAGGCTATGTCCTCCCCCACCTGTGACTGCAACGGGCAGATGGGAGACAAAAATTCACAAAAGATGTGTAAGCAAAGCCAGCTGACTAAGGGATTTCTGAGCTCTCATTTTTTCCTGTGTGTGTTAAATTTGCAGAACTTGGGCATACTCTCACAGTTGAAAGTCTTCAATTCAGCCTGTAGGTCAGTGTGCGTAAAGTTAGAACAGGTTGGAATTGATACCGAGGTTGGAACTGACATCCTTCACAGCCAATGACCCCCGAAATGTGAGCTGTAGAGAGACAAGCCAACATCCCAGCTCCTGATCCATTAGGTAGAACCGAATGATGGAATTTCCAGTAGAAATCAAAGCGCCCCTCCGTTCTTAGGGGCAGCCTGTTTCTGAGAATGTCAGAGAGCATATCTCAGGACAGCCATGGGCTGTGCTGTAGTGTTAGAAAGTTAAACTAGTAACAGCAACTCTGTGTGGAGCCCCCAAAACACTCAAGAGTCAACGCTTCTATCCTTCACATGGGTGATAAACATCGTGTTGTCTCTAATCCCCCATTCTGAATCTTTTAGCTTTGAAGCAACCTGGAAGCTAGCCACTCTGGATGGTCATTCTGGTTTGGTTCCAAATTTGGGCTGAAATCCTAGCATCGATGCTGGTATAAAAGTGTACATTGAAATGGCAGTGTTCTCCTTTTAGAGAATACTGTGGGATGCCTGTAACTTTCAGGAATGGCAACTTCAAGAAATAAAGTTAGTGCCTTTGAAGTCTCTAATAAAAAATAATGCATTCAGTGTTGATATCCACAGCCATCCTTTTCAATAGTGTTTATTTTAACTTATTTGTATAAGAAAAAAATGAACGTCTCTTGACTGTCCGGTTGCCCATCAGATACCAGGCTGTCTGCCAAGGAGAAACGCGATTTCGTGCTCATGTGACCATGTGCACATGGCCAGTGAGGGCTCTGCAGCCAGAGAACGGGGGTGCTGCCCTAATTCGGGGTGAGAACAGCCTGCAGTCTGATGGCAGACGGATGAGCCTTCTTCATCAGCCGTCAAGAAAGTGAAAGAGAAATCTCTCCGTTCTGGGCACTAATGTGGTAGCTGGCAGTCAGCCTGATCCACGCTTAATCCGACAGCCCATTCCAGCTCCCCACTACTAATGAGTGGCCAGGTTGGAACTTGCCACTCTCCTCCCAGCTCCTGTTCTGCCACACATGGCGTGGCTCACACAGGTGCTGGGCTCCGGGCCACAGGGGAGCTAGACACTGTGGCCAAGATGTCAATTTTGGCACAAAAAAGGCAGGTGAACCAGGAGGTCCACCTCATATTTCTACCTGGATGATCATCCCAACTAGAGCTTCTGTGTTGGAAGGGAGACGCTCTCTGCCTCGAGTGTGCAAAACGGTGTGCGTGTTTGTTGTCCTTGGCACAAGTCTATGACAAAATTTGTGCTTTCTGATGATCTCACACGGTGACAGGAAGAGGGGAGAGCTAGCTTATAATGACAATGCATTTTATATTTATGGATTCTTACTGTTGTTGGATTTTTAAATTATTTTTCCCCACCAGAAAATGCAAATATACAGGATGATTGAGGAAAAAAAAAAAAACCTTGAACTGTCTACCCAGATCTATGTCAAAACCATGAAGTCTCTCCCTGGAACTGCTTATTCAGAACATCAGAGAGCAAATAGCATTTATGCAACAGAGGGTATTTACATAGCAATGCAGAAGGCTTTCTATAACATTGCTGCTCATTCACAGCGGAACCAGTGGTAAATGCGGGCTGGTGAAGCTGGCCCTAGCTCATCAGATATCCCCCAATGTTAATGACTTTGATGGAGTCCCCCCAAATCCATGCCTCCACAGAGATCAGCTTAAACCAATTCCTTTTTTCCTGCCAGTGATGGGGTTAGCCATGGCCCTTCTCCTGCCAACAGAGGCCTGATCAAGGGGTGACCTTCTGGTCAACTGGAGTGAGGGGAGGTCCACTGAGGGCCGAGGGTCAGTGGGTAAGGCTTTCCCTGGTGTCCCAAAGAGGCACAAGACATGTTGTCATGGCTGCAGATGATACTTCTAGAAACCATGACAGGAACGAGCCACAGAACGTGCCGCCAAGTCGAAGATGGCAGAGCAGAGAGAACCAAAGTGGCTTATTAAAATTATGTCCCGGAACTGCTAAAATAAGCTGAGCTTCTCTTCTCCCTTGAGCCTGGGGAGTTGTGAATTTTGAGGCTGGCTGAGGGTGAGGACTTCCTGTTCCCACAGTGGCAAGCGGTCCCCCGTTGAGCAGGCTCACTCTCTGACGTCCCCAAACAGAGCATGAAGCTCCCGAGACAGGAGACCTTCTCTGCTTATTCAACGCCAAGTCCTCAGTCCCTAAAAGGGTGTCTGCAGGTCACTGCCAATCAGCATTTGTGGATGAAGGAATAAATGAATGAATGAGATAAAAATATAGCAGGAGTCCAAAGGGCCTTCCCCTTTGGGGTTCAATTTAATGCTGTTTCTCGAAATTCAAACAAAAGGGAGTTACTCCCTCTCGTAGGCAAAAATAAGGAAGATGAGAACTTGATGTTTTTCCCCTGGCAGAAGACCCCAATGAAATCTGGGCAGAAAGAGATCAGGACGGAGGGAGGGGACTGAGTTTATGATGTTTCTTATCCGATCATAATATAAAAATGTCCACAGGTTCTTTAGGGAGAACGTTATAAATGCTGAGTTCATCATTTCAGAGCCCGCTTGAGGAGTTCTGGTTTTGACAGCTTAAAGATTTTTGTTGGCCGGTTCTAAGAAAACGTCTGCCAGCGACACTTGGGCCCCATGTGGCCAGGCTGAGGGGCCGCAGGGCAGTGGGCTGGGGAACAAGCACCCCCATTTAAATACACACTAAACAAGCCAAAGTTTTACATATACACAAATATGACTTCCCAAGAAAGGTTTCTTGGAAAACAGTACTCCCTACGCATATGGGCACAGGAAGCAAAAACAATTTCTCATACCAAAACCCTGAAAAGATTTACGTTCTTTGCAAGCCGTGCAGAGCACACTTGTTTGAAGTGCTCTCGAGTAACAGCCCCGCAGAAGCCAAACCTCAGTTGCTCAGATACCCTCGCTGGGAGCTGGGGGGCTGGGAGGCTGGTGACTGCTCTGTGTTGGCTGCACCCATGAACACGGTGCAGAAGGCACACACCTGTGCAGTGTGGCCACAGCAGGGGATGTGTGGCCATGAAGGACCAGCTTTAATCCCATTGTGTTCTTGTGATTTCCAAGAGAAGGGCTCCCAAGGAGACTGGTTCCATTGAATGACCCCCCACGGTGGACCAAGTATGTTTGGACTCTATCTTGATGAAGCACTTAGGAGCTGGTTCCTGTCCTTCCAGCTTCTGGGAGCCACATTGCCATATCTCCTCCTCTGAATGCCACACTCACAGTCACACTTGAAAAACCGGAGGAAATCATTGAGGAAAGGTCAAAATGCTCAAGGCCAGATGCTGGAGATGAAATCAGTGGCTAAACACTTGAGAGATATTTTCATCTACTTGTAAGCTATTTTTATATAAATCTATGAAAAATCAAAGGTCAATTCATATAACAGAGAGCTGCCAAAACATCTTCCCTCCCGTTTACACCGTTTCCATGAACAAACAGCATGGATTCTGCAGGTGCTTTTGTGAAATGATTTGCTTTGCTCAAACTCACACCAGACATGAGTAAGCTGTGCTGTATCTCAGACCCTGGAGGAACTTCTGCTCCTCTTGCCTTTAGCACATTGTCTTTTCCTTTAAGTGGTCATTTCAGGACACAAATATTTTTATATTATACAAAGCCATTTAGGGCAATCCGTTCTTTCAGCTGTGGAATGTGTGGCTGCTCGGCCAACCCCAGGAACAAAAGGAAGCTGCAGCCGATACTTGGCACGCTCTGAGTGTGAGCCATGGCCCCGGGTGCCAGAGCCATCTTCCACAATCCCGCCTGCATGAAGAATGATAGGGGCAAATATGGCCTCAAAATGCCAGTCTTCACGGCTCTCATGCTGTGGATCCCACAGTCAGCAACTGGTCACCATCAGAGAATCCATTTCCTCTACTTTCTGGTGACCAAAGATATTCATCTCTGCAACAACCCTGCACAGAGAGTGGGGCTGGGTCTGCGCGGTCCCACCACGCTGGTGGAAACCGGGGGCTTTGCTTTGCCCAGTTTCCCGCCCCCCGAGAACGGCTTTACCTGGTGGACGTGCCCGGGATGGGGCGTCCGGTGTCCACGAGGACGCACCAGCAGTAGCCCGTGGAGGGGTGACACTGCACCGGCTTGTAGAGCCCGCCGTGGGCGCACTCGGGGATCACCACGTTGTCATTCTTGGGCTGCCTGGCCTCTTCCAGGGCCGACTGCTGCTCCTGATCACACGAGGACACTGGAGTGAGAAGGAGACATTGGTGAGCACACAGCCCATAACTCGTCACCACGGAGCCCGCGGAGAGCGGTGAGGGAAAAGGCGCAGAGGCCCGGGAAGAGAAAGGGGCAGGAGCTGGCAAAACGGCAAAAGGAGAGAAGAAGGGATCAGGAGCATGGATGTCTTTTTCTCAGTGGGTCCAAGGTTCCTGCTGCCACTTCTCTGTCAACGGTGAGAGCGTGCGGTCCTTGTGGACACACGGTCCACAAGTAGATCTGATGCCCTGTGGATTCCCCGTCATGCGGCAGCCAGGTGCCCGGACAGACACCTGGTCTAATAAGCCCTGTCGGCTCTCCTGCCTCTTTCCCAGCATGCTGTCCATCATCGTGCGCACCCTCCAGGAGCGGACGTGGAAGAGCATCCACGCTCCCAGCCTTAACCTCCCCAAGGTCTGACTCAGGCTGAGTCTCAGCAGAAAAGCTTCTCAGGGTCTGACATGCGATCAACCCCGCTCGGCTGAAATCTCAGCTGCAGTATTTCTGAAAGAGGCTAGATTACTGGAAATCAGTGAAGAAGAATAGGTGTTCTCTTTAGTTCTGTGTGCCAGGCCTTGTGCTACATAAGGTCTGAAACTCGTGTACGTAAAAATAAAATAGTCGCTTAACAAATTCCAGTACCAGACATTGCAATGTATCAAGGCTTATCTCTTTTTATGTTAACAAACTCAGTTTCTCCTTTATGTTCAGACAGGACCCAACTTGTATTCATCTGCTCCAAATAGTTATACTGGCAATGCCTTAGAATGCGTGTGTATTTAGACAGACACACACACACCCTCTCTTAACTGGACACACCCGGGGGGACATATCAGCAGGCATTTTAGGAATAAAAGGACATCACTGACTTATTTGTGGCAGAAGAAGGAATGCTCCAGTAGAATGCCATTCTATTCAGACCGAAAGAAGCCCGTTCTCAATATAAAATCACAGCGGGACATGGGGATACTTTCCCAAATTGTCACCCTAACCAAGGAGAGAACTTTGAAATACACACTTATGATAACATATACTCCAAATGCCCAAGATCCTTTAGATAAAGGTTATCGTGGACTGGACTCCTCACCATGGAAGAGAACTATATGATCGATAGTGATCAATACGAAAGAAGGAACTATGCTTCCACTTAGATCAGCCCTACCTTCCACTAAGAAATCTCACCAACAAATTTAGCAAATCCGTTCATCCTTGTACATAAAGGGATAGATAGCTGTGGACCACCTGCGAAAGTTCCAGAGTAAAAAAATGCAAATTTACAGAACCTGATTTTTAGAGGAAGATCGCTCACACCAAAATCCTCTCTCTACCTCTCTCTCTATAAACAATAGGTATAGTATAACATATATTTAATATACAGATTACATAAGTTATCTTCTGTTGGTGACTATATCTGGTTGCATACAGGAGCCTGCACTGTTGTGTGCACACACACCCTGCAGGTTCCTTTGCCAATGAGCCACAGAACACAACTGATGGTTAACTACCAAAAATACACAAATTTAAAAGAAACTCCAAACTGAGCTGAAAAATCAAAAAGAAATGAAGACAAGAGTTCGTTAAAAGTGTGATTCGTGTCAATAAAGAAAAGGTTTGCTCTTCCGTCTATTTTCCTTTTAATTAAATGTTCATCCAACTTTCAACAACACTTAGGTGGCACAAAACGAGGTGTGCTGACAATCAATTAATTCAGGCACAAACCTCATGGCTGAGCTGCTGTCGGTTTAGTGCCTGTGGAATCTGTCTTTGCGTGGGGGGCCCAGTGAGAACCAAGCCCCTCCAGAGTTAGAGACTCACCCGGGCACGAGAGCCTCACCAGGCTGCCCTCTGGGTCTACGCCTGGGACCTGGCCAGTGGCTCCTGCACAGAGAGCTCTCCCCTCACTTGGCATCCAGGTCACAATTAAGCTCAACGTGTAAGAAACTTGTGGGTAGAGTGAGGATTCTGGTTGCAACCAGACAGGTGAGGAAGGGAAAGGCCTGCTTTGTAACTGATTAACTAGAGACTATAGTGATTTTAGGACCATAAACGTGACATCAAGCAGATGGAAAACACCACAAAGCTGAGAAATAGTGTGCTTCTGTGTCAACGCTGCCATAGCTGGAGGCAGGCAGTGTGGCACTTGGGGCTGACAGTGCCTGACTCAGGTGATGTCAGAAGAACTGAAAGTTATATATGCAGAAGGGAGCATATAGACCATGTTTCCTGAATGTTAGATATCATTTTCATTATTTTTCCAGTGCTAAAAAAATTCCTAGGATATAATAGGCACTCAATAAATTTCTTGAGATAGTAAATAGTAGGCATGACACTAACAGTTAGGAAATCACCGATATTCCAGCTTCTGTAATAACTCCATTTACAATATGAGGGCCATCATATGTGAAATTTTTTGATTAGTCCATCTACTGACTATATTGCCAAATGCTGCTGTTTGAGTTTTTTAAGCATATAACTTCTGCCTATGTACTGGGAAAGCATAGAAACGAGTGTTACCTTTTCGATTCTCCCATATTCCTACTCAGAAAGGACTAACAACGACTTCCCTACCGTGGGCTCCTGGGCTGACCTCAGCCTGCTGGAACAATGGATGAGGAAGAGTGAAGCTAAATCGTTCTGTCTTTCCAGGTCGACATTTTGTAGGATGATCTCAGAGTCCATGGATCATTCAAGTCTCACAATAGGTGCTAAATCGTTTCCACGAATGAGAGAGGAAGGAAGATATTGGCTGTTGGGCACACCACCCACATTCCCGTTCCTAACAGCAGGTGCTCTGGCTCCTGTTATGGAAACCGCCTCTGCACTCTCTGCTCAGGCTGCAGAGAAGCAGGCAGTGCACCCAGCCATTATCTCCCGATGCTTTCTCTCTCCCTGGATGTGAACCCTGAGGAGACTGGCGTTGGGTTCTCTGTGAGTGTCTGGACCACAGGAGCCCACGCCAGGACCCTGAGCTGTCTGAGCTGCCCTCTGCTCTGCGAGGCCTCCATGCATTTCCAGTTACTCCCTGTTGCTTTAATTACACAGAATCAGATTTTGGGGGATCCGTAAATTAAGAACCTTAAGTAGTAAAGTTCTGATTCTAAAACGGTGCAACCTTAAGACTGGGCACTTGGTTTTCAGCAATGGTAATTAATAATCTATTGATTGGTGTACCCAACAGATATTGGTTGCAGATCTTCTCTGAGTGAGGCACTGTTCTAGTTGCTGGCAAGATCATCCATGTGGGTGATTTCTAAATGCACAGTTCACCTCTAACACACAAAAGTAATCAACAGCCACGGCCTTTCTTATAACATCCTCACCCAATTCCTTTAAAATTTCATTTTGATTGCTTCCTGTAAGTTCTGCACTGTTTTGTATACTCTAGATTTTGCTCAGCACGTAGGCAGATTCATAAATAAAACCCTTGCATTCAACAGATATCTTTTGTTGCTCTTGTTGTTGAGGAAGGTCAGCCCTGAGCTCAGATCTATTGCCAATCTTCCTCCACTTTGGATGTGGGTCACCGCACAGCATGGCTGACAAGTAGTGTAGGTCCACGCCCAGGATCCGAACCTGTGAACCTGGGCCGCTGAAATGGAGTGCGCGAACTTAACCACTACTCCAGGGGACGGGCCCCTCGATGGATATCTTAAAGATGCTTTCCCTCCAGCCATACCTTGGAAACTGGCAGGAAATAAAAATGACAGTGATTCATAGTTCTTTCTGAATGGCCCAATAAGTGACTTCAAATCGTTGGAAGGAACGAGAGAAGACAGGCGCTGTGCTAAGTGTTTTCAGAGGCAACGGGCTGTCACTCTGGAGAAACCCTCAAAGCAGTCAGCGCATTACTAAATGGAATTACATGCTGGGAGGATCAGCTGATGTTGAGGGCTGCTCTTCCAGCAGGCAGTCCTGCAAAACGCATCGCTCTCTTCAATGCTCACTTGGCCCTTTTTCAGAAATTTCATGAGTGAACAGAATTTATGGTGTGATTATCTGGGCACAAAATACTTTTCATGCTCTATCCAAGGACATACTGTATCTACAGAAATGGTTCTGGAAACTACTTGAAATGTCCCTTTTGAGGATTTTAAGTCATATTTGAGGGCTCATTATAAGCAAAATAGGATTGATTAAGTCAACAATCTCTTAAAATTTGCCAGGAATGTCATAAAATTAGAAGATATTCTAGCCAAGTCGGAAGAAATTTCCTGTTTGTTTGTATAAACATCTTGGCTGATTCGAATTCTTAACTATGGCAATTTTATTTGATGAAGCTGGCTCCATGCGGAGAATTCAAGCTCATTGGAGAAATGATGCAATTCTGTTTTCTTTTAGTAAGGGCCAAAATGAAGGAAGAAGATCTTCTTTAGACAAACTCACGATGGACTTTGGGAACAGAGGCTCAACAGAGCAGGAGTTACACATTTGAAAGACACCCTCCTAAGTAAGACAGCCCAGCTCCCGAAACAAGTGACCACCCGTTTCTGCTCCAGGCCACGAGGTGAGCAAAGGGAAGAAATCCCTCGTGTGTGGTTCTCTCTGGAATAAATGTCCCTGGTTCTATAAAGGACGTACATCACACCTATGAAAGGAGATAAACGGGGGACAAAACAACACAAGAAGTCATATTTCACTACCATACCAGAAGCTTCTAATCATTGAGACACGTGTGAACGTAGCTTCAGAAGGAACCCAAGAGGACAAGTCTCAATGACATTTTAGAAAGATGTCAATGAGACCTCATCGGGCATTAGCAAAGGGACGGGAACCGGGGAATTTTTAGTGAAATAAAAACGGAGAGCGATGGTGGTGAAAATAAGGAAGCAGAGGAGGAAGGAGAGACTATTGAAAGGAATGTGGCAAAGTTGACATCAAGACTGCTGAGGACCCAAAAGCAGGACATGGAGGCGGAAAGGGCTGTGATGGGCTGGATCCGTCAGGGTCACAGAGGGGAAGAGAGCTGACATTCTGAAATAATGGCACTACTAAAAGTTAGGTTTGAATCCACTCCAAAAGAATGACCATCAATGGAGAAAAATAAAGTTTGGGATTCTGGATTTAATTCGGCAAGAAAATGAAATAATTAATGCTTACAAAATTCAAAGTGCAATGTCCATTTTAATATAGGAGACAAAAATATTTCACTTTTCTTTCCTATCCAGAAGGGCTTTAAAGATGTGAGTTTCTCTCATACTAAATGCTGAGGAGCTATTGTTTGAAGGAAGGAGAACTGAAAAAGAAAAAAGTGAATAGAAGGAATTTCAATATGGCGGCATCGAAGGCCCAAGGAGCGCAAGATGTGTCAAAAGAAGCCTCTGAATCTATCCAAGAGGAGACGCCCAGAGAGAGTCCCCACTGGAGAGACACGCCATGGGAAAAAGAAAAGTGGAGATGTTATTTAGAATTGATGACTGGGTTGGATAAAGATTTTTTTCTAATAAAACAGGCTTGAATATACTTTGAGGTGCAAGAAGAAAAGCAAGCCTTTGGAACAAATGAGGTTCCTGTACCTGCAGAATGAGGAAGGGAATGGGAGAGCCCCCCGTGCAGTTCTCAGAGACGGGACGGCTTTTCTGAGCTGGTGTCATGTCACAGGGGAAGTTCAAGTCCAGGACCAGGAGTGAGGCTCTGCCTGGTTCTCTCAGTCACTGAATTACTGGTCTGATGAACTTCAGCAAAAATCTAAGCTCACAGATTCGGTCCTCATCCCCGCCTCCCAGGCTCACTGTGTGACTCAGTGAATACCCTATACAGGTGACACACTTCTATACCAATACCTATACTATACTAATACCAAGTGGAAGTTTTACATGACATATTAGGCACAGAGCCATAAAGAGCAAAAGTTCCTATAAAGACAGACGAGAGTCATAACTCAAAAGAAAACTTCAGATACATTCGATATCATACCTGTAGATTTTTTTCAAACATCACATAATCAGCATCAGAACGCGGAAATACTACATTTTTCTATAAGTCGTGGATTCATGCTCTTGTTCCATGGTCCTAATCACCTGGCCCACCAGGTAAAAATATCTTTAAAAGCCCCAAGTAGTTGACAAGAATTGAAATGGATCATCAGATCTTGGCTACAAGTTCTGCATTTTTAATGTCTGGTAATAGATGTATCTTCTCAACTTTTCAACACTATATATAAATAAATGTATCATGCCGCCAAATCTCAACATTTCAAAGTTATTTCAAAAGAATGGCCTTCCGTTCAGGGTATTAAATCCATTCTGGCCCAAGCCACTGACTTTACAGCCATCTGGATGTTTCTGCTCCTGCCACAGATTAACTGATGCCCCTGCTGGTACTTGAGCCCTTAGGGAAGGATGTTAACTCTTTAACATAATTACAATGGCTGCATGTGCCTTCTTCCATAGCTGGCTCTAGTTCAGCTTTTCTAGTTCCAAGCAGCTGTGTCTATGCCTTCCCCACCCTCTGAGCCTGATTAGTTCAGCTGGACCAGGCCCAGAGCTTCAGAAGAGTCACGTACACGATGGGAAGCACTTGTCAAATGAAGTCACAGCTGTCTAACTGGCTCACGAGATGATCAGGAGAGGCTAACAGAATAACATACGCCAGTATTTAGAAAGAAGGATAAAATGTCTTGCAAAATTGAAGGGGCTATTTAAAATACTAGAAATAATACTCAGTAATTCTTTTAGACACTGTAATAATATAGTAACCTAAATGCAAATGTTTTCAGTTACAGTAAAACTATCAGTTTTGAGGCAAAGAAAATTTAGGTTCATTTTTATTAAGGTGAACCGCTTCATGAACTAAATGGCAAAGCTCTCAGAAAACTGGGATTAGAAGAAAACCTTCTTCATCTTCTAAAAATCATATTTTAAAAAACCTATAGCTAACATCATACTCAACGATAAAAGACTAAATACCTCCTCTCTCAGACTGGAAATAATCTCACCACTTGTATTTATCACTGTACTGCAGATCTTAAGCGATGAAAAAAGATAAGAAAATGAATGGCATAAAGATTGGAAAGAAAAATGTAAAACTGTCTTAAATCACACATGCTAGGGTTGTGTATGTAAAAAGAATCTAAAGCATCTACGAAGGAAAACACAGCTAAAATTAATAAGTGAATATAGCAAGGTCTCAAGATAGAAAGTCAATACACAAAAATCACCTGTATTTCTACGTACGAGCAATGAACAACTGGGAGATAAACATTTTTTGTGTGTAAGTGTGTGAGGAAGATGGTCCCTGAGCTCACATCTGTGCCAATCTTCCTCTATTTCGTATGTGGGACACTGCCACAGCATGGCTCAATGCGAGGTGCATAGGTCTGCACCCAGGGTCTGAACCTGCAAACCCCAGGCCACTGAAACAGAGTGTGTGAACTTAATCACTACGCCAACCAGGCCAACCCCTAGATAAACATTTTTAAATGGCATTTGCAATAACATCAAAACACAAAACACTTAAGAACAAATTCATGAAAAAATGTGCAAGACTGAAAACTAAAAAGCATTGTTGAGAAAAATTAAAGGAAATCTATATAAATGGAGAGAGATACACCACCTTAATGGATTAGAAGACTCAGTCATGTTATAATGTTAATTCTCCTCAGATTGATCTGTGGGTTCAACAAAATTGCTACAAAATCTTAATAAAGCTCTTTTTTAAAAATTGAGATTTTGGTTCTAAAATGCATGTGGAAAGGCAAGACCTAAAACATCCAAAGCAACCTTCCAAAAGAACAAGGTTGGAGGACTAATATTACCTTGTTTGAAAAGTTATTATAAAGCTACTTATCTAGATTATATGTTATTGGAGTAAGCATAGTTAAACAGATTAATGGGAAAAAATAAAGAGTTCATAAATAGATACAAAAATTTGTCTTCAATTGATATTTAACAAGGCACCAGAGCGATTTGATAAGAAGAGAAAGTCTTTTCAGTGATTCTAGGATGATGGGGTGTCTATAGGCTAATAAAGAAATAAAGCCTAACTCACACCACACACGTTTATTTGAGATGAATTAGAGATCTAAACATAAAAACTAAAAATATGAAACCTCTGAAGAAAATATGGGAGACGATCTTTGTGACTTTGGTTTACACAAAGATTTTTTAGGGCAGACACAGAAGACACCAACCACAAAAGAAAAATTCGGTAAACTGAACTCTACTAAATTTTAAAACTCATACTCACCAAAAGACACCATGAAGAAAGTGAAAAGGCAAACCACAGACAGGAGAAAATGCCCCTCCTACACTTATCTGACAAAGATTCAGTTTCTATAAGTACTTCCTACATATCAACAAAAAAGAAAAATAATCCAATTTAAATTGAGTGAAGATTTAAACAGACACTTCAAAATGAAAGATGTATGATTGAACGATAAGCACTTGAGAAAACTGCTTGGCATCATTAGTCATCAGGAAAATGTAAGTTAAAACCACAAGGAGCCTGCCTGTTGGAGTGGTCCCAGTTAAAAACACCAGCAACGCCAAATGCTGGCAAGGTTGTGCAACAGCTAGGGCCCTTATGCATTCCACACAGGAGCATAAAATGGTAGGACCCGTCTAGAAATCTTCTCTATCTTTTTTTTTGCAGGAAAAGATTCGCCCTGAGCTAACATCTATTGCCAAACTTCTCCTTTGTTTCCTTTTTTTCTCCCCAAAGCCCCAGTGCATGGTTGTATATCTGAGTTGTAAGTACTTCTAGTTTTTCTATGTGAGCCACCACCACAGCATGGCAACTGACAGATGCGTGGTGTGGTTCCGTGACCGGGAAACGAACCCAGGCTGCCAAAGCAGTGAGAAAGCCAAACTTTAACCCCTAGGCCACCAGGGCTGGCTCTGGAATTCTCTTAGATATTTCCCCAAGAGTAATTAAAGAGTGTGTCCACAGAAGGACTAGTTCAGAGAGTACAGTATCTATAACAGCCCAACATGGAAGCAACTAAAATGTCCATTAACTGGAAAATGCACGAATTGTGGTATATGCATAAACACACAATTATGCATATAATTACAGAGAATAAATGAGTTATACATACAGCCAACAAGGATGAATCTCAAAACCATTATAATGAGCAAAAAGTACAGAAAGGGGTATAGAGTGGTTTATTCCATTTATATGAAACTCTAGCCCTGGTAAAAGCAATAGAGTGATGGAAATTGAAAAAGGAGTTGCCTTTGAGAAGGCGTTGACTGGGAAAGGGCCTGTGGGAACTTGCTCAAGGGGTGGAGACATCCTCTGTCTTGATGGAATGTGAGTTACAGGGCATACCCACTATCAACGCTCGTCTCACTGTAGATAAGATGCCCAATACACAACTGATATGCAAATGAGTCTTAGAAAGGATTTTTAGTATGAATAAAATAGGAATTCTAAGAGATGAGAAAACATTGGCCACGTCTTAATTGGCAACATTTTCCTTCTTTTTTGTTTTGCCTTGCGATGGATCATACCTCAAATTTAATGATAGACAAAAATATATATGCAAGTCCGTGGTCCACTCCCAGGAGACAGTGCTTCACGAAGGGTTAGTCTTTTCTTTCTTTTTTTTCCCAACAGGACTTGGTGTTCCATCATCTACATACTCTGCTAAACAAAGAATTCTCACCAAGAAACTTGCTGTAAGGACCAGCACGTATCTACAAGCCCAGTTTGCTTCTAGACACATAAAAGATCTGCTTCGTTCCGAATAACGCCCTCGAGCCTGCCATCAAGGCGTTGATGGCAATCAAGTCCTGACTTGATTGGCTAAAGACGGTTTTCATCAGGAATTATCACTAAGACAACCAGAATGTGTCGAATCCTCTTAGGTCCTGTGTCCAAAGGTCTCCGATTAACGTCAGAGCAAATCCGCTCCCGAAGAACCTCTAACGCGGAAGCAGTTTCCACGTCCAGGTGAATCTGTTAGACAAACTATGCCGTGAGTCCATCTGTCTCCCTCGCTCTCCTCCCAGCTTCCTGGGTGTAAATCTCAGCATCCTGCTTAAATTTCCTCTGCTGGCCAGGAATCTTGTGACTATTGGCTGGCCTGACGCCCAGATTTTCGCAGGCCTGTTGCTCCGCTCTGACGTGCGTGGACTGGAGTTTGTTTACCTTCGATGGCCCCTGCCAAGTCCCAATTACCTCTGCAACCGCAACCTGGAAGGCTCGGAAGTGCATTATTTCCTGAACCGATGCTCGCACTCTGCAGGGCCCAGCAGCACCCTGCGCCCCCTTCGGATTCTCCCGTTCAGGATAATTACATACTTATTTCCAGAAATGAATAGATGACATTGTTGGCCCAACCTTTCCTCTCTCCGCATCACCATGGTTTTTGCAGCTCTCCCTACATTGTAGGGTGCCTTCCTTCTTCTGTGACTTTGGGCTCAAAGCTATGACCTACATGGCTCATGGGACATCTGCTGGCATGAGGCAAGCTGGGGCTCCACAGATGCATGTGGCTTTGGACCTGCTTTCCTGCACCTCTGCTTTTGCTACAAGAACAGTCTCCAGTTTCTCACTCATGCGAGGAGGATGAGAGACAAATGGAGCAGCCCCAGACCCACAGCCAACTTAGAGCCTCCCAGCCAAGCCCAGCCAAGATCAGCAGATGCATGAGAAATGAGTTAAAGACGTAGATCATGTTCTTCAGTGGGTCGGGAGATCCCCAGATTGACCTCTGGAGGCACTCGAGTGCATGTGTATGTTAACCTTGTCAGTAAACCGAGTCAAAGACACGAGCCTCGAACCTCTGTTCTCCTTGCTTTAAAATGTATATAAACGCTATTGGGATTCATAAAGTGTAAACTATTTTCTTTCATACTGGATACATAATTACTTTTTGAGATTATATATTGTCTTATCTGGTGGACACTAAAAGTTTAATTGCTACATATAAGGGAGGTCTCTGAGGTATTTTGAGATTTAAAAAGGGCATCACACATAAAAATACTTCAGGGATAAAATAATAAACATTCGTCCAGTAGGATCCCACTTATAAAAAGTGTATGTGTTTCATGCACACTAAGAGGCTGGAGTTGGATAATTGATAACATTTAGTGGATATATACGACTACATGCTTCTCATGTGTTAATTTAATTGCACATGGATTCTGTGAGGTGAAATCCTTGTCATAAATTTACAAATGCAAGGATTGGATCAGAGCAGGTGAATCATTTTCCCAGTCTAGGCCATTAGGTAATAAGGGCCAGAGATAGGATTTGACCTGAGCCATCTTGGCCCCAAAGTCTTGGCAATAATTTGCATTTCTAACAAGTTCCCAGATAACGATGAAACCAAACATATATTTTCATCTGTCCCAGATTTCAACATATGGGTTTTCATTTTTTCCTTAGAACTGATTACTTAACTTCTACTCATGTTGTCTTCATCAGTCATGGGATTTTTTTGTGGTTTGTTTTTTAATTAAAGAACACTTAGATCATCAAAGAAGGCAAAAATAAAATAAAATAAAAAGTAGTGCCCTCTTAGAATTTAATTTTCTAGAAGTGGCAGATGGGGGAGGGAGAGACCTTGAAATTTGTAGTTTTAGTGGAATATGATTATCCACATGTCCACTTTTGGGAAAAGACCAAACCAGGATTCCCAATACTAAGGCTTTGGCCAGAAGTGGGACATATTTACGATGGGCTGTATAATGTAATTCCAAAGGAAGATTTCTAAGATGAGCTTTTTAATCCAGGAGTATTGCTCTAATATTTACGGGCCTTACAGGCCTGGAACTCAGCTTTCTGCAAACTCTCCTTCAATCCTGGTAACTACAGAACGAGGTGTACATGGCACCCTTGTGTGTTTTCCCAGTGAGGCTCCAAAAAGTTGTCTATCTCACTCAAGAGCTAGGAACAACTGAGTGGGAATTCACACTCACACCGGGGGCAAATAAAGCCACGTCTTCACCACGGTGTCCCTGCCTCCTGCTGCCGTTGAACACTGAGCGCCAGCCCCTTGAGGAACACTCACAAAATGGTGAATACGTGATATGGGGAGCTCACAGGCAAACTCGTATTTCCCAAAAATAACGATTTGGATGCAATTCATAGAACCAGTTTCTTTGGAAAGAAAATAGGGACCACGGGTGTCCACTGTGATTTATTTCTTCCCATATTTATTCCACATAGCAACAGACCCAGACTTAACTAGCCGCAGAGAGACCTAGAAGTCATTTCCAATCTGAAACATGAGTCTCAGGCCCCTGATAGAGAAGGAGAACATGGCGCCTTAAGCCACAACAGAGACGAACGCTCTCCAGAGGATCTCGGAGCCCCTTGAGGGTGGATGATCCCCAATCCCTTCCCATCCTAACTTCTCTCGGTATCTTCCCTTCTGTATCATCCCCAATATCTGCAAAGGGATCACCCAAGTTCAGAGTTAATCTTTTCAAATTTTTCCATCCATGACAACTGCACAAACATCCCTCTCAAAAACCTGATTCTAAGTTATCCTCTATTCCACTCTTTCCTTTGCCTCCACATTGACCCTAATTCTCCAGAGTGCTTCCAAGATCTCCGCCCTCTCTCCCATCTGCAGTCGCTTCCCCAAACCCCAGGGCCTTGGGCACTGAGAGCCCCAACAGGGCTACCCCAGCCCTCTGCCATCACTGCATCGGCCTCAGCAAGTCTCACCAGAAACTCCACCCAACAGAGACCCCCTGGCAGCTGCCTATGGACCCTCCAGAAACCTTCATCAACGTTGAGGACAGCACCCCTCGCCTGTTCCCTGGAGGACAGTGACTGCATCCTCTCTTTTCTCCGTGCGAAGAACCTTTAGTGGTTAGTGAGGTGCAAAGGTACCGCGTGCTGAAAATATGCATAGAAATGTTACTTTTTTCCCCACTCAATTCTGTAGAATTAGGAGGCTGATTCTATTACAAGGAAATTAAGAAAAGTCTGATTTTGTATTTGGATGCCTTACAAAAAGAATCCGAATATTTTCCATTTTCCAGAAAAGTCCCACGTTAAGACCAGTGGTTTTATCTAACACAGCTAATGACAAATGAAACTGATACTAGCATCCTATTTTAAAATATATTGTGTCTGCTCAAGCCAATAGGCAGAGGCGGCCAAGTTTCTCCAAAACAGTTTTTTTCTTGCATGTGGATAAAGGAAAGAAGAGTGGGTTTTAAAAAAAATGAGATGAGAAAAAGAAAAAACAAAAGCAGTATTTTGACACAAATGACAGATGTTTGGGAACCACTTCCCTATGCCACACTGGTCAACCCAGAGTACCGGACACGTCATGGCCTGGAAATAATGCAAACCAGTTTCCAATTCTCACTCACCATGTCTTCTTGGGTTGACCCTTCCAACTCTGGCCCCTTCTGCAAGATGAGCAAAACAGCCCCCACCTGTTTCATCACTGTGAGAGTTATAAAGCAAGACACACACAAATCCTGTCACACCAGGGGTGCCCAGGGCTCATTCACCCCTTTCTCCCACGGTACAGGATAAGTGATATAAGAACCAGATCACCAGTCAGTAGAGAAGGTGTGCGTCAGAGATGGCAATCCTGCAGAAGCGCATTTTTGTTTAGGATGAGAGGATCTCTACTTAAAGATCTTTAACCTTCATAACCAGGAAGAAACGACACCCCAAACCCTTGAAAAACAGGCCCTAAAGCACCACTACCCACATCCAGTTCATTATAATGGGGGCTTT
Source organism: Equus quagga (assembly GCF_021613505.1). Taxonomy (NCBI): domain Eukaryota; kingdom Metazoa; phylum Chordata; class Mammalia; order Perissodactyla; family Equidae; genus Equus; species Equus quagga. Next base: position 1,786,664 of record NC_060274.1, read on the forward strand.
AGCTGAAAGAAAGGCATGACATGATATTAGAAAGCAGCTCTTTGGGGTTAAGCCACTTGGTGTTGTGAGACGTAACTCAATCCTGGGGCAGAATTCTCTCTTCTTGGAAAACACCACTGTGGGGCCCTTTTGTCCCTGGGCTTCTGGAAGCAGCTCTGCGAGTTTAGCCCTGAGCCAAGCTTGTCTCCTCTGCAGGAAAGGGCATGAAGGGGATGCTGGGGCTGTATCTGCCAGGGATTATTCAGAGAAGGACAGACTAGAAAAAAGTGTAGCGGAAAGGACCCAGCGATCATCTACGTGGGTCTCCTAATTCTACAGAATTTAAAGCAAAGAAAACTACATTTCTATAGCATTTTTCAGCATCTAAACACTTCTCATTCGTGATCTCATTCAGTTATAATTGCCGACAACTACTGAAGGGGTAGTATGTTCCAGGTACTATTGTCCTCATGAGCTCGTAGATACTCACAGATCCTCAGCTCAAAAGTTCCCATTATCACCCCATTTTACAGATACAGATATGAGGCACACAGAGATTCTCCCAGGCTCTCTCAGAGGTGGTACACAGCTACCGGCCACCACATCCCTATTTCCCTCACTTAGTCCCAGAGGCCCATGCAAATAATCACTCACGTTTCATTCCTGTGGACGCCGGGTGGGAAAGTTAAGTGACTTTCCCAAGGTCATGCAACAAGTGATGGCAGACGCAGGACACAAGCCAAGTCTTCAAATGAGAGAGTCGATGCTACTTCCATTTTCTCAGAAGCCCACCGTTGAAACAGACTGATTCAGTGGGGATCAGCTGTGACCACCCATGGTCTCTGGGGAGCCGACCTCCAGTCCTGGGCCCAGCTCACAGGACGCGGCCACGACCAGTTCCTTATCCGATGCATTGCTGTGTCATTGCATCCACGGTCTTCACAGCCTTCCATCAATGGCCCATTGCTAAAGTGAGCCTCGGATCCAAACCAGATCTGAGAGTAAATGAATCTTGCCACAATAACGTGTGTGAAAATGAGACGGAATTCAGTGAAAGGCTGCTGGGAACGGCTGGACAGCGGGACGGGTCCAGTTGTAGGATAAAGATACCTTTCACCTACCAGCAACCAGGGAGGATCCTAGGAAAGCCCGGACACATCCTTATAGTATTTTCGCCTTAGACTGGCCGTGGTGATAAATTCTGATATTCTCCAAAATAACCATCACGATTGAAACCAGAACCATTACCTATAATTGGGGCAAGAGGGATAAACCCCAAATGTTGTGAAGTTTAAGTGGCAGGAAACTCTTAAAGAGATGGGAAGCAGAGAGGTTTTTAGATGTTATAAGGTGTCCTGACTGAACGTCGGCTCTAAGATTTCTCTTTTTGAAACGTGGGCGGATTTCAATGGGCAAATGGCCACTTCACAACCAGGAGGGTCCCCAAAGACACAGTGGTTTGACTTTGTCTTCCAGCGGTTCTTTCTTCCAGGAAAACCTTCAGGAAAGGTCCTTCATGCTCCATATGCAAAGTATGTTCCCATACTTGCTTTTGGAGAAAACTCTAAATAATGTGACTGTGGATGTTTAGGGCTGACGAGCCAAGTGTTCTAATGAGGGATGAAAGTTGTTGTCTATGTTTGAGCCAAAGATGGGTCTCGGGTGGGTGAGGCCCGCGTGCAAAAGCCCTTCATTTTGCTTCTGTCCCACGTCCTCCGTGAACGCTTCCTAATTCCTGCCACTGGTGAGGGATTCGCGTCATCTTCGAACTTCCATGGCGCTGAGTCCAACTGTTTATTTCTCAGCCATCCAAGGTGACTGTGCAGAGAAGGGCTTCTCCCTTTGCTTGTGGCATGTGCATGTCTCGTCCCTACCTCAGGCCAGTGGTTCTCCAAATGTGGCCCCCGGATCCTGGGCCCCTGAGGCCCCTCAGGAGATCCATGCGGCCAGAACCATTTCTATAAAATAGTCATATGCTCTGTGCCTTTTCACTCCCACAAGTGACTTGTGGTGATGCCTGACATCATGTGTCCTGGGGTATTAAAGATTTCTCAGTTTGTCTCTCTCTCTTTTTTTTTTTTTTTTGGTGAGGAAGATTGGCCCTGAGCTAACATCTGTTGCCACTCTTCCTCTTTTTGCTTGAGGAAGATTGTCGCTGAGCTAACATCTGTGCCAATCTTCCTCTATTTTGTATGTGGGACTCCCGCACAGCGTGGCTTGATGAGCAATGCTAGGTGCTCTCAGTTTTAATATTCATCATAAATATTGAAAACTTTAGCCATGTTAAGAAAAGCCCTTCGGGTCCTCAATGAGTTTTAAGACCATAAAGGAATCCTTGCACTCAAAAGTTTGAGAACTACTGATTTAGACCATAAACTTCAATTATTTGAGGGTTAGAACCTTGCACTATATACTCCTTTGTTCTAATTTTGCACATAGCAGACTTTCCTAAAAACAGCAAAGCTATGTAATGCCTGTGATGTGCAGGCCTGGGCCATACACCCAGCCCAGTCCTCACCACAGCCTGAGTTTGGACTCATTGCCCCATCGGCCCACACAGAGAGAGACCCACGCCAGGGACACAGCACCAGGCTCCAGGGGCCACTGCTGACGTCACACACACAGGCTCTGCACCTGAGGACCAGCTGCCACAGACGTCGGTCCACTGGCTCTGCACCGGGCGGTGTGGGAGCCCTGAAGCCAGCAAGATCCGAGTGCTCCAGGGTGACCCTGAGACAAGAGCCATGACCTCGCAGAGGGCGTGACCACAGGGAGAGCCCTCTTAATTAGAGGGGTCAGTAAACCTCTGGAAGATTACAGAGGGACAGTGCAGCCGGCCAAGCCGTGTCCCGAATGAGCCAGTCCCAACGGCCTGGATGGCCTCCTTCCGCTGCTGCGATGGGTTCACGCTGGTCGGCGGAGTTTACTTTTCGGATGTTTACAGCTGGTTCAAAGGATTCTGCTGTGTTTTGCTTTCCTCCGTCCGGCCAGACCCTGGGCTTGGCTCTGCCTTCCTTCACGAAGACACCCGCCCTTCCGATGGGGTTCTCCATCCTCCTCGTGGGAGAATCGGAGGGGGCGTTTTCCTGCATCCAGATGCTCCTCTTTCTGGCTGTCGGTGGAATCCCGCGTCCTGCTTGGAGGAGGCTCTGCGTGCACCACACTGCACTGATACACACGGATTTATGTCTCCCAGCAGGATTGTTCATGGATACGCTGGACAAGGCTTACAAGGAAAAAACTGAGGAGGGGAAGGTTATGATTAAAGACATATCAAGCACGCATATTTCATGCTCATTTCATAACCTGGTATCTACTGTAATTTTTCAGTCTCAGAATGACTGTTTTTAAATGTGCAGCCGTGAGAACCAGCAGCTCCATGGCGAGCCCATCCCTGTGACAGTCCACCCTGTGAGCGAGCAGTGCAGACCCTCCAGAAAGGCCAGCCTGGGCCCCCACCCACCTGCCAGCCCCGCAAGGGTCCCACCACAGCTCCATCCCGCTGGACCTGAGAGCTGATGCTGACCTGCAGCCCCTCCTGACAGGGGGAGGAAACCTCCAGACACACTTTGGCAGAAGTGTTCAAATAGAACAGATTGTAAATATTTAGCTTTTACAGATCACCAGCGCCGCAAGAAACAGCAAGTCTGGTGCGAATTCACCTAATAAGGCAACGTTTCGTCCTTGCTTCGGCCGCTCGCGCCTTCACACATCCATTATGCCCAGCGCCTTGCTGTCATTTCTGAAGTGAGAGCATCCTGGGCTGTCTGGAGCGAGAGGACAACGGGACAGGGACCTCCACAGAAGTCAGGGAGGCCGGAACCCGGGCTTGGCAGTCAGAGGTCAACTCTGCCTCCTGTCCTTACACGCTTGGCCACCACCGGGACGACTTGCCCAAGGGATGTAAGCAGAATGCTGAGATGCACCTGGAGCAAACCCGAGCTCTGAGCCTGGACATTCCAAGTCGGCAGGTCTCCTCACCCCGCACCTTATTTCTAGTCGCCATTAATTCTGTGCCCAGTCATCGCCTCATGTCAAAGCCAATTTCTGAACATTTTTAAGTCTTAACATTATTTCAGAGCCTAGAAATGGACCCACAGAAGTATAGTTAACGGGTGTTGGACAAAGGAGCAAAGGCAAGTCAATGGAATAAAAATGTTTTCAACACACGATCTTGGACAACTACATCCAAAACAATAAATCCAGACGTTACACCCTTCACAAAAGTTAACTCAAAATGGATCCTAGACCTAAATGTTAAATGCATACGAGAAAATCTAGATGACTTTGGTTTGGTGACGACTTTTTAGATACAAGACCAAAGGCATGATCCAAGAAAGAAATAATTGATCAATTGGACTTCATCAAAACTGAAAATGTCTATTCCGTGAAAGGCGCTGTTCAGAGAATGAAAAGACAAGACACAGACAGGGAGAAAATATTTACAAAACACATATCGGATAAAAGACTTATGGCCAAAGTGTACAAAGAACACTTAAAACTCAGGAACAAGAAAACAACCCAGTGAAAACAAAGGGCAAAAGATCTGAACAGACACTTCCCCAAAGAAGATATACAAATGTCAAATAAGCTTATTAAAAAGATACAAAAGTACCCGGCCTGGTGGCTTAGTGGTTAAGTTCACATGTTCCACTTTGGTGGCCCGGAGTTTGCTGGTTTGGATCCCGGGTGCAGACCTACGCACTGTTTAGCAAGCCACGTTGTGGCAGGCGTCCCACATATAAAGTAGAGGAAGATGGGCATGGAGGTTAGCTCAGGGCCAGTCTTCCTCAGCAAAAAGAGGAGGATTGGCAGTGGATGTTAGCTCAGGGCTAATCTTCCTCAAAAAAAAGATACTCAATATAATGTGTTATAAGGGATTGCAAAGTAAAGCAATAATGAGATACCACTACACACCTATTAGTAGAATGGCTAAAAGCCAAAAACCTCACAGCACCAAATGCTGGTGAGGATATGGAGCAACAGAAACTCTCACTCAGTGCTGGTGGGAATGCCAAATGGCACAGCCACTTTGGAAAACAGTTTGACAGTTTCTTACAAAGCTAAACACAGTCTTGCCATACCAACCACAATCATGTTCATTGGTCTTTAACCAAAGGAGTTGAAAACTTATGCTCACACAGAAACCTGCACACAAATATTTCTATCTTTATTGATAATCGTCAAAAATTGGAAACAACCAAGATGTCCATCAGTAGGTGAATGAATAAATAAATGGTGGTCCATCCAGATAAAGGAATATTATTCAGTGCTAAAAAAAAAAATGAGCTACTAAGTCATGAAAAGACATGCAGGAAGCTTAAATGCATTTCACTAAGTGAAAGGAGCCAGTTTGAAGGCTACATACTGTATGATTCCAACTATATGACATTCTAGATAAGGCAAAACTGTGAAGTAGAAAGATCTTGGTTGCCAGGGGTCGAAGGGAAGAAGGGATGACGAGGCAGAGCCCAGAAGATTTTAGGGCAGAGAAAATATTCTACAATATGCTATAATGGTAGATACAGAAAATCATGCATTTGTCAAAACCCATAGAATGTACAACACAAAGAATGAACTCTAATGTAAATTATGGACATTAGTTAGCAATAATGTATCAGTATCAGTCCATCGAGTAGGACAAACATACCACATTAATGCCAGATGTTAATTACAGGAGAAACTGACAGGGGTGGCGGTGGTGAGGGGTATGTGGGAATTCTCTGTGCTTTCTGCACAAGTTTTCTGTAAATCTAAAACTGCTTTAAAAAATGAAGTATACTAAATATACAAGGAATAAAGAAAATAAAATATTATTTCACATCTGAAAAGAAGATATCAAATTCTAACACACTCTCTCCTCCAACTTAGTCTTTGAGTGTGGCCATTCTTTTCCTCCCAAACAACTGGTCTTTTGCTTAATCAAGACCTTTAAATCATTCTGGTTCCTCTCTGTCATTTTATTTGCTCAAAACTCTAAATCTTCCCTTTACGTTATATATAAAAATGTTACAAAGACACTCAAAATCATTCAGGATTTTATTAAGCATCTACTAGATGGCCAGTGTGGCTTTACAAATTGTAAAAAGGCACAAAGAGCAAATAGAAGGCATTAGTTTTTAAACACAGAGACAAGCCATGAAGCAAAGAAAAATCTGTTAAGTAATTTTTTAACATCTGCTTCAACCCATAATGGCACCTCATAAGCAGTTTGGTTGTAACGCATTCTTATTTCAAAAACCGAAGCAATGGCTTTAGATAAAATATTTCAGCACTCTGGGGCCAGCCTAGCGGCACAGCAGTTAAGTTCACATGCTCCCTTCGGCTGTCCAGGGTTTGCTGGGCACGGACCTACACGCTGCTTATTAAGGCATGCTGTGGCAGGTGTCCCACATATAAAGTAGAGGAAGATGGGCACAGAGCTTAGCTCAGGGCCAATCATCTTCACAGAAAAAAAAAAAAAAAGAAACAAACAAAATAGAAACTTACATCAAAGGTAGATGAGAAATTACCCAAATGGCTTTCATGAGTATGACCTCTCTTTATTGACTAGAAAATCATTCCTGCTGTAAAGGAACTTTTCAATAGAAATATCTCTAGAATCTCTGGCTGACAAAGGGCAACCTTGTTTGGGAAACTGTGTCTCAGATACAGAACCAAAAGCACAAGCAACAGAAGAAAAATAGGTAAGCTGGACTTCGTCAAAATGAAAAACCTCTGTGATTCAAAGGACACCATCAAGAAAGTGAAAAGATGACTCACAGAATGGGATGAAATAGTCACAAAACATATATCTGATAAAGGATTTGCATCTAGAATGCATAAAGAAGCCTAAACCTCAATATTAAGATCAAAAATAACCACATCTTAAAAATGCAGATTTCTCCAAGGAAGAGAAACAAATGGCCCCTCAACACATGAAAAGACGGTCAACGTCACTAATCGTTAAGGCAATGCAAATCAAAACCACCACGAGACACCACTTCACACCTAATAGGATGGCTGTAATCAAAAAAATGAAAAATAACAAGTGTTGGAGAGGATGTGGAGAAATTAGCACCCTCATGCACTGCTGATGTGGATGGAATTGGCACATCCACTTTAGCAGTTCCTAGAGACGTTAAACACACAGTTACCATGTAACCCAGCCATTCTACTCCTGGGTATGTACCCAAGAGAAGAGAAAATATATGTCCACACAAAAACTTGAACACAAATGTTCAGAGCACCATCATTCATACAGCCAACAAGTGGAAACAATCCATGTGTCCGTCGATGATGAATGAATATGGAAAACGTGGTATATCCATATGGTGGAATATTATTCGGGCATAAAGAGGAATGGAGTACTGATGCACAGTACAACGTGGACAATGCTTGTAAACACGCTGAGTGGAAGAAGCAGTCACAGAAGACCGCATGTTGCATGATTCCACCCATATGAAATGCACAGAATGAGTAAATGAGACAGAATTAGATTGGTAGGTACTTAGAGCTCGGCGATGGTCAATAGTGAATGATCGTTAACAGATACAAGGTTTTGTGGACTGATGAAAATGTTCCAAAATTAGATTGCTGTGACAGTTGCAGAACTCTGTGACCACAGTAAAAACTTCTGAATTGTACCCTTCAAATGGGTGAATTTATGGTGTAGAGCAGCTTAAAGAAAACAGAGCATGGAGCATGGGTGGATGCCAAGGCACCAGGAGGGCAGGAGAAGACGAGCTAAGAGGAAGCAAGAGGGGTGGCCAGACCTTGAGGCCACCATAGGTCATGGAAAGGACTTGAGCTTTAGGAAGTGACATGGGACGCCACCAGAGAGTTCTGAACAGAGGACTGGCTCGTGTTTCTAAAGGATCAATTTTGAGAAAGCTGTAGAATGGAGAAAGGACTGAAGTAGAAACACGTGGGGAGGCACGGACACCTTCGGAATCCGGTGTGGCGATCCACCTAGAGGAACGCTCCTAGAGATTCAACAAGAGTGGTTTCTGTGCACGTGGTTGAGAGTGGCTGCGTCCGGACACATCCGAATGTAGAACTCACGGGAAGGCGTGAAAGACTGGATGTAGGATGTGAAGGAAAGGGTGACCTTAAGGACGGCTCATATTTTGGTGGCCTTAACCTAATAGTCAATCGCCCTGAAGACATTTAGTGTTTTGTTTTTATGCAAATGTATAAGAAAAAATTAAAATACGTCCAAAACCTTGCGGATAATAGTTACCACATGTTTGACTGGTACTGAAATTTAATGTAAAAAAAAAAAAATCACTGAATAGGCTGCTTAAAATGCAGCTTCAGAGAACCCACAGCAGAGATTCCAATATTCCAATCCAGGGCAGAACAAGGAACAGATGAATTTAATATGGATTATAGGTGAGGTGAGGCAAGCTATCTGCAGTGTTTTAATAGGCACCTGCCAGTGCCTGTGGAATGCATAGAAACCAATGAATAAAGGCACATTCTGACTTTTTAAGGAGTGTGCACTGGGTTGGGGAGATGGGATGCAAGCACACAACAATTTTAAGCAAAAAGAAAAATTAGGGACCAGCCCAGTAGTGCAGCAGTTAAGTTGACACGTTCTGCTTCTGCCATCCGGGGTTCACCGGTTCGGATCCCTGGTGTGGACCTACACACTATTTGTCAAGCCAAGCTGTGGCAGGCGTCCCACATATAAAGTAGAGGAGGATGGGCAGAGATGTTAGCTCAGGGCCAGTCTTCCTCAGCAAAAAAAGAGGAGAACTGGTGGCAGATGTTAGCCAAGGGCTAATCTTCCTCCAAAAAAAAAGAAAAAGAAAATATATACATACATATATAATGAAGACACCCTCATACATATATACACATATACATGTGTGTCTAAATGCATGCGTGTGTATAAGCCTATGAACTTTGCAAAATGAAAAACAAACAACTGACCACCAGGACTTAAACACAAGACCTAATCCACGTGGCTAAGTTATAATCTTCTTTGCTCTTTCCCTAAAGACTATATCCAGGCTCAGTCAGCCCCCGATGCTGCGGATCTCCAGCCATTCATGCAAAGCCAGGTGAGAGAATCACAGTGGGGGCCCCTGAGACCCGACCCCAGCTTCCCATCTGTCATGTGGCCATGGGACTCAGGTCTCCAGTGGAAGTGGGAGAAGGTGGCCAGTCCAGTTCCAGCCAGGGGCTTGCAGGAGAGAGGGTTCACCCCTCCCTATGTTCTTTCTCCTCCTGAAACCAACATCCACGGAAAGGATGCCTGGGGGACAGAGAGCCAGGGACACAGAGTACAGGGTTCCCTACATGACCACACAGAGAACAGGGATGGTCACCTGAGCAAAACAGTAAACTTCTGACTGGTTGAGACACTGAATGTCGGGCGCATTTCTTTCAACACGTGTAGCTGTACCTACCCTGCCTGATAAACCCTGGTGTGTAATTTAGAAACCGATGCCCTAATGATTTCAGAAAGTAAACTGAAGCATTAAAGCCAACCCTCTGGATTTGCTGCTTAGGTGAATTTTTGCTTTTTTTTCATATGTAAAAAGGGACAATAATGTTTCCTCCTAGGCCTAAAATGAGTATTGCATGAAAATCAGGCCCCTTTTTAGAGCTACGGTAAGACCATATTGTCTGGGGCAAGGCAATAGGTACAAAATAATAATTCTTTACTTCTCCACTTATCTAAGTAGTCCAAGAAAATATTATCTTCAAGTCTATTTGTGAGTACACAGAAGCTTAATGTTACTTAAATATTCTGTACTTTGATGCAGATAGTTTATTAAACATAAAACCAAATAGGATCTTTTAACATGACTTCTTGGTCTGCTTTTTCATCTGAAACACAATAACCTGATGATTCTGGCTTTAGACACTAATGCAATTTTCAGACAGAAACACAGAGAAACACTTCCGTACCAGAATTCATCTGAGACACAAATGTAGGACACAGGCAGATTTAGGAGAAGGAAGAGAAACACAAAGATAAACAGCGGTGAGGAAAAACGTTGCATCTGGTAAGAACACAAAGGTTTTTTTTTAGATAAAAATAATCAGCTCATACATGTTTGGTTGTATATAGACACTTGCACAAATACACCTACCGCATCATTTCCAGGGCATAAATCAAATTCCTTAGCAAATGGATTAACATTTTTCTAACTCGCTGCATGGTCATTCAGTTCATTGTAACTGTTAATGCATCATGCTTAGCCAAGAGTCAGGCATCAATCAGCCACTTATGAGGGTGTCTATTTCATCAGTTTTATGAACTTTGTCCCATTTGGAAGGAAGATGGGCTGGTAAAAATATTTCGGGGCTGGTAAAATTCTTTACTACTCACCTAACATAAATTGTTAATTGCCCACAGCTAGTGGGAGAGTGGCCATTTTTACAAGACAAGACACGACACATTGAGATGAGGTAGCCACTGGCAGAAGGCTCCTTGTGCTCACCTTACTGGGGAAGGCAGGAATTCTAACTCTAGTTCAACTGTGAGAGTCATTCCCAAAAGACCTCCCATTGTTTATGAGCCGTATCAATTCTGATTTAGTCTTCAATGTGATGGGAAGGCCGCAGAAACAGAATCGTAGTGATAGCCATTCTCCTAAGGTTCTCTTCCTAGCTCTGAAAAGCCAATTCCTTCAGTTCATGCTTCAAATCGACTCAGTATTCAAGACAACCCCACGAATTCACTAAGACAGGCAAATCTTTCCTGTATGCATTTGGGTTATTTATCCTATCATTACAATTGCTAGCGCTTGAATTCTCCCAAACGGGTAATTAGTAACTTTTATAATGAACATGCACATGGACACACGCACACACATACACGCATACGAAATTCTCAAGAATGTTCTCTTGCTATTCGCAAAGTCCAGGACGGATCTCTGATGTGAACACCTGGAACTTAGTTCCATTCCTGTTTGTTGACTGGACATGGACAGACCCAACTGGCTGACCTGGGCTTTCACAGACATGATCTGATTCCTGCAAGATCATTCTCATCACCACCATTTTAAAGATGAGATAGTGAAGCTCAGAGAAGTAAAATGACTTGATCAGGATCACACAGCGACCTGTGTGGGACCCAAATCAGCCCCAGCGCCCTTCCACCCTCCAAACTTGCCAGGGGAGTTGCTAAGTGGCAGCAATCATAATTCCCCTGAGAAAAAAGGCTTCAACTAGATTCACAGCCACTCGGAAGAAGGGATGGTCATACTTAAAACAGCTCAGCTCACTGAGTTCCCACTCGCGGTGTATGGGCTTGATAGCCTAAAGCCCCTTCTGGGCACAAGATGCATCCGTCTCTCTCCTGTCACCTCCCCAGTCAGGTGCGTTTCTTCCCACGTAAATGAGGAGGAGGGCACGGCTCTGTTTCGGAGTCCAGAGAGGAAACACTGCTGCGTTCCTGGTTCTCAGACCTGCAGCCCTTCCACATGCTTGAAAAATGTTCTGCCCAGTGTTATTTCTCATCACATCACTTCTGAAGCCATCCCTCTCCCCAGAGCACAGGCCTGGCGAGGCGAGAAATGCTAGCACCAGATCAAGAGCTCACAACAGGTGCATTTGACAGCCAAGCCTCCTAGGCCACTGTCAACAACAGAGACGCCTTGGAGAGAATGGGACCAAAGTCATTGCATGGCGAGACCACTGACTTTGTAATTGGATGTCTCTGCCTGACCCGCAAAGCAGCCGTAGGAAATTTGGAAGCACAGGTCTGGGCTAAACCCCCAGCTCAGCCACTTAGGGATTTTGAAACACATACTTAAACTATGAGACAAGAAGCATTCGATTATATTATGCATTAAAACACAGAGCACTTTGCTGATGCACACTAGGTTTTTCTACTGTAGCCACGCTTCTACGAAAGACATCATTTAGTATCAGACCTCATTAATTCAGTGGGGAATTAAATCTCATGTATATTGAGAGAATAAGGTCAAACACCCTATTACATGGTGAGAGCACCAAGGCCATATGTACATACAACTGGTGTGCATTTTCAACCAGCTTGGATAAAATTTGCTTGCTTTCATTGATAATTTTCAATACTTATGTCGAAATGTTGCACCTTGATCATTTAACTACGTTTGGGTACTGAGATCTAAGAATTAAATATGACTGAAATTAAAACCCTATTTCACAATTAGGAAAATTGGATCAATTCGGTTATGCACATTTTTAGATAGATTCATTAACATTTTTAAATAATACACTTTTAGAGTTCACACCTTAAAAAAGCTATTTGATTTAATACTTTACCCTCTCCAAATAACCAAAACTTTATAACTTCAGAATCTAGTTGGCATCTTGAAGTTTTTGCAATCGTATGCTTGAAAAATGGAAGAAAAAGGAAAATGAGGGACATAATATTTTAAAACTTAGAAATAAAGAAAGAAAATATAAATGGTTTTATTTTTCCCTAGGGAACGCAATTTACCATGATTTAAAGCAGAATCAAAAGATAATTATCTTTTGGCACTGATTTTAATATGTGCAATAAAACAAAAATTATGAACCCTGAAGAAAATAGAAAGATGTTTCCACCGATGGGGTCCCATAAAACCATGGAACATCTTAAGCATAAAGGCCATCTCCTGGATAAAAAACAGAGCTGATGTTAATGGTCAGGGAGGAACAAATATTTTCTCCCAAGTGGGAGGAGGATTTCAAAAAAGGCAAAACTGGGGCCTCTATGTTTTTTCCAAATCAAATGCAAAACTTACAAAGACAAGAAATGATAAGGCTACTAAGACCAGAGGCTGCTCAGGGCCAGGGCAGGCGGCCTGCACGTGTCCTCGGTCTGCGGTCACAGGAAGGCCCAGGCACCCAGCACTCTCCTCCAAGGTCTCCAAAGGGTCATCTCCTTGGCCCAACACTCGGCTTTTGCAAGAGCCAGAGGCAGAAAGAAAAAACAGACATGCTCCATCGCCAACTTCGGATTCGAAATAAATAATGAAACAAATGCCAAATGCCCCAGACTCGGCTCTGTCTGCGACGTTGTACCTCTGACCATGTCAAGAGGCTGCTGGCACCCCAAAGGCAGCTGCCCATGCCAGGGGCCATGCAGACGGACCCCCAGAGCTGGATGAGGCCCTTTGTCGGTGCCCCGCTCGTAGCCAGCCAGGGCTGTGACAGCCCAGTGTCAAAGGCACCGTGAGCCTGAGAGGGTGAAAACACAGGTGCGTGCGTGTAGGGGGAGAGGAAACCTCAGCCATCCCAAACCAGCAGATTTTCAAAGCCAGTAACATTGACGGTGTTCCTAACACCACAGCAATTGTCATCAACATGGTATCTCCAACGGGGAAACACCACAGACCACTCTAGACCATTAAAACTTGTATTTACCGGGTGGCAGGCAGAGATGCCAACATACTGGCCTTGACAAAGAGGGAAGTCACAAGGCTTCAGCATCCCCCTGAGCAGGGCAGGGGGACACCCCAGATGCTGGACCACACACTGCATGCTTACTACCAGGAGATGACAAGTGGGAGCCACCCACGGCAGACCTGAGACCCTCTACAGCCCCTCTGGAACAGCATCGCACACTCTAGGACACTTCAGTGTCCACATATCAGGGTGAAGGACTTAACTCGAAAGTGGGGGCTCCACGTAAACAGGCAGCAGAGATCCCCAGTTACCCACAGTGCAGAGTCCACTCCCTACTTCCATGTGGACACTCCCACTTGACATCTCGGGTCCCCCTAGTCCTGCTAGGATGAGTCCACGAGGCAGCGCTGTGGACTCAGAGTCAACTTATAAACGTGAATCTTATCTGCAAAACCCCTTCACACTAGAACCATCTACTGTTTGACCAAATGACAGGGCTCCACAGCCCAATGGGCACTGGAATCAACCACCACACTGGTCTTATGGGGCTATGTGGATGGAATGATAACATGGCTCATGAAGAGCAAGCAGAAGAAGTAGGCTGCCCAGGATCCCCATCCTGTCTGAACAGGTGACACCGCACGAACGTGCTCATTCTCCACCCTACCCTCCCAGCCCCATACAGGGCATTTGGGGATTTGAGGGTGTCAGCTTGGGCTCTGTATGTGGTCCAGTCACAGGCCCCAGGGCCACGGGGGTGGCTGGTGGAGTGTCTGGGGATCTGAACCCAGTTTGGCCCAGGTCTGCAGGAATTCTGTCCGGAGCTGCAGATCCCTCTGTGTTCCAACCTCACAGAAGCCATGAAGTGCCTGTATATCCCCACGGTGTGGTGAGACCTCTGCAGATCTGGGTTAACTCCGCAGATGGGTCCCCCAGTCCATGGCAGAGCAGAGTGCTGGGGCACGGGCTCCAGGAGAGGGGTTCAGGGCTTCCACGGAGAAGACGGGATTTGCAGGAGCCAGTTGGGCCTCAGCACATGACTCAACTTCCTGGGGACCTCACCTCCTCGGGAGCCCATGACGGAAGTGTCATGGTCAGTCATTGCCAGAGAGTCTGAGATATCAGGCCTACATGCTCCCTGATCCTCCTGATGGTCCCCAGCTTTGGAAACACTGGACCAGATGACTCCATGGTCCCCACTTGGAAACACTGGGCCAGATGACCCAATGGTCCCCAGTTGGAAACACTGGGCCAGATGACCCGATGGTCGCCAGCTTTGGAAACACTTGACCAGATGACCCGATGGTCCCCAGTTGGAAACACTGGACCAGATGACCCGATGATCCCCAGTTGGAAACACTGGACCAGATGACCCGATGATCCCAAGCTTTGGAAACACTTGACCAGATGACCCGATGGTCCCCAGCTTTGGAAACACTGGACCAGATGACCCGATGGTCCCCAGTTGGAAACACTGGAACAGATGACCCGATGATCCCCAGCTTTGGAAACACTGGACCAGATGACCCGATGGTCCCCAGCTTTGGAAACACTGGACCAGATGACCCGACGGTCCCCAGCTTTGGAAACACTGGACCAGATGACCCGATGATCCCCAGCTTTGGAAACACTGGACCAGATGACCCGATGGTCCCAAGCTTTGGAAACTGGGCCAGATGACCCGATGGTCCCCAGTTGGAAACACTGGACCAGATGACCCGATGGTCCCCCACTTTGGAAACACTGGGCTGATGACCGTGGTGGACACAGAACAGAGGCTGAGTTTCGCTCATGTGTTTAACAGCTCCCAACACGTAATTTTTTTCTCTCCCATTAGCCACTTGGTCTCTTGTCCTCTTTGGTCAGCAATTAGAGGTCCCACGGAGACAGAAAAAGAAAAATCACTAATGCAGGAAGCATCCGAGTTCTGAAGGACAGAGGCTTTGTGGACAGAGCAGAGAGGGCGCAACAGCTGGACCCAGGAGAGGGGCGGTTCTGGGAGGGCGGAGCCTGTCTCCTCGCCACTGTGCAGATGATCAACTCCTCCAAATCCATCTGTTCTTCTCCAGGTTCTGCCTTTGCTCTATTTCCCGCTGATTGACCAGTAAAGGTCCTTTCAAACACGCCCCACAGAGCCAGTGCCCGAGGGAGCACCTGCCCACTGTGCCAGGAGGCCAACAGCAGCAGAAGCGTGAGAGAGCCCAGGCCCATGTGGACTCGCTTCAGGATCTCCCTGGGGGCCCCAAAAAGATGGAATTTGGAAGAGAAGTAGCATTACCTTCCCCCACATGACAAGGCATTCCTCCGGCGACACGACTCATCCGGGCACACAGTGCTAGTTCCGTTGAAGGACAGCAGAGCAGCACCGAGTCACCTTGAACTCACCTTGCCATCAGGCCAAGACTCACAACTGCCTTTCAACCCCCAGCTACCATGCCCTGCTCCGGGGACCGCCTGCGGTCCAGGTTCAGCTCCTTAGTCTGATCCTGAGAGAGAGGTTTCCATGACTGGCAGCCGGGAGCTGACTTCCTCCCTCCCCGAGGCAAGGTGAACGCAGGCTGCAACCCCAGGCCCGGGGAGTTCCCCAGTCTCCCCCAGACCCTGCCCTCCTTCCAAAGGCAGGAAGCTCTTGGGCCTCGACCAAGAAGAGCTGAAGAAGAGAGGAGCTGCCTTTCCTCCTGTCTCACCTCCAGGAGCCCTCTTTGGGGTGACGATGCCCCAGCATCTCTGGGTCCCCCCTGACACCCCAGAAACACATACTATTCTGCTGACTCACGATGGCTTCAGCCTCTTTTGTGTCTCGGTTCTGCGTCTCCTGCTCACCGCGTTCCTGCTTCCTGCAGTAACTCTGGCTCCAGGCCCCCGGTTTTCATGCGGATGGCCTCTGCCTCCCACAGGAGCCGGTCAGGCCCAGGAGGGAAGACTTAGAGTGTCGTCTCCACACGTTCCTGCTGTGAGTGAGCAGCCCTGACTTGAGGGTCGCCAGAGCCGAGTCAAGGGCCCAGTGCAACCAAGATAAAGGGATGGCCCCCTTCTTGGTTTTAAATTGAAGGCTGCCTGTCACCTCTGAGCAGTCCCTTCTGGGGGTGCTGCACACTCCCCACAGTTATACCCACCCTCATGTCCAGTTCAGGAACATTCACTTTCAAGTCCCACCCAACCACAAGTCACCCAGAGGCCACCCCATCCCTCCCCTGCCCCCTGGACCATGGGCCCCCAACACCCACAAATGGCCTCAAGCATGTTCACAGCCCCTGGCCTCTGGCCACTGGCCAGTGCCTTTGTTCTGGGCATTTTCCTTCCTTTAATCAATGAATTATCCCATAGAAAATATTCTCAGGGCTCTTCTGCACATTGGCCACGTCCACCATCGCTTGTCTGCGAAGACGAGAGCTGTCCAATTGTGTCTTGTGTTTCTGGTGGCTGACACTGTTGGTGTCACGGGATAATAATAAATGATTGTGAAGACATGGGGTTAGCTCTGTGGCCATACAGGATGTAATCTTTGTCGTCAATAAGACCTCACTCCAAGTAGGCAGAAAAAACATCAGGAGATACATGTATCTCTAAAAACCAAAGCACAGCCTGGAGAGTATGGAACGAATGATTCGGAGAGTGATGCCCAGGGCGGGAGACATCAGGTGGGCCAGGGTGGGCAGAAAGGGGGCAGAGAGGGGAGGCCATTTGTACATGAAGAACTGGGTCCAAGGAGACTCAGTGACGACCAGGAGTTGAGAATATTTACAAAGCAAAGTATGCCATCCCAGGAGGAGGACGTGAATGAGAATGTAGGTAAGACATGCAAGGTTTGCGCTGGGAACAAACTGAGGACACGGATCAGGAGGAATTCTCTAGGAGGAAATGAGAAAGGAGACATGAGGGGCGGACCAGTGGAAGACATGGTGACTCAGGAGGGTCTATTTCTCTGTGTGGGACTGTCTCTGAGATCCGTGAGCAGGCCACGGCGGGAAACATCCCCGTCTGTCCCCACCCAGCTTACTCTGCCCTCTCCCTCGGTTTAACAGAGGGTTTGAACTAAAGGCTTAATGGCCACGGATGGCTTCCTGTACGCCGTCTACACTTTAACAGGGGCCGCAGCTGCTTGACCCCGATAAGTAAGCACAGTGATACAGATCTCTCCAGTGGAGCACCTCCGGGGGCGGAGGAGGCAGTGCCATTCGGCAGCACCATAGCTGGGGCATGACTCGGGCAATCAGATGGCATTTCAGTCTCGTTTTTCAGAGATGGCTTCCTGTGTCATCTGTAAGTCATGATAACCTTCATCCGCCTCCTCTGGGGAGCACAACCAGGAGCTGCACCCACCTCACCGGTTTGTTAGGAGGGCTCAGTAAGGCAGTGGGATGAGGCCCGGAAGGTACTTAGCACAGAGTACGCACAAGAAACGTTAACACTTCTTAGTATCATCACTGCTATTCCACAATAAGGAAGGAAAAAGCGGGAGGTGTTCAGAAGTCTGTCCCCTCTCCCTAAGCTTCCGATGCGGATGCATCACTCTCACCAGGAGAGCCCCTTAGAGGGAGAAAGAATTCCATTTGGTGTCAAAGTGGATGCTCAGATGTTGTGAGGCCAAATATGACACTGAAGGGTGGGGGGGAGGGGAGATAATGTTTATTAACTGCTAAATTAATTGCAATCATTTTCTTTGTTAATAAAGAAAAGGTTTTGATGGCAATCTCTTTCTTCCCAGTGTTAAAATTTTATTTACTTTGGTAAAAATATTTTCAGAAGGAGGTCTGAGGTAAATAACACTGATGCTGAAGCAAGGAAGACGGTATTTCTAGGTTAAAAGAGTCACGTGGCAAAATACCTCATCTCCCCACAAACCGTGTATATATTCAAGGGGCCATCACTGCATCTACATACGCTCCTACAGAAGCCGCGGGCAGGAGGCCGGTGGGATGCCCTCTAACCTCAGCCGGAATACCATTTCATGACAGGTTGTTCGGAGGACGAAAGGGAAAGCTTATGAATACGTTCTACAAACAAAAAAAAGAGACCAAATTTGTTATTAAACGTTATAAGGAACCCAGACCCGTGGCTGGACATGACAGAAGAGTTGTGACGCGGCACTGATGTCGCAAGGTATGGAGGATTTTGAAGGCGAGGGTCATCCTCGGATGGAGCACAGGGCGCATGAGTGGCACAGAGGGCAAGAAGGATGAGTTGAGAAGGAGTAAGTGGTAGGGATTAGGGAGGGCAGCTGGAAGCCCTGTGTGTTCCCAGAGGAAAACGTCTAGGCCTGGAGGTGCTATTAGAGAAAGTAGGAGAGTGATGTCCAAAGTTAAGCTTTGATGAGGAACACGCACACTAGAAATGCAATAACTAGAAATAACTGCCCAGAAGAATCGATCCTTTGGACTCCAGTCCAGGTGTAAAGCACGTAATGAGAAGTCCTTTCAACTTTATGAGAGTTTATCCCATGAGTGAGGCTCTCGGATAACTGGGAATGGTCTCCGTTGGAGGTTTATGCCTTTGCAACTTGCCTTCTTCTTAAGGAACAGAACGTTTTTAAATACGTAGACACCTGCGCTTCCTTGAGCGAGTCTTGTTGCCTCTCTTGACACTTGTTTCTTCAATTGTTAAATTAAATGGGTTGGGTAAGGTGGACTCTGTGACTTCCCATTAATCCTATTGGTTATGCAAGGCAATTCTGAAACCTGGGCTTCTGCATGAAACCTAACCGATAACTTTGAGAAATCAGAAATAGCACTGAGTCACTACATGGCCCTGTGACAATGAAGAAGCCTCTCAACTTCTCTAAGCTTCAGGATTTTGTTTGCTTTTTCTTTTAATCTGGAAAATGATGAGGCTGGGCTAAATTATCTTTAGGATCCATTCTAGCTCTAAAATTGCATGATTTACATCCATTTAAATCTATCCTTGTTTCACCCTCTCTTCCCCAAACTCCTTTTTTGGTCCTAATTAGTGCCCCATATTTCAAACAATAGTGACTTTTTGTTTCCTAGTACAAAAATATTTTCACAGAAGTTTCTTAGTTCAGACACCTATCCTTCACTCCTTCCACATTTTGTTCAGTGTCAGGTATGATAACAGACCCAGAATAAGATCCCCCAAAACACTAATTAACGGATAGAAATTAAGACAAGTTTTTTAGGCATGAATTTAACAGATCAGTATATTCAGAGGAAAAATTAATACGATGGCTATAATCTGGTTCTTAGTTTTTGTAAAGATTATGGCACTTGAAAATAGTTGGACAATAATCTGTTTCTCATTCTTGTTAAGTAAAAAATAATAAAGCCTGAAAGAAAAATCACGCAGACATAAATATGAACACAATCAGCTTAAGGATGATTTTTCAAGTAATGTATCCCACAGAATAATCTTTCTACCAAAATTTTGCAAAGTTAGCCTTACATTAATTATACTTCTCCTCATTCTTTCTGGGCTCCCCTCTCCATAAGTCACATTAGCAAGGTGAGTGACTGCAAACAGTGCCATGAAGACACTGTGACACAAGCCTCAGTATCTCCTTGACCTACAGGTGAGATCCTCTCAATTTGTTTTAAAGTGGTACCATTTTATGCTTTCACTCTATAGAAATTCGTTTTATTCAAGGGCTGCGGAATCCTAAACACACTGATATCTGTAATTCGTGATCAGCCCTTGTGATTTTGTGATGGTGTTAATAGCTTATTCAACTAACAAAAAAACATCACATCGCAGTCTCTTCGTTAATACTCTAGATTGATTTTAAAGGAAATCAGACAAAAATCTAAGAAGCATTTAATGTACCACAGGGAAAAAGTATTGGTTTAATAAACAGATATATGAATGAATTTTATATGATTAAAAGACAATATGTTACAAAACTTCTCATCTGGTAAAATTTTGTAACCAATTTTTATATCTTCTATGAGTAGAATAATAAAATTGAATATAATAAGATGTCTTTAAAAAGTCAAGAAATAAATTGACACAATTATATATTGATAGGAAACATTGAGTAATACATTCTTAAGTAAAATGCAATTTCAGATTCACTCATTTATTTAATATATATAGACCTATGTAATGGAAGTGATGCTCTTCTTGCTCAGTGAAACAATAGGAAAATATTTCATTTATATTTACATTGAATTTCAATTAATAAAAGTCTAGTAGTCAAACTGCAATGGTACTTAGTTAACCGTCTTTTCTAGCTATCTATTTGTTTATTTTTTGTTTCATTTAGTTTGTTTTAGGAAAAGAAGAAGCAGTGATGCCATCAGAGTGCCAATGGAACATGTAATAATAAAACTTTTTATTAACTTAATAAGTAAACATTTTTGAGTGCCTACAAGGTGTAAATTCTCATAGACAAGGAGTACTTTATTTTCTTGTGAAAGAATGTTTCCTTCTAAAAAAACTACTATTGCTATATGCTCCAAAGCATATTTGACCACATCCACATGAGATGCACTCATTATGCTTGGCCAACATATGCCATGTATTTGATAACAAAAGTAATAATATATTATTTTAACACAAACTCATTGGTAAAAAATACTACTTTTAACTGATATAAGTAAACATCAGGGAAAAAAAGCAAAGCAGTCTCAGTTTGGCCTCTTCTGTAAAAGAACACGAAGATGCACTGAAAAACAAGGTAAAAATTTAAAATACACAATAAAAAATGTCACAAATTATTTATGTTTTGTTCAATAAATGTGTCTACTTCTACCAAAAAAAGATTATTAGTAAAAGCATCTTTTAAAAATAAAAGTTAAATAAGGATTAAACACAACTATCTCTTGAAGATTTTGAAATCTCAGTGACAACAGTAGTCATGACGTAAACCCATGCATTTTGCCATTTTGTTGTTAGACTTAATAAATTAAATAGTATTTTTAATATCTTAAAATACCAGTGAGGCCTCACTTTCTTCAGACCCTCAGAAAGGACAGGCGTCTGGACAACTGATATTAAACACAAACATAATCCGGTAATTTCACGTCCCATGTCTATAAATCAACTGAATGTCATCTTTTTATGTTTTATCCATTTAGGCTGATTTAAATCAAATTATAGTGTAGGGTAACTTATGTAAACCGGAATTTCCTGAAACATTATTTTCAGTCCCACTAAATAGTGAAAGCCTGCACTGTCGTTATTGGTTAATTATAATTGACAGGTCATTTAAAGACCTGAAAACCTGGTAACAGCAAGTGATGGGTGAAACACAAAAATGTGCTTGTTCCATGAGCTTATATGGAACTTACCCTCAAAACCTGAAATAGTTGCCTACTGACCATTAAAATTGCTTTTGAAAAGATGCACATTTCCAGTGACATTGTTTACAATAATTTTATATTAGTTTCTTAAATTTAGTTTAGGTACTGCCACATTGCTTCTCCCACAAGAAGCTTTCAAGATGCACCAGTAAATCTGAAACATAAAAGTTTTAATTAATTTCCCATGCCCTAATCTACCTGGTACAGAACAAATCAAATGACTTTTGGAAACACAGTGACAAGACTGAACAAAACTAACTCAGTTTCTAAAGTTCACAAGAGAAGCCTTCAGGTTACTATTTTTATGCAATAGGAAAACATCCACAACAATAATTTCTGAGAAAAAGATTTTGCAAATTCTATAAATATGTTTTAAATTTCCCTGCCATTTGTACACATGTATCTGATAGTCATAGGAATTTTTCTTTTTCTTATCTCAGCCCAACAGGAGGGGCAGCCAAGGCGTTCTCGGCAGTCACAAGATGAAGCCGAGCAGTAAAGATACTGGAGTTGGAGGTGGTGAGCAAGGACCATCACGGGGAAGAAACCAGGCAGGAAGAATGTATCTGGCCTCTTCCATTGCACCCTCCTGTTGCACCTTCATGGCTCATTCTTCCTGGTGCCTTTGCAGTTGTAAATCAGTGAACATTTCCACCATATAGAGCCTGTGGCGGGGCTTCCAGTAGCCAGCAAAATACCAAGACTAAGGCACTTTCCATCAAGGCTCCTTTGTGAGGTGTGTATGTAAGGGGCATAGGTGGTTGGAAAGAGAACCAAACCATTCTTAGCAGCCAGAGCATTGATAAACTTTGATGTTTATGCGCAAACTAATATTAAAAATGCACTTTGAAGGGAAACACGTAACCACAGGGAACAAAGCTCGAATGCTGAGGCTGCCTTTGTGAATGTTGGCAATTTTTTCACTCGAGGTCCATCACAGAAAATTCATGTTTTTACTGAGCCTGTGCTCCCTCAGCAGCTGAATACTTTAAACCTAGAATGACTGCTTTCTTCCAACAAGAGTTTATGAAAAACTTCATTTGAAAAGGCCGGAGGAAGCACACTCGCCATCAACCGACAGAGTGAATGAAAATTACAGAATCAGTTTTCATGGAACCTGTGAAAGGCACTAACCAGAGATGAAGGGACCCATTACCTGTCCACAAAATGTTAAAACAGTCCATTTTAGAGGGTAAAGGTCTGTCAAAGGCTCTTTTGTAGCAAACGCAATCCACACAGTTTCGAGGATTTTGAACTAAATTAGCCGTGTGTTTTGACATCTCTGAAAGTAGGTCAAAAGCAAATACTCGTTTCCAAATATTTCCATTTTTTAGCCTAAAACTATAGTTTGCTTGGCATATACAGAGAAACCTTTTAAAGAACTTAAAAAAAATTAACAAAAACACTAAAATTCGAACAATATTTTGGTGGTCAAGTCATAAGAATTATTTGCACGACTCATTGGTAAGCAAGGAAAAAGATGGACTATACACTTAACTTCAAGAAAACAAGCCACTTTCTAGATCTATTAAATAGCTCCTTACAAAGTGACATTGGGCCCATTTTTACCTGAATTCTTATTAGTTTTGTTCTGTCGACTTTTAACTTGTTCAGTCCAAAGCGTAGGGTAACGTGAGGCAATATCTAATAAAGCAAAATAAAATCATAATTGTTTTTAATTCATCATAAAAACACAGTGTCTCTATTAAAGATGTCAGCAGGTAGCCAAAAAAAAGTTAATAAATAAATACATATCTCACATTTTTAAAGAAACAGTTAAAATGATTATGTGCATGAGACATATGGAAATAATAATATACATTTATAAAAGTTTTTAGCATAATCTTTTACTTTCTGTCTTCATCCATAAGTGTAAATAAAAGCTATATGAATCCAGACAGGCACCACTTGAAAGAAAAGGATTTTAGCAAAAAGATGAATATACAGAAACATGTCCTTATGTGGTAAAGAGAGAGATTCATGCAATCTACAGGGTTTTCACTCAGCTGAAAGATTCAGCACAACGTGCAAGATGTAAAATAGAACTTTTGCCTAAAACACCAGGAATAAGACTCTTTTTCAGTAATCTTGTCTAATAAGATTTTTTTTACAGTGTGGATCGGTCACGCTCTGGGCCTGAGAACCACCCTGAAGCCGACCCGAGAAACATCTTTCACACGTGGTACTTTACAAAGCTCAGCTGGTGCAGCACATTGTGGTGAACACATGATGCGAAAGATGTGAAAGTGAACAGCGGAAACGGCATACTCTATGGCACCCTTTTGAAATATATATTTTCTATTAGCCAATCATAAAATTTCAACTCATAGATTTTGACTTAAAAGAAAGGCCTTTGCATTGTGCCGTATGGAAGCACCATGGCCACATTGAAAATCCTTGCTTCAAAGCCATGGGGAAAGGTAGTGGGTGCCCCGCCAAAGTTGGAAGTGGCCAAATCCCGTCCATTTTGGGTGCAGTTCTAACAAGATGACTTCATTCCACTTCCCAGGTCCGTGACCACCCTCGCTCTACTCCCCCCCCCCCCCCCCCCCGTAAGACCCTATTTTGCCCCGGGCTCACCTTCTTCATCTCCTTGAGGCTGAGTCTCCAACGCGGGAGCTGAGGCATCATCTGAATTCAGAACGGAAAAGATTTGCAAGGAGACTACAATTATGAGAGTAAGTTAAGTAAGTGTGCATACAGGATGGATGCTAAGGATTTGCAAACAGCCCCCACCGATCAATCCAAACCACAACCCAGGACCCATGTAACAGTGGACACTGAGGCAGGGGCTTGCCTAAAACAACACGGGGATGTTCTAGTGAGCTGCTGCTTTAAAATGCTACTCAAGGCTCAGAACAACGTTCCCTGAAGGCAGTGTCAGGTGTGGGTCTAAAGCTTCAGAGCCCATAGGAATACACAGGAGGGAGGAGGGAGAGATAGAAATAACATGAGCAAAGAAATGTAGCAGAAGGAATGGAGACTCAGGGCATAAGAGTCAGCGAGTTGACAGAGGAAGAGAGAGATGAGCAGGGGTGGGTGTGGGGTGAGGGAAAAGCAGCTATACTTGACAGGGCCCTGCTTTCCTGAGCGGAAAGAATCCTGCAGTGAACTGCTGCTCTGTGCATCTCTACACACCTTCAGACCCTCTCTGTGCACTTGTGCAGTAGAATGACACATCTGAGAGACTGAGGTTGGTGGGGGGAAAGGGGAGCAGGGCAGGGATGGGGTGGAGGGGACAGAAGTGAAATTGTCAGAGACTGGAGGAAAAGAGAGTGTGGATTCTGAAAAGACTCTGCATCATTTCATTGCAGACATACATCCCAAATGAGTTATCTTTATTTGGTTGAAAAACACACTTTGGGTTCCCCGGTAAAATATAAGTTTTTAAAGAGTTCTGAGACACAGCAGGACAACATAGTGACTGAGTTTCTAAACGTCCTGCTCCAGACAAGTGGGGCCCCAACCGGGATGCGATTACAAGGTGCTTTGTGGGCGCTCCCAAGAACCAGCCTAGTTTTTTTTCACTCAAGCTCACTCATGCGATTTTGTTATATAATAATTTCAGGGCCAAAATACAATAAACCATGTTGGAGATAAAGGACAGCCGCAGGTTTATCTAGTCATCTGTGATTCATACTTTCCCAGCTGTCTGAAGAATAAAAATGAGGTTTCTCGTAAGCTCTTTTCAGGGGAAAACCAAAAAGAAGTTTTAAAAAAGTCTTTAACTTGGAACAATCTCTTGAAAAAAGTTCGCTATTTGTCAAAACATTGACAAAATGTAACATCATTTATTGGAGATGTCCAAGTCTAATATGGATAGTAACCACAAACTGACAGTATTTCGCTATTGCATAGTTTGTCAACTTCTTCCAAGAAACTAAATCAAACGGGGAACATATTCAACATATTTGAAACTCTTAAAAGAACAAACTGAGAAAAAGTCTCTAAAGAGCATATTTAAAAGTCTTTTGGAATGACAACAATGAAATGCATTGTTAGTGCTGCGCATTTTTGCTGAGGTCTCAGCAGGTCACCACTTTGGGGCCACCAGCCTGTTCCCAAATAACTGGGTCCGTGCCAGACTGAGAACTCAGCTGCTTAACCAAGGTGGCAGGCAAGCGAGGGGCATCATTGAGAGGATGATGATGATCGTGGGCCCCCATCCCGCCCTCCCTCCTACCCCTCCTTTCAGCACCACTGCCTCTTCTGTTTTCTGTTTCTGGCCATCTGTCCTCCATCAGCGTGACGCTCCTCACGCCACTGCCCATGCCCTGGTCCCTTGAATAGTTCTGTCCCCAAATAACAAACCCAGCGGCACCTACTGAACTCAGCCCTGAGAAAAAGACACGCCGCCGTGGAGAGCTGCGCGCTTTTCATTTTCCCTCTACTAGAGTTTGTTAAATGTCTCGTTTTCACCCATAAGCCAGCTTTGTTGCTTAAGTTCAGGTATTTCCTCCGCTACGTGCACGTGGATCAAGGGGCTTCAGCAGAAGGAATATGTTTGCCTTGCATTCCTTTCTGTGCCTGCAGGCTGATTCCTGGGGACTTTTTTTCTTTAATTTTTACAGTGGATTCAACAGACATCGCAATGAGCAGGATGAGGGCGCTCCCTCTGAAATAGTATTTCCTTCCATCTCCTCCTCCCCTTCAGCATCTGATCGATTTCTCTAATCATGAATATTGTCACTTCCTCTTCTCTAAAAAGTGTTGCTATGCTCACCCCAATGTCTTATAGACTCAAATCCAAGCAGCTTTTTCTAACATTCTGTGCAATTTTAGCTCATTCCCCTCCAAAGATAAACCCTCTCTCCAGTCAGTATGCTGACTATACCTGCCTGTCATTTTCTTCTACTTAGAAAATGGGCCATTTTCCTCAACTATGAGGCTTTCTGTTCAACATTAGAGCTGTCCCAACCTTAGCACTCAATCTTTGGCCCAGTCAAATACTTCCTCTTCCACGAAGCCACTTGGTTGACTCCTACCTCCTGTAAACCCCCACTGAGTGCTCTCTACACAGTTGACAGAGCCTCGTCTGCTGGCTCATGCCTATCCCAGGTCTTTATCTTAAAACAAGAAGACTCTACCATCTTTCCAAGGCTGGGGCAGGGCCCATCGTGGTTTCAGTACATACTTAATAGAATTAGGTTGAATAAAACTCAGTTCTATTTGTTTTTTTTTACCATTTTTCTTTATTACTGGCTCCTATACTCAAAAAAAAAAAATGCCTAAGATTTTGGTACTAAAACATTTGTTTGATTTCATTTTGGAAATGACTTCTGACTTTAAAGGTTGATATAGGATAAAAATAGAAAACGTGTAATGAGGTCAAAAGGGTGATCGCTGAGGAAGGGGCTCAGGGACAGAATGAGACTCATGGCAGAGCCGAGAGATGAGAAGAGCCCGGATGCCACGAAGTGGTTCCAAAGGAAATGTTTAACTGTTCTATCTGGTTCTTGTTAGTACCAACCCCGGGGAATTGACTGTCATAGGTGGGAAAAGACGTTGCTCTTTCTTATGGGGAAGAGTTGAGACATCTTTATTAGTGGTCCTCAACGATTGCTATGCTTTGGGATTACACGTAAAGCTGAAGTCCCCTCCACAGGTGGGTGGAACCTAACAAGATCTACAGGTGGTCCCAGCACAAGCCAAGTCTGAGATGCCCTTATGGGGACACAGGTGGGCAGATGGCACGCCCAGAACCACCAATCTTAAGGGTTGAATAAACATTTGTTGAATGAATAAATAATTAACAAATCACCCCAGCTCTCATTATCATCTCTAGTATACGTTTAAATTATAACTTGAGAAGTTATTTTAAGGCACCCATTGGATTAGCTTTAACAGATCATCACAAAAATTCATTTTAAGATAGTTACCTGTTTTTCCTGTGCCTTCACGTTGGGGTAATTTCTCATTTATAGAACCTAAAAGGGGAAAATAAGGAAAGAAATTATTCCTTGTTCATTCCAAAGGGTTATCAATAATTGTTACAGAAATATTTTACTCTGTTTTGATTAATTCACAGTGCTTTGTCATTTTCTAGTTAAATTATATAAGCTATCTAGTGCCCTGGTGTGATACTGTCGTCTGAAGTCACAAGCTCTAGACTACGAAAGGTAAGCCTAGTCTTACTTCTCGGTACTAATTAATTGAACACGTACATAAGACCCTTTACTGTACAATATATTGCAGTTTCTTCATCAGAAAAATGTCATATTAACCTTCTTAATATATATCCCATGTTGGGGCAGTAGAGTGAATTAGAATTGAAAAAGCCAATGTTTTTTAAAATTATAAAAAGTTGTGCAACTAAACATAATTAAAAACCCTAGGGTCAGCTTGATACCAATTTATAGAAAAGAAAATTGAGGAACCACCTTTTTGTAAAGGAGCACAGGAAATATCTGTGTTACAAATATGAGGTATGGTTCTTTCTTCCCCATTAGATTGAAACTGCTAGAGGTACCAACATTTTCCTCATCATTATTACACCTACTCAAAGGAAGACAAAAAAGTTCTGTTCAGAAGTAATTTAGAATTTATCTGCCGATTCAGTTTAGAATATTTCCACTCAGGATTCACTTAGAATTACCAAAGTCACATGCGAGGTAATACTTGTTAGCAAATACAGCTCATGACATAGAACTTGACATCCATTGTTGTTTCGATTTTGAATATGACATTGAAACATAGACCAACATTTATACTAACGAATAAACTTGAGATGTTTTGAGAATGTTTATCTGTCTCTTAGAAACATAACAGTGCTGCAGGAGGTAACGACTTATTGGAGGAAAGGATGCTGAAGGACAGAGAAGATGATATAGCCTTGTGGGTACCACTCATTCTCTGGAGATACTGATGTAAATCACATTCAGGTGACAGGTTCCCAGACACTTACCCAAATTCAAGTCAGCGGATTCACCTAAAGGAACAAAATACAAACACACTGGAGCTGTATCCAGCAGTGCCGACCCCAGGAAAGCGGAGTGGGTTTCTCATAGGACTGTTCCGTGGTCTCTGCTCCAAATATTTCCACACTGCTTCCAGCACGGGAGGAGACACACCCATTCCTCCCGGCTGTGTGTCTACAAAATCACTGAATAACGTGCTTTTGGAAGTTTACTTCTTTCTGTGGATGAGAAGGACCACGATTCTCCCCATTCATCTATTTGTCCATTTTAGGCGCTCCCTAAAGCAGCTGTTGGTCATTCCCAGCTGTTGCGTTACCATCGGTGAAATGTTACATCATTTCCAGGCGTCAAAACACAGGATTTTACTGCTGGTAAGAATTCCCTGGGATATGAAATGGGCCTCATTGTGTGGCCTCTCATAAAATGTTCCGAATCCTACTTTTCTTGTTTCTCCCTCTTGTATCATCTCTTTTTGAGTCTGGATTTCTTAAAGAGCTTACGTTTCTTAGTCATTAGTTTATTTTAATCATGTGTTCCTGCCATGAGTCAAAAAATGGTTTTCTACTTTTGACTGGAAATGATAGTATTTCGGAAGTATTTCTGAATATAGCTATGTAGGTTTTAATATTCTGAGCTAAATGTCGTTTAAAAAGAAGTAACAGGCCCAAAATGGAGTCCTTGCCCCCACGACAGCAAACTAAGATTTAATTACAGTTTCAACCCATCCCAGGAATGTGACCTTTTTAACAGTCAATCTGCAATTTCCTGAATAGTCTACTGAGAAAATCTGCCTGATGAAACCCCTGCCATTTCCTTCCCCCATGTCCAGGCTGAAGTAATTCTTTCTTTTCTTTTGCTAATAATTTCCTTCCCCCCACCCCCCCACTTCTGCTTTTGAAAAGCTTCCATTTTGTACAGCTCCTCAGACCACCCTCCTGTCTGCTAGGTGGGGTGCTGCCAGATTCATGAATCCTTTCATAAAGCCCATTAGATCCTCGATTTACTCAGTTGTGTATTTTGTTTTTTAACAATGTAAATATCCTAAATAATAATTAGATGCCCCCCACGAGAGAGCTCTTCCCCTGAATTAAGATAATATTTTGTAAGCTAAGGACTGAAGAATACGAGCTACTGATACCCAATTCGATTTGAGGTTGAGATCCGAAGACAACATTTAGAAATTATCCACCTCCGCCCTCAGGCTTTCCTTCTTTCTCTGAATCAACGGACAAATAGAAATGGCAAGCAACAGGATATACTGGAGTACATGAGGGAGCCATTTTGTGCAAACCTAATTTGGCCTGACTTTGTTTTTCCAAAAGAGTCTGGCATGGCCATTGAGCATGCATTATATATGTGCTTTAAGCATTTGCTGTGGGAAAAACAAATGCCCTTAAGATAAAGGTGCAACTTCCCCCATCTTAGCATTTCCTTAAGGATAAGCATCTCTCTCTAGGCTAGGAATTGACTGCTGCACTCATCTGTGACCACCCAGCTCCAGACAACAGACCTGCCACCCTGCTGTGTCCATCAATGGCTGTGCTAACAGAGCAATCTCGTGACTATTGTAAAAGGGACATTTCAATCACATAAAACAACCTCTTTGAGGGTGTATAAGCAGTCTGTACACCCCACTTCTTTGGTGCCCTTCCTTCCTTAAGGAAGGAAGGCACTGGGCTAAGCTAGTCCTCAGATCTGACTCAGAATAAACTCACTCCAATTTTCATTTATAGATTAGTTCTGGATTATTTGCATCAACACAACCAATATCAGGGCTTGCTCATCAGCCCCCCTAAATTCAATCAGTATTTACTTAAATAAGCCATAAGAAAATAATTCCATCTTGTGTTAATATACAAGAAATAATTTTAAGACAGGACCAAATGTCCCTCGATGATCTACTCCATGATTCAAATACAGTCATGTGCCACATAAGGACGTTTCGGGCAACGATGAACCTCATACACGACAACGGTCCCATAAGATTAGTACCGTCTAGCCTAAGTGTGTCATAGGCTGTACCATCTAGGTTTGTGTAAATGCACCCTATGATGCTCACACAATGATGACATTGCCTATTGATGCTCTTCTCAGAACATATCCCCATCATTAAGGGACATTTGACTGTACGCTACCACACAGAATTTGGAGGAGATTCTAAAGGGCACTTATTTCATCTTCTAATTGCCTGGACAAAAAGACTCCCCCAACCTCCCTGCCCCAGCGCTCCTTGTAGCATCCTGTCCTCAAGGATGCAGGAAACAGGTGAACATCACTGTCCACATGGCAAAGCAACTATGCAAACTAGAATCCACGAATCCAGAACAACAACAACAAACAACCGTTATTGTTTTTTTCTGGAGATATGGCTTTGTTGAAGAACTCCCAAGATTTTGGAACAGGCAAGATTCTAAGATGTAGGTGCAGAAAGGGGGTCCAGAAATAGGGGGTCTGGAAGACAGTAAACAGCTTTGCAAACCCTGGGCTCATCGGCTGTACCTGCAGGATCTAATCACTGTCCACAGGAAGACTCTGCTGATCGCTGCTCCACAGATCCGTGTTTCAAAGGACACATTTGAATTCCCTCCATTTGTGAGATCTCATCCCACTTCAATGCTATCTTAAAAGGGTGGCTTTTTTAGCAATTAGCGTATGTGTTTCTGGTGGAGGAAACCACAGAAACACAATGTGAGGAGAATGTCTAAGGTTTAATGGAGGAATAATGAACTACTGAGCCTTGTAGCTCTAAGGCCTTGGTTCAAATCCAGCTTCGCTCAGCAATACCAACTTGCTGCCAAAACAGCCCCAGTGGAGGACACAGTGTTTTGCTTAAAGAGTTGGTGGTCTAAGACAAGATTCTTTCACAAGTCCTAAGTGCCCTTTAAAAACAAGGAAGGACAGGAAGATCTGTGATGTGCACGGCTGGAGGAGGAGTGAGAGGTTTAATGAGGTCAGCTCTCTGCGGGCGAGCACTTGTCCAGCACGCAGGATTGATGACTCCTTCAGAACACAGCCAAACAAGCCACAGTGATTTATCCCTTTCTGGGAACCTCACGTCCAGGGGCAGGTTTACAATGTCGCGTGGCTTTGCTACAGAGGAAAAAAAAAAAAAGATAGAGAGAGAGAGAAAGAAAGAAAGAAAAGGGGAACAGAAATAGAGAGGGGTGCATTCTTCCCGTGTTTTCTGGACAAGCACTTCTGTTGGCTGCAGTTTCGAGCAAGCTAGATGACACTGGGCTCTCTGACAGCGGAGATCCCATGAAGCTTTGCACTTAAATATCGTTTTCCTTATCCCTTCTAGGCCCTTCCTCCAGGGTAAAAATTACTGGGCTTCTCTCAGGAGCTCCATGGCTGCTTCTGCCCTCCTACTAGTCAGGACAGTATGCAGGTGACCTGAATGACCAGGAACACCAGAAGGGGTGGTGTTGTAGGAGGAAGGCAGAACGTGGGCAATAGAACAAGTTCACTGCCTACCAGCTCTGTGACCCAGGTGCCCCTCACCTGTCCAAACCTCAGTTCCCCATCTGTAAATGGGCCGTGCAGAGAACACGTGCCTCCCAGAGCTGAATGAAGCTGGTTGAATGAAGTTGAAGAGAAACCAACGTGTGAGGGACACACAATCAATGTTCACTCAAAATACTTCAGGACGCTCAGCTATCTGCATGTTATACATACACCGTGTGCAGCCTCTCTCTTCATGTTTCTATATTTTATGCATAAAAGCTGTGACAGGGCCTGCTCTCAACAAAGAGCAATGCTGTCTCCACTCAGAGCCAGTGGTTCAAGTGTGCCGCCACCAGCAGGGCTCCTGCGGGCCTGCAGGACCTCAGCCTTTCTCCATGACCACTTTCATTCACTGATTCCTTCCTTCATTCAACATGTTCATCATGTGCTATAGAAGAACAGTGCAAGGGATATGGCAACCAAAAACTTAGTCTAGTTTGGGGAGATAGGCATTAAATAGAAATTATTCAATAATTATATTACAATTATGCGCATAGCTAATCTAGACAGTTCTCACTGTGTGTTGGTCATTGTTCCAAGGACTTCACACACATTGAGTCACGTGATGCCAACAACGACCTGATGAAGGAAGCACCACCATTATGCCCATTTGACACATGGGGAAACTGAGACCAAAAGAGATACCTGTCTGGCCCCAGGTCACCTTGTTGGTAAGTGGCACAGCCAGGATCCCTGTCTGTGCTTTTAGCCCTCAGGGGAGTTCACTCAGTCTGGGAGATCAGGGCGGGCCCCTCTGAGGAAGGTGGAGGGCTGAAGAGGTCCTAGACAGAAAGGATGGCAGAGTGGACGGCAGAGCACAGGCCTATGGCGCAATGGAGCAGGGCACGTCCATGGGCACAGAGGATGCTGGGGTCCCTCCTCCTAGGCCCAGAAGTGTCCTCTGCAAACTCCCCATCTGTCATTCTATGCACATCCTCTGTTTATGAGGATATGCCTCTCCAGGCAGAGACCTTCTGATCATCTTGGCCTCTGCAGAGCTTTGTCTGCTGTCCACGTGTGGCAGGCCCTAGATGACAGTCCAAACTCCTGAGTGTGGCCTGTGAAGGTTAATGACACGCTGACAGGTTCCAGGTGGCACTATTTGATTTCAGACCCTCTATCCACTCCTAGCTGGGAACAGGCCCAGTAAAGGAGAACAGAGGTGGAGATGGGCCATGCGTGAAATGGTGCCGTGGGGGTGAGAGGGCCAGGAGCCGAGCCCCCTCCACCCCCTGCTCCCCCAGGATGGCAGGCGATGCTGGAGTCAGAGTTCTTGAAAACCAGCCAACCTCATGTCACTCTTCTTTCAAGGCCAGCCCTAGGAAGAGTCCTGGGGTCACCATACAGTTGAACCAATGTGCGCAATGGGAGCACTTGGGTTCGATTTTAATAAATCAATATGTCATTATGCCTACCCAGTTCCCCTCCCAGGGTTGTTGGGAAACCCAACACAGTTAACGTTTGTGTCAAAGTAGTTGAGAAAGCGGACAGTCCAGAGCGTAACATGGACCATCCACACGTCCTTCGGTCTGTCTGCAAAACGCCGCCAGTGTAGCCCCCCACAACGGTGCGCTGCCCCGGCCCCTCCCCAGCTGGACCCAAAGCTGGGAATGACATGTGTTCCTTCTAAGATCAGCACCTGGGTTGGATCAGTCTTAGTCTTCATTCAAACAAGCCAGGAAGTGCTTTCTGGCACCCGGTGATCTGACTCTAAACCAACTCCACCAGGACGCCTGCTAGGGATCAGCAGATGGTGTGGGACAGCTTTAGTGAATATCCTTCAT
This sequence comes from Equus quagga, assembly GCF_021613505.1. Taxonomy (NCBI): domain Eukaryota; kingdom Metazoa; phylum Chordata; class Mammalia; order Perissodactyla; family Equidae; genus Equus; species Equus quagga. The sequence continues at coordinate 1,820,417 of NC_060274.1, forward strand.
GTATACAATACGTGACATTATATATCAGGCATAACAGAAAGAAGTGACACCTCACACTAGGTAAGTGATGGTTTCTATCCACTGTGACTTGAATGACCACAGATTTTGGGGAATACTGGCTTTAAAACAATCAGAGAAGGAAAAAGGAAGCCCTCTGCACGTCTAACCTCATGCCTCAGTCGCCATGAAAACAGGAAATAGAGACACTTCCTATAGACTTCCAGACCCTATGAGTGGTTGGAAGGACAAACTTCACAGACAATGAATGTTTCCTACCTGGAGGAAGTGACGCATCTCAAGAAGCTTCCTTGCAGGGGTCCTTGTGCCGCCTGGGACATGACATGGCTCTAAACGCTCCAGGCTCTGGGGACAGGCAGTCAGCCAATCTAACTAGGTTTTGCACAAGGTGGGCCCCTTGGAGCAGCTGGCAGCCCACACTATGTGGAGGGACCTTGGTGTCTACGCTGCAACAATGCCTCCCCTCCCCTGAGGGCCCAGGATGAAGCCCCCTCTGGGCCTCCCTGCCACATTGGCAGAAGGTCGGGAGGCTGTGGAATCTCCTGGAGAGACCGTGAGGTCCTTCCCCGTGAGGCTGACTCAGAACCACATTCAGTTTCTCTGAGAAGCTCAAGTGGCCAGAGCATCTTCTGCACGTTCAAACTGCACCCAGGCGGCCCCAGAGGGTTCTCCCTGGAGGTCCAGGCGCAGCCCCCTGTGTCCCTGGAGCAGCCCGGGGGACGCTGGCCACCGGAGTGCCTGCAAGGAGTTGACCAGCCCCTTTGCCTTCTTACGATGAGCACAGCAAAGAATAGAACATTTTTTATGAGAACAGGCAGCCTATTTTCTTAAGGTGTGACCTGTGCTCCTTAAATGCAGTTGTCATCTAAGGAAGAGACCAGGGCTTGGTAGACATCAGCTGCCTCGTTGGCATGAGCTGAACCCCAACACCCACCAGCCGAGGAAGGTGAGGGAGCCATTCGTGAACAGGGGCACGTCCTGCTGGACCTCTCTGAGCCTGCTGCCCCAGGGTTTCACTGGCTTTCGCAGAGAGGAGCAAACTCCAACACAGCCAGACACAAAAAGAGCCTGTACTCTGCAGTCCTGTTCCCCCAAAACTGGGGGAAGACTGGTTGACCTGGCTTTGACCAGGTCCCTCCCTGAGCCATCCTCTGAGGCTGGCCACGCTCCTCCTAGGGACAATCTCCAGGGAAGGTGGGCAGAGCTGGGCAGGTAGTGAGACAGTCTTACCTACTGGGCAGCGAAAGCAGGATCAGCTGGAGTCGGTGCCCAGCACCCCTGTCCCTCTGGACAACTCTGAGCCGGATGGCCCAGGAGACCAGCAGTGGTCGCTCTGTGCTGGATGAGCCCACTCAGCTATAGCCATGCTGGTCAGTGGACGGTGGGTAGCTGTAGGCTGGGGCGAGGTGGAAATGCCCATGTGCCTGCAGAGCCAATGGCCGGGGCTCTCAGGGCAGGCCCCCTCAAGACTGCCCATCCGCCCAGTCCCAGGAGGGCCTCAGGGCTGAGACCTGCTGAGACCTGGGTGCCCCCACGGTGAGCTTAGGCTGTGGGCCACATGGAGCCCCTGCAACCGCACCCTGATTTTTCACCAGCCAGGCATGTCCCCAAAGCACAGCTCCCTCCATCAGATGCCCGAGGGACTCGGACCAAATACTCTTATTCCTGTCAGGCAGGGTCGAGGCAGTGTGACCAAGATGTGACCCCAGCAGGACATTCCAGTCACGTGGAGGAGAGACCAGGCCAAGCACTGTGTCCCTCACCCCAGGAGAGTCAGACGCGATGTGGCGCTCACACAGGCGAGGGCAGCCAGCCAGCAATGGACACAGGAGTCACTGAGGGGAGGGAGGCTCCACCACATCCAGAGGTCCTCGGAGCAGCCCCTCCCAGGAGCATCAGCATCACCTGGAAACTTGTCCAAAATGAGGCCTCTGGCCTTGCTGCAGACCCATTAAATCAGAAATTCCCGGGCGGGGGTGGCCAGGAATCTGTGTTACCAAGTCCCTTTGCAGACTGAAATTTGGAACCAGGGATCTGAACAAGATGTCTTGGCCCTGGGCTCTCCGGGGTTATTATTATTATTAATATATATCACTTTTTTTTGTCGTTACATATTAACGAGTCCAAGTCTAGTCTCCCTGTCCAGCTGCTACAGGCTCCCTCTTGCCATCATCACCTCTCGGACACCGCACTGTCTCCTGTTTTGCTATTTTATTTTTCTGTGGATGGAGAAACCAAAGAAAATCGACTTGTTTCCCCCCAGTGAGCTCTGTGAGCTCGTGGAGCTAAATCTGTTCCGATGGAAGGAGAGAGGGGCTGTCGCTTTGGGTTTACTGTGGGCCTTTCTTCTTATCTAGTGATTCTGGCTTCAAATAGTTGGGATTCCTGGCAAGACGAGCATCAGATAAAAGGAATGTTCTGAATTTATTAATTGCTGAGTTGAGCAGGCTGATTGTCCCAAATCTAAGAATTTCCTTCTCTAAAATGATAAAGGAAGGAATCTGTAAATCACAAACTTTCTTTTACAAAAATTGAGAGATTATCCCTGAATTAACCTTCCATTAGCATCCACTTTACTGTTGTTGTTTTCGACACTTCCGTTTTCTACTTTAATGTCTAAATTTTACGTCCTTCCATGGCAGGAGAAGATAAAAAATGCAGCTGTATCTTTCTTGCAAAAGAGTCATTTGACTTTTTGATAGTATCATAAATCTTCTCAATCTTTGACTATTATAGTTTCACATAAAAAAAGGGTGCTGTAAAAAGAAGTACTATTTGTTTAAAAAAAAATGAAAGAAGATATGTCTACTTGTTTTTATGTGCATAGAATGTCTCTGGAAGAACACACCCATTATTCTTTAAATGGGGTTATATAAACTGAGGCCATTTACTTCTAAAAGACCACTTAACTTCTTTTATAGTACTACTAAATATTAGAAAATGTGAGAGAAAAACCATCTGTGGCCTAGGTATGAAAAAGTATAATGTATAGAGTTCTCTTTTAAAGTCATGACTTTAAAATTTTATGACAAATTAGTCACCAAATTAAATGTACAGTAAAGTACAATAGAGATGATAGTAATAAAAACGTAAGAAGCAGATACTGGAAAAGTAATTTTTTCCTGAAGGGAAGAATGATAACACCAAAATATTGCCCATTGGTTCGTTGAATAATTCAAAAACAAGTCTGAATTAAAAAGGAAAAGAAAAACAGAAAGAAAGCTGGCTGGATGGGGCTAGAAGTTGCCCAGTGCCATCGTCCAGCCAAGGGTCAAGGCCCCTCTGAGTCCACATAAGAGATTCTGATTCCTGGCTTGTGCTGGTCAGAATGGGATCACTCAGAGGGCCTCAGACTGACTGTCAAACAGGCTATGAAGACTTTTTTAGCATCATAACCACACCCTGAGGTCTTTTCCTTGAATATTTGACTCCATTTTTTAAAAAAATTTTCAGTATCCTTCAATACCTTCAGAAATTTCCAGAATCTGGAACTTTCATTGGAAACTTTACATATCCTGCATTGGCTGTATCAAATTAGTATGTTATCTCATGATGGATGGAAAATGAATTTCCTCAATACTTCAAAAGTTGTCACAAAAGTCTGTGTTATAGGGTAATACAATTTATATTTTTCTCTGAAAAATTCACTTTGTTAGTGAAGTCTACACTGAAGCTTGGAGCCCAAGTTAGCATCCGTCACCGGTTTCGCACCATCTCAAGTGTGGGCTCGGTTTTCAGTGCACCCTCTACTCCTTGTTAAAGTTTCAGTTTTTATCTTTCCTTGCTGATACCTACTGCAATATTTTATTTTAATAACTATCATTTTTCAGAAAGAGAATTGGTAAGCCTAAAGAAAAAGCTACTTGAAGGGAGAGCAAGAATGAGTTCCCTCTGCTCGGTAACCTTTCCCATTCAAGCAAAGCAACTTTGAACTTGGATTTTAATAATTTTTATAAAGAAATACTTCAGAGACCTCAGAAGCCAACCACGGCTGTGTTGTTGAGTTCAGTATTTGGGAATTCAATTGTTCTGGATGTTTCTTTCAAGTTTCTCAGCCACACAGGGACCTTAACTTAGTACCAGGGAAATTCATTAGTGAAAAATGAAAATATCACTTAGCTCCTCTTCAGAAAGTGAAATTTTCCAGAAATTATTAGGATAGTCATAGAAAAACGAAGTTCCGCCACTTCAAGTAGAAGTCAAAACTTTGGGCAGAGTAGGAGAATGTAAGGATCATAGTTAAATTAATGTAAATAATATGTTGAAAGTTTGTTCAATCTAATCCAAGATCCTCTGTCATTTATATCTGGGCCTCCCAAAATCCAGATTTAGAAGTTGCTCAGGTAAGCAATCAGAAGGCCTATGAGCAGAATAAACTCCTGGAAACAGCCAAGGACTTACTCTCTCCTGTCACAGGGAATACACAGCCTTTAAAAGTTAAAATCAAAGAATAGATAATACTTGGTGTCATAAAAATTGCCAGGAAATAAACAAGGACAAAGAGATGACTTTGCTTCCTACACCGTGAGAAAGGACCCCTGAAACATGTGACACGGCTAGGTCATGTTGACCAAGGAGATTTCTATTCCTTCCCCATGAAACATCACCCTGTGACTGACCTTGGTTTCAAGGGCTGGGTGGGCGTGGGCAGAATCTCCGGCCGGCATCAGTGGCCGAGGCTGGGGGACGTTTCTCCTCCTCTTTCTGTAACTCGACGTCTGTAGCTTACTTCAAACACATACCTCAAAGTGAGCTGCATACGAAGACTCTTTGGATATTGTAATATTCAGAATTCTTGCCTGTAGGTTCAGCTTCCAATGTCTGAAGCTGCTTTGTACTCATGCCAGGAATCAGCTCTTGGCGAGGGTGCACGGTTACAGAGCGAGATGAGATTAACCCCCCTGAAGCTATTTCCACACAACAGAGAAGAGGCTGGCGGCAAAAACCCTCCCTGGGGAAGAAAATGACCTTTGTTTCCAAGCTCTACTGGAGCCCCCAGCAATGTTAGTCTTTAAATCTTAAAAAAAAAAAAAAAAGAAGAAGAAGAAGAAAAAGAGAAAAATTCCTGCAGAATAAATGGAGATCAGCTGTGTGGGGACAGAGACAGGTGGACCTGCCCCTCACCAGCGTGAACGGCGCAGAGATGCTCGGTGGGCTGCCGGTCACATCCTTTATCTTCCTTGAGCATCTCTGCTGCAAGAGAAGACCCGGAGCGGAAAACCGTGTGCAGATCTAAGGGGTCCAAATCAACAGGGCTGGGAGGGTCTGAATCTCCAGGTCATGAGCAAGAAAATTCAGCTCTGGGGCAGGGCAAGGCATGAAGAGCATCCAGATATAGCTCAAAGGCAGCTTTTGGTCCTAAAGCCCTGTCAAGGCAATATCCTGCTTGCCATCAACACATTCCCTCTCCCCCAGAAGGGGGAAATCTCTCCGCCGTCCTTGCTCACTTCCGTGGACGTTCTCCATGAGTACTGGATGAACTGGGCTCGCGTTCCATCATTTACCAAAACAGAGGGCTGAACTACGTTCTTAGGGGTCTCGCCACATTTAAATAATTCAAACACTAGAGGCCGGGGATGAGCAGAGGCTGACGGGGGCCAGATTTGACACCCCCAAACTTTCCCTTCCTCAGTGTTCTCTCTGCTTCCAGCTTGGGCTCCACTCTTGGAGTCATGAGTCGCCATGGCTGAAAGGAAAGACAGGGCAGATCATCCGCTCATTGTGGAAATCTGTGCTAGTTAGTCCTCAGGTCCCAACTGGCAGTTGTCAAGGAAGCACGTGGATATGATCAGAGCTTCTTAAAGTAGATGGCGATCTTCAGATTCACAAGGAGTTAGGCAGCTGGTGGGGAGCAGCTCATAGCTTCTCGCCCTCTGAGCACCTTGCTAGGGTCCGGACAAAACTGCCACGCGGTCACGTGGTTGTGGATCTCAGGGCCAGGAGTTACACATATTCTAACTCGTTAATTCTTGTAAATATGGAATTCAAGGCCCACATATTTCCATTATGATATTTGGCGGAAAATGTGGACAATGGAGACGAAGCTATAAATTTAAATCCTGGCTCTGTCACTTACAAGCACAGAAGCAGTGGGTCGAGTTCTTCCCTGTAAAATAGAAGGTAATACCACCTCCAACCCAGGCTGCTGTGACACCTGACATACGGCGGGCCACCGTCATCCGCTCTTACACATGGCCACCAGGCCTGCTCTCGCCACTCCTCCAGAGCACAGCTGATGGTAAACTTTAATGTGGGTCTTCCTCAAATCCGCACTTACGTCTCTTCCACCCCGTCCCTCCCTTACAGCCAAGGCTTGCCCCCTTCACTCATCTCCCCTCTGCCAGCCCCCACATATCAGCCCCTTCCCTCTATCCGAATCCTCAGGGAAGGATGTCAGATAAAGCGTAACCGTAGGAGAGTCAAGTCAGTGTGTCACTTCCGCCAAGAGCATAAACACGAATGCACAGCACCATAAATGATCAAACAGAGACCCAGGAAACAGCTTCCAGGTCAGGGAAGGAGACCCCACGCCCATTTTCCTTTCCAGTCACAAAATTCTCCCTCCCTCCAGGTACCCACTGTCCTGATTGCAGGATCCTCCCTTCCTCCCTTCCTCGTTTGTCCTGTGACTTACCACCTAAGGATGCTTCTCCAAGTGCGAGGGTTGAGTTTTGTCTATCCTTGAATTTTAAATGGACTAGCGCACTCTCTGCTTGAGTCCTTTCTCTCAGAACCATGTTGGAGCCATATGTCACTGAGGGTGGCAGCTTTTGCATTTTCCTTGCTGTTTAGTATTCTATAGTATGAACCAAGTAAACCGCACGCTCTACCCAGGCAGATACCATAGCCATCGATTCCTCTCCAGGATTCAGTTGTTACTATGAATGCTGCTATGAACAGTCCTGCACACGTCTCCTGCTACAAAAGCGAGTGCCTTTCTCCAGAGTCCATTCCGGCAGTGGAAGAGCTGGGTCCGTTACCTCTATGCAAAGAGGAAGGCGATTTTGCACAAGGTGGCACCGGTTCAAGGTGGCACCGGTTCACGCTGGCACCAGCAGCCTAATGAGTCTGTTTCAAGTCCTCACCAGCACATCACAGATCAGGCTTTTCCACTGCTGCAAATCCGGTGGGTGAAGGGGGAAGCTCATTGTGGTGTTAATTTGCATTGTCCTGGTACTAAGGAATCTATGCAACTTCTCCTATGTTCTCTGGTCGTTAGGATTTTCTCATTTATAAAATGCTGCCTGCTCAAGATTTTTCTGCTAGATTGTGTCATATCTTATTTTTCTTATTGATTAATGGGAATTTGGGTGTTTTGTATTAACAGCTAAAAAATACATAATCGTAAAATAAAGGAAGCCTCCTCTTTTGAAAGTCTTTCTGGGAAAAGTGAGAAGGTGGAAGGATTCAAAGGCAGGGCTTCTCCACTCCATGGAAATCGGGCCGATACACAGATGTCTGTTTCCCTCCCCATGTGGCCTGCTTCACGTTGCGTTTGCATGTATCCATAATAAACACACACACACATAAGTGACAGCTAGGGTTTGTGGCTACCTTTTAAATCTTTTTCTGATTTTGAAGTTTTTGTAGTGTGTACTTTTAAGGTAAGCTTGGTGTGAACTCCAGGGCAAAAGATAATGGTTGAACACTGGAGTTCACCCAATTTTAATAAATTGGACGGAAATTACAGATAGCGGATAACGCATAGCAGCCATCATCTGTAAGAGGATGCATGTGGAGACTGTGCTCCCTGAGTATTTGCAGATGAAAAGTGGGGCCAATCGTAACCCATGTTATCAATCTCAGTCTCATGCAAAGTGATGCCTTACTGTTCTGCTTCTCTGCATTATTTGTGAGGTTGTGTTTACATCTGGGAAAAAATTGCATTCCACTGCAGTTTATCAGAAACTCTTCATGCATGTGTGAGCATGTGAAGTCGACCCTCCCAAACGCTTTCTTAAATTTCAAAATCCTCTCAACAATTCACCACAATTCTACGAAGTTTCCAAAAGTGTTCTTAGCACAGGCGTCTGCTCTCCCACACCCACATTTTTTGCAGAATAAAAAGCCCAAACACAGCTGGGGATGAACAGAATCTTCCCATAACTCCATGGGGGTTACGGGCTATATTAGTGGTACCAACAGGTGTGAGATGACACTGGCCAAGTCAACATCGAGGTCACAGCCACAAAACCACGCCACAAAATGAAAATGAACCCACATTTACAGAGAGCACGGTCTTGGAGGAGAGCCTGCTCCATCTACACTGCAACAATTAATCTGAAACATTTTCCCTCCTTCTCGCTGGCATTGTCCACACAATCAGCACCAGACTTTACAGCAAAAGGACAGAATACTCTTTCTTCCATAAGCCATCACTTGGACCAAAAATCCACATGTGCAGTGAACAAAATGGCGTATTTCTATACAGTAAAACGTTACTGCTGCCTGGTTGGAAAAATAATGTGAGTGAACAGCACAGAGGTTTGATTCCACAAGCGAAGCATTATTTGGAGACTGTAAGAAATACAGCCAATTTCGCTCATGGTTTTCTAAGAAAGTTCTTTTGGGCAATAGTTAATTTTTCAAACACTGTCACTAAAATCGGGAAACAGATATGCCCCCGTTTTCTCCTTTGTAAAATAAAGCCTGACTCAAAATGCTAACATGCAGAAGAAGTGAAGTCAGTCCGTCAAAGTAGCCTTCAGAGAGAGGGACCCACGCACAGGTCAACTTAATATATTAATTTTTTCTTTCATTTCATTTTCTTTCATGAGCTTGTGAAAGAATTATTAGGTGAAAATGATGGCTCACTAAAAATATTTTTCAGCCATTTTTAGGTCCTGGATGACCAAATAGTTTTTAAACATAAATGTATTTTAATTCCACGTTATGCACACCCATTGGCTTTTAACTGATGACCAGTCCCTTGAAATATTAGGTTTCATGTTACTGTTAATTACGGATGGCATCATTCGCCAACAGTTACAAGTTCTGACTTGTGCCTTGGCTCCTGGTACAAATGTCTGAATCATGAACAGAGTTTCTAATTACAAAATGACTGCCCCCTAAATAGGAATAAGTCTGAAAGTAAACTCTAAGTGCCAATGTTTCAGTATTTTACAAAAAAGATCAGGAAGATGCTTTTAATGCTTAATTATTGTTGTGCTTATGTTTTGCCTGTTTTAGCAAATCTAACCTGGGAATTTTGATGTACGATCATCATATTTCTTCATCGATGGTCTGAGAGGGCTCCCCAACCAATTAATTAAGCATACATGGCAGACCATTTTCAAATAAAAATGATCTGAATCATTTATAACATTTTTGGTAAAATATTAATGGAAAAGAGACTATTTTATAGATTATTCTCCTGCCAATATTACTACCTTCCATACATCAAGTCCTCTTATGAGTAATAAAATAACACTAACACACCATCTGGACATGGAACCATGAAGAATGACCCACTTTTTCTTTGCAAACATACACAAACAAAACCAGAAATTTTCGCTTTTTTTGGCCAAAGAAAACATTCAGTCATTTCTACTACTGACTACAGTCCTTGTGGTGATTTCTGAAAATTAAGAATCGCCATAGCCTGCCATGGTTCAGACCTAGCTAAGCTGTCTTAAAAAACAAAGGTTTCAGAACATTTCAGTCTTGGTCCAGTGACACAAACCCATTGTCACCATTCCTCACAATGCGACCTAAACTGAATTTCTTTTGAGTTATGAGCAAACATAGGTGAGAAGATCAGAAAAACAGCCAACTAAAGTCAGGAAGGTCCACGCCATAAATTAGGTCAGACCTACCGGGACACCGGGGTGTCTTGTGGGCCACGGCTGTGCCACTGATGGGCCTCCCGTTGGGCGTCACACACCAACAGTATCCCGTGTAGCTGTGACACTGGACCTGAGGAAACGACAGACAGGGGTCACCAGGTGCAGCGCCTCGCTGTTGACAAAGTCCACTCTGCCTTCCACAGCATCGTTTCCAGCAAAGGTCTTAAGATGCCCAGTGCTTCCTAAGTCGCTACCCTGAACACTCAGTGAAAGAAAGTGTGATAACCTGGAACACGAGAGTTTAGCGATAAAAGCCACCCGAGGCACTCTTACTGAATGCTAGTGTGGGCTGGCACCTTAACCGTTGAGCGTCTAGTCTTTGCTACCTTGGAGATGGAGCCCAAGCCCTCATCTTACAAATGGGGAAACTGAGGCCCCAAGGAGTCGAGAGACTTGTTCAGTGTCTCCCAGTTGGTCCAGGCAGAATCGAGGCAAACAGGTTGGCATCTGGCTGCTGGTGAGACGCTCTTTCCATCTCACCCCCTGGGTCACCCCAGTGTCTATCCTGCCACCAGCTCCCTCCACACCAACTAGTCAGAGTGGACGTTTCCTGTAGCTCCAACCTCTCTGCATTTCTCTCTCTTTCCTCAGTCTTTCACAGGTCAAATGATTGTTGTAAAAATACAGAAAATTCACATTATTGTTGGATGGTTTATAGCAGATCTTGTTTTGTTTTTCTATGAAAAGCTATGATAGTTAGCATTGTATTTCAGGAAACTTTTTCCTTAATGAGGGATAATTGTATTGACCGTAATAATATTGACACACTCAAGATAGAGAATTGGGTTATTTATTTGACGTTGTTGGTCAAAGGAAAGTCAGAAACTTGAGGTGTCTCAGCATCTCATGTCTGAACCCCGGGAGCTCCCTGCTGGCGCTAACGCTCTATGACTTTCAGTGTGTGCTCCACTATAATCAAAATTAAACTCAAATTAGATTCTCAGCAATGAGCCAGGTTAGCACGGTCCAATTCATCTCACTGAGGAAGCTGTCCCATGCCAACCCACACGGTAACAAAGGTGAACAGCATAGCAATGACATAAATACCTGCCCCAAGGAAGGAGTGAATAAATTCACTTACACCCCTATTTATGAACCTGAGCTTTGCTCGGAATCAACTTCTAAAATGTAAAGAATGATTTTCCCATGAACACCCCTTTTGTCTCCTCCTGGATCGAGCTTTGCCATCCTCGTTGGCGCCTCCCCCGATCGCCCGGGTGCAGAGGCTCCCAGACTGAGTTTGTAACCTGACTGTAGGTGCCGTCATCCTTGCATTCCGGAATGAACACTTGCTGGAACTCCTTCCGGGCCTGCTCCTGGGTGTACTTCCTCTCGGCCACACACCTGGACACGTCTGCAGGAAAGAACAGGGCAGAGGTACCAGTTATGCAATGGGAAGATGCAAATGCATGAGTCACAAGGAGCACAGAGGCTGAAGAGGCTGGAGGGGCTCCTCTGGCAGAAGGCCAGACCTCGGGCTTCCCATTGCATCCCAACCCCAGGAAATGCTTGTGTGGTAAGCAGAGGGAGGATCTTCTCTACACTTAACGAGCAGGGAAGCTCAGGCTCAGAAAGGGTTACTGGGCTTATCCTGGTGAAACACACAGACTTCATGGAAATGAAGACACACCAGCTGTAATCCAGCCAGTACAGACAGACTGTCTTCTGGTCCAAGGACGTCCATCTGAGCACACCGGGTCCAGTCCACATGCCAAGTGGGGGCTGGGTCTAGAAGCCACGGTTAAAATCAGACCAAACACTGTGGCCCAGAGGGAGGGAGCACTGGGGCACCTCAGAGGGCATGTGACATTCTGGCCCACCGCTGGGGGCCCCGGGGACCTGTCCAATCTGAAGACCATGGCACCCTCTTTTCTTTGTATCTTTATTCCCTATGATCTCAGAGTGATACTAAACTCCTGCGTCTTCCAACTTCAAATAGAGAGTCTGACAATAAATCAGATAAAAAGGATCAAATATCCTTAGCCCTCCTCCCATTCTGTCCCAAATTTTCAAATATTCATGTTAAAATTAGTACAGCAGGATAATTCCATATAAGGCATGATGTCCCTCCTGTTCCTGAGGAAGATATCCTGTGAGACTCAATAGACTAGTAAAAAAGTATAAAGTCTAAAAACACTCAGGCATATCTCATCTCCCTCTGGATGGCAGGAATTAATTGATGCAGAACTAAACCCAGTCATCAAGATGCGCGTGTACCAGGAGCACAGCGATGACCTGCAAGGATGCAACGCGCCCCTGGAGGTGTGGCTAACCTTTCTCATCCTCTCGCTGTGCAATCCCGCTGGACCATGAGATTGGGGAACCAGAAAGGATGTGCATACCTGATGCTCGTTTCAGACTTCCAGGAAAAGGAGTGAAATGTATGAGACGACCATTAACAAGGGCCTATCTTTTCGTGACCCCAGCCTCACCGAACACACTCTAAGGAGTCTGGCAACCACCATTCGAGAAGAATGCCAGAAAGTCTGCCACCCCGGGCCTCACGCCCTAGGACACCACCGCAAGGACGTATTTCATTTCTTTGGCCCATCCTCCGATGTAGGTCGTTGGAATTTTAAAACTTGAAAAAAATGGCTTTCCCCATTTTTCTTAAGTGTTTCCAGATTGAAATAACAAGTTGTCTAGATCTTAAACGCTCTCTGAACTCTGAGAGATACTCCTTCAAACGTGTCCACTGCCCAGCGTCGTTAGATGGTGACTTTTTGATTGCCTGGTAGTGAAAGCTGCTGGCTGGGACAAAATGCCATCTGGGCACCCGCTCCAGGACACTGGGCCACTGGCGATAGCTCTGGTGGTGTCGTGGTGCTGAATGCGGACTCTGCCACTGGAAATCCGAACTGGGACTTCTGTGCAGCCATGGGCGGTAGACTGGATCCTGTGTAGGACCTGTGCATTGGAGGAAACTCTCTGATCCAGGCTCCGTGCCGCACGTCTTGATCTACGTGTTGGCCTGGCCAGCCAGCGCTCAGCCACATGTGGTTTTAATGCAATCTGTGTTTTAGCGGAGGAGAAATCACTGCTTTGCCGGACTTCTGTCCTCGTTTTTTTTAAGTCTAACCTGTGATTTGACTGTCTAAAAGGAAAAGCGACCTGGGTTCCAGCTTGCGAGGTCTCTGCTAGGGTACACATGGGGCTACAAATTATTTCTAGTATTTGAACGGTCGTAGAACATGCCAAAAAAGCATACCTTTTCCAGACAACTCATGGGCTTCTTTCCTGGCTTGGAGACCTTTGAAAGACTTCGAATTTGCCACTGGGCAGATGGTTCTCAAATTTGCCGCTCTTGAGTTCAATAGAACATTAAATTTCAAATTTATATCTGGCGTGTTGCTGACTATTTAGTCCTAGGAAACAGTTAAGACTCTGCAGTCTGAAATGGCAGGGCTTGTGTCAACCATGCTTCAGAAATAAGCCTGTAAGCACCTTAAATAAAAGTGCTGTTCACCTCATACCACCTGCTTGTTACTCCTAAATCCAGATATTCCCAATCAGGTACCAGGTCTCCACTATCGAGGAGCACCTGAACAGGAGCCGACTAAGTCAAATCTATTGAAATACGCAGAAACATTGGGGAATTGCTCCCAAAATTAGTAGCATCTCTCTTGGGTGGTCTTTATTTCTTTCTTTATTTTATTGTGGTAAGAACACTTCTTAACATGAGATCTACCATCTTAGCACATTTTTGCATGCACAATACTCTATTGTTGACTATATGTGCTGTGTCACACAGCAGAGCGCTAGAATGGATGCATCTTGTACAGCTGAAACCCTGCCTGTGTCCTTAACGTCACGTCGAACCGTTACACGGTTAATGAACACACACTGCGGCGAAGTTGCATGCCCCTCTTTATAGAAATCAAAATAGTAAGCACAGCCTCAAAATTATGTTATTCCCAAATTTCCAACTTTTCCATCACTTCTGAAACAACAGAAGAGAGAGGTTCAACACTCTCCCCGGGAAGCTGTATTTACAGGGGATAAATTTCTACCCTCGTTGTATTTTTACGCTTGACACTTCTTGTGGTTCCATTAAAAATTAAGCAGGTCCTTAATTCAGTGGTTTTGTTGAGACTTTATTCTGGACAGTTTAATTTTAACTGTTTGAAAATTAAATCCTCAAAACATGAGGGCAATAATGTTTTTCATTGTGGTACAACTAGACAAAACAGAAAAACCACCATTTTGCCTTGTAAAGTGTATAATTCAGTGGCATTCAGTACGTCCACAATGTTGTGTAACCACCACTTCTATCTCATTCCAAAACATTCTCTTTACTCCAAAAGGTACCCTCGTGCCCAGTGAGATGCCACACCCATTTCCCCCCTCCTCCAAACCCGGCAACCACTGATCTGCGCTTTGTCCTCAAGGATTGGCCTATTTTGGACATTTCATATAAGTGGAATCATAAAATATGTGGTTTTTTGTGACTGGATTCTTTCAACCAGCATGTTTTCAAGGTTCATCCATGTTGTAGCGTGTGTTGGTGTTTCACTCCTTGTGATGGCTGAATCACGTTCCACTGTATGGATGGACCACAGTGCGTTTATCCTTCCTTCTGTTGGTGGACATCTGGGTTGTTTCTACCTTCTGGCTGTTGTGAATAACGCTGCTATGGGCACTCATGTACAAGTTTTTGTTTGAGCGTCTGCTTCCAAAGTCTTTTGGATATACACCTCGGAGTAGAATTTCTGGGTCATGTGATAATTCTGTGCTTGACTTATAGAGAAACCACCAAACTGTTTTCCACAGCTTTCCAAGCTGAACCACTTTACAGTCCTGCCAAAAGTGGACAAGGCTTCCATTTATTGCCATCCCCACCAATATTTATTTTCTGTCTTTTTCATTTGTAATTGTTATAGCCATCCCAGGGGATATGAGGTGTTATCTCAGAACTTTTTGGCTTGCAGAAACTTTTAAACTATGGTCAATTTTTACATCATAGGAAAATCCATCTTAACTGAAAATTATAAGAATAATCTTGTAATAAAATCAAATTGTTAATTTAATCTTCTAATAAAAGACTTTAATCACTTTTTACTAGACAAAAGAAAAACTCTGATGGAAATTTGGTTATATATTTTTAGAAACTTTTTGTTCATATCTGAAACAGCAGGGACTTTGTAAATAAAGAATTTCTTCATTGCACTTAGCAAGGCCTTGCTAACAACAGATTTTTAATAGAAAATTTTGATAAGCTGTTGGTTAATAATAATGAGTTTTGTAAGTAATTTACGCACCAATTTATTTACCTAGTTGTTAAGTGTTTTCTTTCAATGGCAAAGTAAAATAGATTCTTTTTCCAATGGGATCATAAAATTGTTTACACATCAAAAAGATACACTAGTCACAGAAACTATCAAAAGGCAATGCTTGCTATAAACTTGAAATAAACAACATTTTATAGTGGTTATTTCTTTTCCTTTTTTTTTTTGCTGAGGAAGTTTCACCCTGAGCTAACATCTATTGCCAATCTTCCTCTTTTTGTATGTGGGCCGCCGGGACAGCACGGGTACCAGCGAGTGGTGTAGGTCCACACCCTGGAATCGAACCCAAGCCACCAAAGCAGATCGAGCTGAACTTAACCACTAGGCCACCAGGGCTGGCCCTGTAGTAATTATTACTAATGATGGTTTTCATTTAAACAGGAAGCCAATAATTTCCTACTTTGCTAAAATCACTTAAAACAGGCTTGAGCAATAATTGGAAGAGACAGCTTTCTGAACATTTTATGCAGAAATTTCGGAGAGCAGCAGTGGAAAGGAGCTGAGAAAGCTTGATCAGAACAAGGTCACGAAATGGTGATGTGGACAGCTGATCCTCCACTTGACAGTCCATAAGCCTGGAGAATTCTTCTGCTGGGGACTCCTGTCCAACACACCACAGGATGAAATGGACATGCTAACTAGAAACAAGTGAATCCAGTTTTCATTTAACTCTTCCTTTGTCCGTCTTCCGAGATGCATTAGCTTACACAAGGGATGGTCACTCTATGCCACCCAACGGCTTCTTCTTGAGGCAGAAACTCTTGGGAATATGGAATCACTTTAGAGTCACATTTATATAACGTAGAATGAAAGGTTAGACTGGGTATTTTTCTGGTTGACAGACCCACTGGCTCTGCATCTGGAACGGCAGTTAAGTGGTTGTGATTTTGAGCATGGTGGTGTCAACTCTCTGGGGTCCAGACAGTTTCCACTAGCGTATTCTCGTGGTCCAGCATGTGGCCTGGCGTTAGAACAGTCTGAGCTGGACGAGGGAACGCAACCAGGCCATGGAAGTATGCTCTCCTGTGGGAGTGGCCACAGACACGGTAGCCCTGTGAGTGGCATGCCTTTTATTTTTATATTTATTGGCATCAAAAACTTGTAATATTTTACCCACCCATAATTTTGAAGACTCTAAGAAAAATTAAGAATTCTATGCTGCAATGCTCTTTGGCATAAATAGGATATTCTTTCCCTTCTTAATATAGATGGGTGCACTGTGATAAAAGACCAGCAGGACCCCAAGTGAGGCACCCCATCTCCCGATCTGCAGCCGGCCAGCTAAGGCAGCCGTATGGCAAGTCTATCAAAAGCGTCCCTTGGCTATAACATTTTAGAGCTAGAAGAGAAAAGGACCTGGGTTTTCATTTTAAATAAGTATTATCATTTTAAATGCATAAAGTCAGAAACAAATTATAATAGGAAAAACCGGAATACAGAATTGGGGTTACCCAATTAAAGGAAAAAAATAAGATCAACTGTAAACTATTGCAAGAATATATTCAAGTATTCAGACAGCTTTTACAACATTTATCTAGGAAATGCCTGGTCATAACCGTCTCTCTGATAACTGAGAACCACTATTGTCAATACATCAGAATAGGTCACTGTGTGAGTGGTCACCAATCCTTGGTTATGAAGTTTGACTATCACCTTCTGGGGCAGAGACTGAGGCTGTGCTGTCGTTCTCCCCAGCTCTCCGGATGAACTAATGCTTTGAGACTATGGGCCTTGCTAAAACAAACAGAGAAAAGATGTTTTGTTTCACATAACATTCCAAAAATGTTCTCTCGTGTTTCTGATCATGGCTTGAACCGGAGAGCCTCTCATTGTGTCTACTTTCATCTATAAAGAAGGACATTTCTAAACATCAGACCTATTAGAACACCATAAAAGAGTCAAGGTAAACATGATGTGGTTAGGGTTTATGCAGGGGACACACGCAGATATGGTTAAAAAGTCTTAGGACACCACCATGCTTAACGGTTATTGCAGATAACGTGTCTGCGGGAAGAAAGAAGTCTAACTTAGACAGGGCCTGGAGCAGAGCAAAGACCTGGCCTAAAAGACTCGACAGAAAAGAGAGAGAGAGACACACACACACACACATACATGCATGCACACACACACACATGCAACCACACACGTGCACACACACATCCATGACTGTGTGCACACATATAAGCTTGCACGCACATGCATACAGAGACATACATGCATGCACACACAGAGACACACATGCATGCCTACATACACATATGTAAGCACATACTCAGAGATATACACATGACACACACACACACATACCACAGCCTGCATAGACTTCTTTCATGGAAATACCTGTTTCATTGAAGAAAATGATAACAGGCTAACAACCGATTTATAGTCCCAGAACTACACTCTAGTGCTAGGTGCCACTTTTGTGGGTTCGCCGTGCCTCCAGGTAAAGCTGCACTGGAACACCTTGATTGTTCAGCTTTTCTCAAAGGCAACATCATGGGGAGCTTAAGGAAAATGACAAGCGATGGAGCTTCCAGCCTGTTTCTTGGCTCCTCAAGCATAAGCCAAGGCTTGTTAGGAGCATATTTTTATGATCAGAAAAATCTTCAAATAGAAAGAATTCTCAGTGTTCATCTGATCCCACTACTCTATTTTAGAGATGAGAAGACGGGCACAGATGTGTGGCCCCCAGTCTGGTGGGTTCGAGAAACTGGCAGGTGCCTCCCGGACTGGTCTGGCGCTCCTTGCACTGGTTCTGACATTGTCGAACTTGAGCGGGCATCACTCACCCGGAAGCTTGTCAAGCACAGACCCTGGGCCTCTCCCTGCCTGACCCTCATCAGGCCGTGCTGGGGCTCTGGCGTGCTTCTGTTCTGAGCGCCTGCGTGGGGAACCACGCAGCCTGTGCCCCTTCTTCAGGCCCCAGAGGGAAGGAGAGAGGCATCATGATTGTCATCAACGAGCACAAAAAGCTGCCACGAGGTCGCACGACGGTTAGGATTGCTGGGTTTTATATCACATTTTTTAATAAAATTAAAATAGAAATACACAGAAGATACTGAGATGGAGCTACTGTGCCAGACAGGACACAAGGCCTGTTGATGCCGTCTGTGGGTTCCACTGAATTTTCAGAAATGCATGTGCATAGGGGCTTCTTCCTGTGGATCTGACAGAGTGCATACCGAGCCCAGCATCACCCAGACGCACCCCCACAGGCGGTCCTTGGATCACAGGGTCCCAGGAGGGGGGCGCTGCCGCTGAGGGCTGCACCTGGTCCTTCATCTCCCCTGACATCGCTGTGACATCGCTGTTCCTCAGGGTGGAGGGTCCCCTGGTGGGTACTCGGCAACTAGAGGACATTTGGGAAGGAGTGATCCCCAATGACTGCACTGCCACCATCAAGACGTAGCCGGTCACCAGGGCTCTGCAGAGCTGCAGACAACTCCACACGCAGCCACCACGGGGTCCTGGGGAAACGGGCTTTCTCAGGGCAGTGGGGAGGCGAATGCTTTGTTGTGGCAGCCCGGACTCGGACGGAAGGCCCCGTAAGTAAACATAAGGTGTCTCTACCAATAACTGCTCCACGTGTATCGCTCTGCTCGTTCTCACAGGGAAAGAATAAAGGCTCTAGAAACTCTTCATAACAATAACAGTAATAATAATTCATTTATCCATGTTGTGGCGACGCAATCTGCTTCCACAGCAATATTGCTAGTTCCTGCGTATCACGTCTTAACATCTGCTGGATGCTGCTCTGACTCACAGAGAGCTCCTGAGCATGGCTCAGGCAGTCACTCTGCAGTCACGATGGCGACAATGACCATGGGACGCTGACCACAAGCAAGGATGCGACGCATGTCAGGAAGCGCTTTGTAGCAATGTTCCTTTCCTTACAAATTGGTCCATTATAAAGCTCTGGGTCTCGGAAATCTCCAAGGAATTTGCTTTTGTCAGACATCGTTATAATTTTGTTTCCAGAAATCTCAAAATAGTTCCAAGGTCTCTTGGCATTTGATTTTTTTTTTTTTTTGCCTTTTTTATTCAATGCCAGAAATTTTGTTGAAAAGAAAGACAGCGCCAATGGTCTCAGATCAAAAGAAAAATATTGATGTGTTTGCTGAGTTCTGAAAACACAAAGTCCACAAATTTCTAAGAAACTATGAGAAGAATCTACCACTGCAACTCTATTCAAGGTCAAGGGTGAACTCATAATATGAAACGCGTAAAACATTTTCATCCAACTTAATTAAATAAGGACTAAAATATTTTAATTGTTGTTTCCAAACGAGTATGTCCAACAGAGACAGGCCTATGGAGCTGTCACCCATCAGCTACGCGAAATGCCCTCAAAATATGCAGCTTGGCATTTTCCAAGTTGATGCTGCGATACACCAGCCAATCTCAACACCAGGGATAATTTGGGGAAAAATCTGGATGGTTATTGCTCTTACTTGAAGTGATGTCAGGGTCCCTTCCAGCTCCCTCTCCCACAATCACGGAAGAAAGCTCTCAACTTGGGTGCGTTGTAGAATTTGCAATATTTGTGCTCTCAGAGAACAGAGGAACGGAGCAGCACGATTTGCCTGGGGGCATCCAGGCACCTGTCTCTGGGACCCCTCAGTACCAGGGCTCACTATGACCCCCTGCTGTTCACCGTGAACCATTTCTGCCGCAGTTGGTGCCCTGGGCAGGCTGGGGGCGCGTTCCATGCTAGACATCAAGGGACAGGGTTGGTCAGCAACTGGCAAAGTAAACCAGCCTGTGTGAAGGAGGCCATCCCTGAGATGAGGTCCTATTCCCCCCACGAGCCAGGATTCAGGCAACAGTCTGCTTCTCTAGGATAATTCCGACTGGAATTAAAGACTGGAAACCCCTTTTCAGGGCAGTCCCCATGGTGAAAGAGACTCAAATTACCAGCAAAATGAGGGCTGACAGCAGAGGCTTCAGACTCCCACCCTTGCACCCCAAATCGGGCATAGCAGAGGTGCACGATGCCCGGTTATGTTGAAATACGGTGTATGGCAGCAAATATAAGTAACTTTAATATTTACTCCCCTTGGCAGCTGAAGCACCAAATAAACGATTTTGAAGCCCACAGGTATCTGTGCATTCATTTTACTTTAGTCCTTTTGATTTAAATTAAACTTGCTTTTGAGAGGTTAAGTTTTATCTTGACCTACTTCTCTCTTATCACATATTTTGTGTCACAGATTTACGGTATGAAATTTGTTCAGTGAAGTGAGCGAGCATCCCCACCAAGGGAATTATCCAGAAAAATTAGGCGGGATCCAAAAACAAATAAGCCGACAAGGATATTAGCAAAAAAATAGGACATCCATGTTTAATTCAAATTTATCCTTGCTGTCCAAAAGCGATGCAACGCTGGCCTGCAGGTGAGCATGGCGGAGCCCCAAAGTAAAGGCTCAGGAGAGGACCTTCAGCAGCTGTAGGACACAGAGGCCTCCAGCATTGGGTTTCCCCCCAGAGAGATGGGCCTGGACCGGGCCTTTGGTCTCAGTGAGTGCTGTCAATCGGCCAGAGAGGCCCATCCAGGGCATGGCTAGCACAGAGACTTAATCTGATGGCTTCTTCACGGCCCTCCAACAGAACACTGGATCGGGGTTATCTAAAGGATCACGGCCAGAAAAAGGAAGGTAGAACTCAACCTTAGCCACCACTTCCACAGCACTTGTTTTCACAAGCCACATCAGCACAGGCCATTGCTTCTAGAAGCTTCTCTAAAGAGCAGATCACCTGACATTTGAGTTTATTCTCAAATGGCTTTCTCGCTTCTCAGCACAGAGAACTGAGGTGTAACTACAGTCAAGGCAGAAAGCCACATCCTGTCTCAAATTGATGTCTTCCGGACACTCGCCAGACACAGAATGGAGGGGAAGAGGATCCCTCCCACGGATGCTCCTCTTTGATGCCACTTCTCCACAACCCGGGACCGCACCGTTTCCGTGCCAAAGCACACTGCAAGTCGTGTCCATCCCCAGACAACTGTCCAGACACCCTGTCCTTCCTGGTAAACGGTGCGAGAACTCGGAGAGTAGAGTTGTCTGTGGTTGACAAGCAAACTGTGGAGCAGGGCACACGGTTCCTGGTGGGCACACATCCTTGGGTTTGAAAATTGCTTCTTAAGTGAGTATTTGATCTCCAAATACCTGGGCTGACCCCGTCTTTGTTGAATCCGCAGTATATTAGGTCCGGAAAGTTCTGCAGCTTGTGGCCTCTGTGATGGGGGTGCCGCCGGGCATCGGATGAGCCAGGGAGACCCCCTCTGCCCACTGGCCTTGTGCAGTGCAACCTGTCCCGCCTCTGTAGGACCCAGGATCCACATGAAAGGACCGCCTGAGGAGAGCTACATGGTGCCAGCATCTCAAGCCCTCTGGAAATTCTCCCACGGGCCTTTTTAGAGCAGCGAGGAAGCTGGTTCCCAGGCTATATGATGCTCTCGTGAAATAAAGGCTCCGATAGGTCCCTGAGTGCTTGTGCGCTGGGGTTGAAGCCCATGCAGAGGGAAGGCCTGAGAGCTCATCTGATGGAGAACAGAAGCCATTCATTCTCCTTCAGGTGCCTCTTCAAAGAGTCATCCAACAAGAGGAAAGTGTTAATTTACTAAATCTATTAATACCAAGTAACATAGGAGAATCTACTGAAAAAGATTAGGTGGATGCTAATCAATCATATAATTTTAGAATCATCTAAAATGAAGCTAACTCAAGGAATATCAATTGTCCACTGGAACAAACTAAGATTGTGTGTGTATGTGTGTTTGTATTCCCATTAAATGAATCTGAGATTTTTCATTCAAGTTTTCTCCAAGGAAATTACAAATAGCATACTGTTTACTAAAACCTAAAAGACCACTGAGAAAACAGCTACAAGGACTAAATAATGATCTAGAAGTATGGAACTTCGGGTAGATGAGATTTGATAAATTATTTTCTGCCATTTTCTATGGATGGCAATGGATATTTAGGGAGAAAAAATAATTTTTTGCTTACTAAAGTCTGTTTTAAAGGTATGTTCTGTCTTCCCCCATCAACCCAAAGAAAGCCAGAGCAAATATTCTTTAGTTAGCCAAATAATCCAGCTTGCTGCTTCTAAATGCAAAGTTTCAATATGTTTTTCATTGTAGATAGTTCATGTAAGTGTGTTTAATTCAATGAATTAATTCCAAATGCAGCTAACTTGAATTATCTTCATCTTTACTTCTATGGAAATTTTCTACAGAAAGATAGTTCGTTTCTGTTTTTTAACATTTTTTAGACTATTTTCCCTACTAAAGTAAAATTTAATTTGTGAAGCACATTGGTTTTGTCCAAGAAAAACTGTAGTTTCTTACTTTTAATGCGTCTTCCAAGATACCATTATTTTCTGTTTGGGCCAGAGGAAGAAGAGAACTCTTTCTATAGATTTAGTTCCCAAGTACTCATGTCTGCTCGAGGATGATCAGTGGGCATCGCTCCCGTCACAGACCAGCTCTTCCATTGGATGAGAGCTCCCTCAGGTCAGGGGGACCTGGAGAGCTGGTGAAATGCATATTCTAAGCCCCATTCTCTGAGACTGATTTTGAGGTCTAGGGTGGGTCCCAAGAACTGGTCCCTCTAAGCTGATGCTGATACAGCCGGTCCTGGGACCACATGTTGAGTCACTCAGCCCCACCTGGCCTGGGAAGCTCACTTGAGCATCTTTAAGCCTCAGTTTTGGGATTCAGGTATGATACACTCACTTCAGTATCTTTATTTAAAGTACGAATCAAATACTTTGTTGAATTTTTTTTCCTTGTAAACTCAATAGCACATTGAAATTGAATTAAAATTACTTTTCCATTTGCCAATAGCTGATTCCTTCACTTAGGGCATCCCTTCTGGAGTGGGCTGGGGCTTGAGTACACCGAGGCTGACTTGAGACGGCACTGGTCACCTGGGGGCCTGGGCGCACCTGGTCAAAGGCACCAAGGAGATATGAAGGAGGTAGGTGGCGTGGTGAAGCAGGACACCCATTCTGGGCACAAATCAACTTACATCCACCCTTTTTCTGCCTCAACTATCTATGGCTTTCCATTTCTTATCAGGTAAGTACAAACTCCAAAATTGAACGTTCCAGCTCTCCATAATCTGCTGGACATTCTTCTCTCCCATTCCCTCCTGCTACGCCCTCACCTTTTCCTCTGCTGGGCTTCTGCTCTAGGATCCTCGTGACTCTCTCAACGTAAGAGGAGGAATGACACCCTCAGTGCCATTGACATTTGAGAAGCAGCATCTGACCACAGATAAGAATGGGGCTTAGCTTTCCGGTGCCTCCACCGCTGTACCCTCAAAGAGAGTAACTGTCCCAGGTTCTCTGGCTGGAGAGCCCACCACCCACTTTGGCTCATGCCCTCGCCTTCCTTTGAGCTTTAAATGCTAAGAGTCCTAAAATACTCTGACTTTGAACAAACCAAGATGGTAGAAAAAATCCTCAGTGACGTGTAACCATGGTTACTGGCAACAGCACAGGAACACACTAAGAGGAGGTCAGGCTCCCAGACCCCGTGCCTGTGGATGCTGTAGCAAACACATGCATGCAGAAGGCACTTGTTGTCATGAGCACAGACAGAGGCCTCAGAGGGAGTACCATGCCGATCCGCTGCCAGAGCCCTAGAGCTGAGGACATAGAGCTTTCCTGAGACGTCAGCAGGAGCAACACCCAGGCCTACGGTACAAGGTGAAATTCTGTCTGTCACGTGGAGAAGGGACTCAGATCTGGTCACCTAGGACATATTGCATCATGAAAGGAAGAAAGCAAATTATCCAAAGCCCAGCCACCACGGGGCTGAGACAAAAAACCCCTGTGGTCGTCAGAGTCCTGCTACGTTTAAGAGGATTGTCGGAGCAAACAGCTAGACAACACAGAACATCGTTGCAAAGGCATTTTTAGTCTGTGTGGTCTTTTTTGCCTAGATAATAAGAAAAAGAAGGTAAATCTCTTTCTGAACACGACTTTATTTGTGTTTGAAACATCAGCGTATTTTGCTGAGTCAAACCCTTCATTAACGCGGGAAGCACTCCAAAGTTTTGCTCTAAGCACACTAGTTAACTCTAAATTCAGGAAAACTGAAAATTACAAGTGTAAAATCAACACAGAAAAAAATCACTGAATCCGGCACAGGTGCTGTTGACACATCCTCTTTGCTAAGAGGAGAAAGAGTGGAAAGAAGCAATAATACACTCCAGTAAGAAGAATTTTAGAAGCTTTGTAAACATTCTGCGAAACTCTTGTATAAATTTGTGTCGTGATGGCATAAAACACTCTAAGAAAAGACAGCAATAAACAAGTTTTTAAAATGACTCTGCTCTTGAGTTTCATAGAAATGACTCTTCTTCCTTACGCGCTCTGAAAAAAAACTCACAAACATAAAACCCTTGAGTTCTTACCAGTAAAAATTTAGCAAAGAAGGAAATAAAATACACGTACTTGCATTTTAAGGATTGACCCACCCATCTTCGAACGCATGATCAAATGGAGCCACTCACCTTTGCAATTTCCTCGATACGCAATTTCTAACTGAGGGTCTTTGCATTTGGCGCGTTGAAATTCACAGCGAGACAGGAAGGTTCTTCCGTCAGAAGCGCAGACGGGTTTCTGAGGAGATCCCCCGCAGTCTAGGCTGCAATCTTTGTCTTTATCTTGGTCGACTCTCAAAAACTTGAGGGAATAAAAAAAGAGAAGCCAAATTTAAAGAAAGGCTGTGCAGAGCGGCAGAAAACAGAAGGCATCTAAGGCCATCTCACGTCGAGGAATGGAACCGCTGCCAGAAACATCGCGGAAATCTCTGAAAATTCTAAGCCATCGTCTGTTTCAAAAACCTCGGTGACCGACAATTCTCTAAGTCAGTGTTTGGCGGCTGAATCTCTGAAGATTGTCCTAAATGGTGTGTGGGACCGTTTCAGTCTGCAACGGGATGAGTGTGTATTCTGTTTTACCTTTCACAGACTGAATGGTGACGTTGTTCTTTTAATTAGCAAATTCATGTGCATGTTTTGCCATCATTTTGGAAGGTACAAGTGGCGGGAGTCTGCTGTCTGCCCAGAATTGAGAGGTTGTCTCTCCTAATTAAATCTATGCCCTTCGAGCAGTTCGTGTTTACCCGTTTGAACTAGATAACCATTTTCTGAATAAACGCCCATGCTCCGGAGGAAGTTGCTTATTCCTATGTCATGCAGAATAGCACTCCATGCTTGGCAGGTGACACCGCAGCACGGAGGGGACACTGAAGTCAGGCCTGCCCTCCCCAGGACTGCAGCATGGTGCAAGCGTGGAAACTACCCAAAGGAGCCCATTAAGATTGCCCCAGGGGCCTCCTGGGCAGTCCAATCCCCGTGGACCGCTCCCGGTTTCCTATCCTCGTCTTGGCTCCCTCTAACCTCCTGGACACACAGCTGCAGAGCTAAGGGCATCTCTCAGTGAGATCTCAGATCCGGCCAGTCTGCTCCCACACCTGCCCTCCTTGATGACTGATAGCCCTCCCTGCCCACTGCACGGCTTTCCACTCCCATCCACACGGTCCAGTCTCAGTTCTGTCTAGTCCTCTGTCGTGCCAGATGGAACAGGGGACATGAAGGCCAATCTCAGAAGGAGGGAAGGCTTGGTCCCACAGGACAAGGGGAATCGTCACGGCCTTTGGTGGCTGGACCATCCCCTACCCACAAAGGTGTTTTCTCTGATTTATGGAGCATTAGCCATTCATTAAAGGAAAGAAAGAAAGGAAAAAAATAGAAAACTCAGACCTGCGGTAGTCATTAAATACTCAACAGTCGTGTTTGGATCCTGTGGGTACCGTGTATATTTGAACAGGTTTATTTGGCGTTGTTTACACCAGTAATATTTATAGAGAGAGCTCTGCTCAAAATGTCCCATCCTCTATTCCAGTCTGAGCCGACAGAAAAGTAAGAATGGGGTTTAGCAAAAGTTTAGCAAAAGCAAAAGAGCTTCATCAACTCGTTCCCTCATCAGCAAGAGAAGAAAAGGAATTTAAACTGAGGATGCATCGTCCCTTGAGAAGATACCAGAATGTTCCCTTTGCAACTCTGAGGATCCTCACTGGCAGTGTTTAAAGATCAGCCAAAGCTGACGCTGAGATGAAGCTGTGGAGGGAAGAAAGACCCCTGACAGGAGGGACTGCCCAGGGACCACGTCCCTCACAAGGAGGCCAGGGGGTCCTCACAGCCATCGATCCAGGGGTCCTGGGCGGGAAGGGCCGAGAGCACGGCAGCCAGGAAGGTGTGGGTAACAACCTCTTAGTGCATTCTTTGGAACCTGGAAAAACTGTCCACAGGGGTCATTTCCCAGATTTCTGGATGAAGGCTTCAGCCAAGAGGAGACAGGTGGCGAGCACCAGGAGGTGACGCCTGCATCCTGGGGGGCCTCCAGGACACAGGAGACACTAGCTTTTCAAATTAGTTCAAATTCAAACAGCATGCTCTAATTTCTCCTGAGAGTAAAGTCACTTCTCAAATGATCCGTGCTTATTTTAGCCCAGAGGCAAGTGAAACCAGATCATTGTCTTTTCAGGAGGGGTTGCAAAAATCTGCTCTTTTACTTGAAAATGGATAGCACGAGCACATAAATGCATTCGATTGAATTATGTCAGTAAGGAGTTTCAAGGCTGTTTTTTTCACGTCACCCGAAATGCTGCATTTTAACTTTCAAGCCAAGCTGAGGGGTGCACCCCTGGGGGCATGCAGCTGTCAGGAGATGAGGCCCCTCAGCATGGTGTACCTTGGGAAGTCCATCCATCAGTGAAATCCATTGCCTCACTCCTCCCCTCAAAGCACTTGAGAGTTTTGATGGACTTGTTCTCATAACACACAGCTGGCCCCGAACAGTGCAGCATTGCCCATACGCTAGAGAGAGAGAAAGACAGAGAGAGAGAGGGAGAGAAAGAGGGAGGGAGAAAGAAGGAGAGAGAGAGGGAGGAGAGAGAGGTGGAGAGAGAGGGAGAGAGAGAGAGAAGGAGAAAGAAAGAGGGAGAGAGAGAGGGAGAGAGAGTGGAAGAGAGAGAGAAGGAGAGAGAGGGAGGGAGAGAGAGAGGGAGAGAGAAAGGGAGACAGAGAGAGGGAGACAGAGAAGGAGACTGAGAGAGAGAGAGAATGGGAGGAGAGGAGAGAGGGAGAGAGAGGGAGGGAGAGGGAGGGAAAGCAAGAACAAGGAACAAATCGGAGCATATAACTGGCTCAGGACCAGTCACAGGGCCCAGGTCTCACACAGGAGCCCACCCCATCTTCTGTTTTAGATGAAAAGGTGGAATAACCTAAATCCTGCTGATTTTCGTGTTTGAGAGGTGGCCTATTTGCATTTCCTGAACTCCTAAGTGAGGAAATGCAGATGACTTAGGATAAGGCATTGTAATTACCATTTTTTCTAAATGGAAAGAGACAGCCTCTACATCTTTTAATAATAATTAAATAAAAAAGCCTAGCACTCTGGCATTTGGAATTTAACCATAATTCTTGATAATTTAATAGTGTAGAACTAACAATGGAACTATTCTTTGTCAGAAATAAGAGAACACCCAGTTTCTACATGTCTCTCCCCCTCCCCACTTTTAAAAGCAATTAGATTCCAACGGAGAAAGTGCAGAGAGGAAAACGGGCTTTCAACTGAGCTTTATTCTTTAACAAGCAAAGCCCATTAAGGAAAATAAAATAGTCCCAAAGAATTCACGGTTTCTTAAAAGAAGAGCGTCTCCAAACCAGTTAAGTTTATAAAAGGCACTTTGCCAAATTTAGAAAGAAATCAATTGGACCTTGAGCGAAACTCTTAAAAACACACACACACACACACAATCTCAGCGTTACAAGGACTCCCGTTTCTTTTATTTTCACAGAGCGGTGCTGTTTGCACAGGTGCAAAGAGAGAGGCACACACACACACAGCTGTTTGGGCACCAAGTGGCTCCTGCTCTGGAAAGTCCCTAAGTCAAAGGCACGTGGATCAGAAACATGATCCAT
Organism: Equus quagga; assembly: GCF_021613505.1. Taxonomy (NCBI): domain Eukaryota; kingdom Metazoa; phylum Chordata; class Mammalia; order Perissodactyla; family Equidae; genus Equus; species Equus quagga. The sequence continues at coordinate 1,848,566 of NC_060274.1, forward strand.
GTTTTACTTAGTAAATGCATGGGTTTCAGCCAGAGAGAAAGTTGGAACAAAGTCCAAACGTTTAAGAACAGGTTAAAATACTCTTTGAATGTTAACATAGATGGATTTTCCCATCATCATCTTGAATTAAGACTCTTTTTTACTGTTATGAAATGAAATAATATATGGTATGGGTAATATTAAGAAAAAGACCTCTGAAATACATAATTCTGCAGCTAGAAGATTTGCAAGAGCAAGAACCTAAGAACTTGAAAGTGACTCTGGCTCCAAGAGTGTGTGCTGGATCCACACTGAGGGGAGAGGTGGAACAGAGCAGTGAGGGCATCGGCGATGCGGGCAGATCTGGTGGGGTTCGAGAAGTAAATAATTTTGAGAGTGGCTGAGGGATGGGGAGAGAATGGCTACAAACGGCAGCCTGTTCTAAAGAGTAATTTCTTCATTTTAAAGCTTGAGCTTTCTCAGATTTCAGCAACGAGTTCTCTGCTTTTTTAGTCAAACAGAGAACCTATCTCCAGGACGCAAGTGTGGAAATTGTGTTTTAGAGCGTGGACACCACAGCTTAAACATGAAAGAGAAGTACAACTCGCTGCAACTTTCTCCCAGAGAGATTACCACTTTATTCATTTACTCACTCATTCATTGATTCATTCATTCATTCATTTGCTGGAAGTAATATAAGCCAATTTGTGCACGTTTTAAAAACACCCAGCATCAGTATTTTAACTGGCTTTGCCTCCTTTTCATTTGTTCTAATTGAGGACAAACTCTCATCATTTTCAGTTCGGTCAAAAGTCAGATCCAGCTTGAACGGGACTCACTAAGTAAGTACTGAGCGACCACTCTGTGCCAGGCATTTTACCAGACGTCATGTCACCCAGGATCACACATGAGCACCAACTCATCTAGGACCAAAAGACATGATCCTCAGGTCAAGAAGAGGCAGCAGGAGGACCCGACAGCTGGGGCGACAGATGTGGGACAGGGTGACCCACGGGCCGGAGCAACATCACTGAGCACCAAGCACCAAGAGAAATGTCCACTTTGTGTTGGGAACCAAGACAGAGCTCTCAGGTCTGAGATGCAACCAAGAGAAACACAGTCCCAACAGCCTCGCTGAGATGCTCAGATGAGGCTCCAGATGCTTCTTGCGGGCAGGAAGGACAGGGAAACCACAGTTCAGACCCACCGAGATGAAAGCAGGAGACACACAGGCCATCAGCAATTTTCTCTTTATTTTCTGTGCTGCTTCCACTATTGCATTTGGGTGGACATAAGACATTTTGTAAGTATTTTCATGGACTCCTGTCTGGCCTTTGATCCCCTGACCCAACTTTTCCCAGAACTCTCTTAGTTCCATTGTCAACGTCACATTCTGTGTGGGAGGTTTAGGTTCCCGGCCCCACAGCCAGGGGTGGCCATGCTTTGTGCTGTGCCTCCTGCCCTGCAAATCCCTTCTCCTTTCTCAAAACATGTCTTTTCTGTTTATTTTCCTTCCCATCCTCCACATAAATATTAATTTCAATGATGAATACAGACATTTTTGCTTCTTGTTCATACATCTTGGAGATAAGTCAAGAAATGTCTTGGGTGATTGATTGTTCCAGCGTTATGTTTATTTGAGATTCAGTAAGAACTTGGTTGTTCTAAAATTCTTCTTAACAAAACATCACATGGATGGTGTGACCCTAATGCAAGAATTATCTTTGGCAACAAAAGATCACCTTAGTCAACATTGGGTCATTATTCTTATGGATCAGAGGTAACTCGTCTGCACAAGGTGCATTCTACAAACACCCCATAAAATAGTGCCTTGCAGTGGGGTCTCCTCTTATAAGTCACACCCACTCTATCTGAGGGTCTCACCGTGCTTCTGATCACTAACAAGTGTTTATAGAGTGTTTACTGTGTCTTGGGCTGGCACCATCTTTATTAGTTTAGCTACAATTAAGTGCCAATTTCCTATCCAGGATCCCAATGAGACTCAAGGAACAAGTCAAATGAATATTTAACAATTTACGTGATTCTCTCAGGCTACAGCCTTGTGAAACAATACAAGTTTGGGATATAGAAGAACCTTATAGCAGACACTCGGCCAGTCGCTTTAGAGCCCACTGGACCATAACTCTTATGGGGTAGCGATGACGTGTGTTCATCTATGTGGTCTCCGCATCCCAGCACAGTGTCTGTCTACAGTCAGTGCCCAATAAATGTTTACTGTCTGAAGAGTTATATTAATGTAACCATGCGGGACTCTCTGCAGAATTACGAGGGCGTGTGGCAATAGAAAGAGAAGGTGTTTGAGAAAACTGATGTAGGAATACCAATAACGGAGAGGCGAGGCCACAGACAGACACTAAAATTCAAGGAGGCAGGACACACTTGGCATTCTCTGCTGTAACTGTCCCGGAACCAGCACACCTGCCTTCTAACCTGAAGGTTTAGCTGTCTCTCATCGCTGCGCTGTTTGCGGCACTGTCTTATTTCACATGTATTTGATTCACTACTAGGCTGAAACACACAAAAGATAGTAGACAAACTCTGCCCTTTAGTAATACCCAAAATAAACATTCTACCTGGAGAGCACGAAATAGGTTAAATGAGAAGTATCTCAAAATAAAAGGGAAAATCAACCTCGAAAGTAAGTATTCAGCACGTGTCAGACTCCATTGTCTAAACTGCCTGCTCTGCACATGGGCACCACAGCGGTGCAACTTTGGCGCGCGCCATTGTCAGCTGGGCTGCTGGTTCACCAAGCAGATCTCTGTCTCCACCCAGAGACTCTGATTCATAGACGTGTGGTGGAGCCCAGGAACTCCATGGATAATGAACAGGCTATGTGAGCACTTGGGACCCCTGACCTTCATGCACTACTGCTCTAAGAGGTAAGAACAGTGGGCATTGCTGACACTTGACCGGACGACAGGGAGAGAGACGGGAGAAAAGCTGGTGGATCTATGTGGCCAATGGTGGTGCCCCACACCCCGATGGCCCATCCTTTGTATTTAGAACATGGCTCTGTTTTTATTACGATATACAATTCATAAATTCCCTAAGCGCCTCAGATTTTCTGGGACAGCTAAACGACGACAGCGTGCTGCCACTTTCCTTCTTGTCTTTCCTTCCCTTGGGGCATTAGATGCATTTGTTGACGAAGCGACATTTCCAAAGGCACTGAGCCAGAGTTCCCTTTTTAAGTCTCCTGCTCATTTAAAAGCATTTAGAGCAAATTACACTAAAACACATGTTAGAGAATATTAGCGTAACCTTCAGAGTGACGGAATCGCATCCAAAAGCCAAGATATCAGGGAGCTTGTGTCTCAGGCAAACCTCAGTGGAGACCGTGTGCTGCACGGTGAAGTCATTTGCACTGAAGGCATAAGGAAAGGATTAAAAGTAAGAATGAGAAAGACAAGGCCTGCTGGAAGCAACATGCCCACGAGGTCCCCGTAAGATCGCCTCATCTGCCATTGAGGCAGATGAAGGAAACATGCTCCCTGGGGAAGAACGGGGAGTAGCCGAGAAGTGTCACAAATGCTCATATCCATGTTTATTCCTTAAAAGTGTTGGCGAATGGCAACATCACACAAGAGTCAGGGCCTCTGATCTCCAAGGAGAGACCAGACAGAGTCCAGTTCCGTGTCTACATCCAGACTCCAGCGAGACCCTCATGGCATCCGAAATGTCACCTCCATCCCTTATTCAAATCTCATCCTCACATTTCTTCCTGTTTTCATGATCTTGCCCTTTTGGGAACAAAATGTGTTCCCCATGAAGATTTTAAAGGTAAGGATGTTTAGGTGCCAATGAGGTCATGAGAATCCCGATGGAGAGTGGTCTCCTTGGTGCAAGGCTTTCCCAACCAGTCCAGGCAGAAGCAGGTTCTGAGCAAGGATTTGCCGTGTGAATGAACCAGACAATGGAATGACTATGTGATCACCCTCTTGTCTCTGGAGTTGATGAGAAGCCTCTTCACCCCACCACTGAGGGATCTGTATGCTCAACAGCTGGGACAAGCTGAGAGGGTTCCCAGGAGGAAAAGAGGGACATAGAGAAGACTGATCTCCCCCATATTCATCTCTACCACACCCCCCCACAGCCCCCACCCCTAAAGTGAAAGAAACCCATCAAAGGAAGTCTGAATCCTTTTCCCTGTAATCATAAGAGCCAAATATTTTTTGCGCACACACCCTGGGGACAAGTGCAGAGGCTGCCCCTTTTAGATGGAATGCTGTCAGGGCCTGGAGCTTGGGTGGGAGAAGCTCACAGGGGCACCAATGAAGAGGTTGAGGTTCCCAGGGGACCCCAAGCCCAGGTCTTCATTAGACCAAGGAAGAAATGGTGGATCCCAGAGGAAGTCACCCAGCTAATTTGTGAAGCAACTAGAACCAAATCAAGGACTGTGGACGCGGGTACCTACTCTTTACTCCATCAAGCATGGCACAGCACTTGACCCAAAGTTGCCAGGGCTGGGTCTTCTTTCTCCAGGACACCTTCTCCAAGGGCTCTGATGTCCACCCCACACAGGACCAATGTTAGAACAGCAGCCTTGGAAAGACGCACGGAAGAGGGGCTGGAGGGATTGGTCGCAAAGCGCCCCTTCGGTTGTGCTTCGCCAGCTCTTTCGCAGATTTCCATCTTCTTGCTTGATGCAGATTCAGGGCTGGCTCCTGTCTGGCACCCTCCGAAGTGGAAAATGGCACATTGCCCTTCTCACCTTGGTGTACACATTAAGACAGATTCTCCACATTTTTTAACAGTCTTTGTTTATGTTACGAGATAGCCGAGGCACGGGACCCTTCAGAGAGAATTCTCTTCACGGAGCTTTGAAATGGAACATCTGATACTCTGATGCTGTCACATCACTACTCAAAATTATCGTCAGTATTGAAACGCATAAGCACATTCTCAGAGATAGGTGGAAACGGCTCTGCAGGCCCCACACTCACTAGCTGCTAGAGGCTTCTGTCGTCCATCACCTGACGCCTCTCAGCTGGGCGTCTGCAACGCCCTCTCCCCGGCGTGAACGCGGGAAGAACCAGCTCTCTGCTCTAATCTGCATGTTTCATACAAACAAAAAGGAATTTCGCGGGTAGAACTTGAAGGCTGGGGTCAGGGAGCACGTGACCTGCCCTGTCTGCAACTCAACCAAAACCTTGGAACATGGAGCGCATCGTCCTCGAGATCTGCACAGCCCAGCGCAGAAACCATTAGCCATGTGCAGCCACTTATGTGGAAATGAATTAAAATGAAATAGAATGTAAAATTCAGTTACTCCGTGGCACTAGCTGCCTTTTAAGTTCTCAGTGGACACCTGTGTCTGGAGCCCACTGTATTGGGCAGGACAGACGATAGAGCATTTCTGTCATCGCAGGCAATTCTTTTAGACACTGCTATCTAGCAGCAATGATTAAGGGTCATTAATTTCCTAAACTAGCTCCCCAAAGCCCAATTTTTAAATGAACAGTTGCAGAAAGACAAGTAAAAACCAATTCTGTGGCTATATACATTACTAAGGAAACAAATACACAATGCTGAGAAAAGAGTCATTTTTGGAAAAGCTTATCTTGAAATTCACACCTTTAATTACAGAGAAAAGAGAAAAACTTTAGTTACAAGAGGAAGGGAAATGGGAAGCTTTTTGCAAAGGGAATAAAAAGGACGTGAGTGACTTCAAGAGTGTTTTAGAAGTCGATCGTAGGTAGCAGGAGAAGCGTGTTGGGGGTGAGGGAAGACAGACACAGGATCCACTGGGGAGAGGAGAGGAAATGATCCTGGGAGAGGCTGGAGCATCGCCAAAGCAAACCCAAGTTGGGGATGGAGCAACACTGAACACAGTGCCATGAAAGGGACGTTGGCAAGGGAAGGTTTTGTAATTGTGGCAATGCGGGTTCCACGTTGTAACCAATGGGAGCACGTTGTAACCTCAGAGGGAGCAGAGAGGATGAGGAGGACGAGATACAGCGCTCTGTGGAGAAGTCCACACGGCTCTCCCAAACGGCAGTTTCCACAGAACGCTTCTCGGGTCTTTGTGAACCACAGACGTCGTAAAGGTATGCTTTATTTTTCAGAGGTACTCCAAGCATCACACGTACGTTAGAGAGACATTAAATATTACAAAGAGATGCAACCAAAAATTCAGGTTTTTTCAGAAGAAAATGTCAAAGCTCAGGAAGTAATCCCCAACAGTGTTGACTGGGAGCAGCAGAGCATGGTCGTCCTGGGCTAACACCAGTCAGTGTCAGAGAAAGAGAAAGAGTCATAAAAGAAGTCAAACTTGCCATCATCACTTTCCCAGGGGCCACCTGCAGGCACGGTCTCAGTGCACAGCCTCCAGTCCGGGAGGCACACCTGCAGGAAGGAGAGCCCATTAAAGGGGCAGCGAGAGTCTTTCCCTGGACATGTGGCATCCTTAATTCCACAGTTCATTCAGAGACACAGAAATCCTTGCCTGAAGGCGAGTTCATATTCCAGGCTTGGGTTCTGCATATCCTTAAACACACCCTGGCTCATGAGCACTCGAATGTGGGGAGCCTGGAACCAATCCCCCGATTCTGGCTGAGCTGATATCTCTTCTTCAATTCCTGGGGAACACAGAGCCTTGGGTGGAAAGGGTGGGTCACCCCTCCTCTCTGAAGTTTGCTGCCTCCCTCAGAGCCTTGCTCTTGGGTTTGGGCTGCTCCCAATATAACACCAATATTATAACACCAATATAAGGAAGACTAAAATTCTCAATTTCTATCTTCTCCAAGTCTTAGGCTTCCTAGCCCCCAAAATCAGTTAAATTCTAAGCAGGATAAGTCAGAGACATTGCTGATCTCCAATGTACTTATAAAGCTTTTCCCATCTTCTTGACAGAGATGATGTGTCAAGGAAATATTCCAAGTGTGTGTTCATTTATCCAAAAGGATTTTGATGGGTTGTTTGACCCTAGAAAAGCACTTCAGTGAAAATCCAAAGAAATGCTGTCTAAGTGTTAAATCCAGAAAAACAGGAGAGGGAAGAAGAGAGGAGACACAGCCACTATTTTTATGTATTTGCTAAGAGGATCAGCATTTTGGATCCCTAAAATCTCCTAATTAGAGTGAAAGTCAGATTAGATTAGATTAGATGATTAGGGTGCGGGCTCCCATGGGTCCAGCTACCTGGTTCCAGACCTGGTACTTTGCCATTTCATAAAGAGCAAATTCACTCAGAATGTTGAAGAGGAAAAACTACTCTTAATAACATCTGGTATAACTATTTAACAAACTTGCCAAGATTTAGACCAATATGCCTGGCATAATGTCAAACCAAGAAAACAATGAGGTTTATAATGGAAACAGAGTGAAAACTCTAATTGAGGATTGTTCCAATGGCATCAGAATGACTCCACACTCATAATATTCTAAAGTTACCAAATCCATGATTGTTAACATGCGAAACTCACAGAAAGTGGCTACTGCCTAGAATCAAATTATGTTTTTTGAAGGGCAACTCCTTTAGGAGTTCACGTCAAGAAATACTAAATGGCAAGACGCAACGAAAATAGCAACAACAACAAAGTTAAAAGCTAGAGAACATGTCTGATGAAATAGAGTAAGTTGAAATCAGTTTTCTTAGCTGTCATTTAACTGGGAAAAGAAAACCAGAACTTGTGCGCTTTTTGGAAAAAATTATATCCACATTGTCAACTTGCTCATCTAAAGCTAATTTTTAACTAACCAGGATTTAATATGCCTAAAAATTTGATATTAACATATCAAATTAATATAATGTTAAATTGTGCTAATATAGGGCCAAATCTCATCACAATGGCGTCCATTCTAAAGACATCTCTGCCTTTATAGTTTGAACATCATGTTCTGAACTGGAGTTTTCCTTTGGTTCTAGAAACGCGTCACTTACTTTAAAGTCTGTGCATCATTCATCAAACATTTTCCCCCATCATTGTGCAAAGCTACACAATATCTTGTACAAGAGAAGATGATAAAAGAATGGGAATTGGGTTTTTTAACAAAACTATACTAATAAAGATCAATGCTCAAGTCAGTTGTCCTTCGAAGAGATCATTTCTGAGCACATCTAAACATTCCCACAGTTTCGTTGTTATTCAAATTTGTGAACTCTTCCCTTGAAAGGACCTTCACAACAGTTTATGGAGGATGCAAGAAAATGTCATGAGATGATGTGGAAACACAATTTCCTGCTCTCTGACCTCATTTAATCCTTAGCAGCCTATGGCACGGGGACCTCAAGAAACCTTTCCTCACTCTGCAGGTGGCAATATTGATGCCCAGAGAAACACAATGCCTTCCTCAAAGTGAAAACATGATTTTGTGGTGGGAGGAAGGAGCCAGAACATTCATCTGCCCCTCGTCACTGTCCACGTTTTGTCCCACAAACAAAGCTGTCTCTCAAAACACCACTGATCCCAGGGCCACTGTCATCTCATAACCAAGAGAGAATCTATTTAGCCAAACCCACCTTGCTCTGTAATAATGTTCATTTAATCTTGGGGTTGTAACCATGAGATCTGTAACTGATGCTCACACTTGCATTTCCAGCCACTGGCCCGTGTCATTGACTTCCACACACCTACAAGAGTGAGCTTTCCAGGCTCAGATTAATCTGGTTTGATTGGCCCATAGCTGTGAGAAACTGACCGTTCATGCTGGCAGGCCTGACACGGGGCTGGCAGGTTTCTCTTCATGCTTCTGGGATGTTTCTTTCCTCAAAAATATGAGGTGAATTGAAAGGGACACAGAGGTAGAGAAAGATGAAATTCTTGTGAATTAAAGATAAACTTCATACTTTTGCATGTGTGTGTGTACCTTTTTACCTTTAAGAGGTGGGTTCAAGGCCAAGAGTATTCTTATATGAGTGGCAAGTTGAAATTTTCATTTTAAATACAATTGTGTTTTTCAGTGTAGACAGGGGGAGCCATATTTTTGCCTCCCTGAGAAATTTCCCCTTCAAATACAACCTGTAATTTCTCATGCATGTGTGAAAAATCAGAGAAACATTATTCGGTTTAAATAAATTAATTGGTAATTCCAAGAGTGAATTTGATATCAGAATTAATTAAAATTCGAAGACATTACTTAATTAAAAGGAATTCAGTAAATTAGAAGATTCGCTTCTAAAGTGAGAATATCAGGTTCATCAAAGAAAGAGAAGAACTGGGGTAGAATTGTGGCTGGCTCTAAGAAAGGTTAAAATTAGTTTTTCAATGTAGTTAGCAATATCTAGAGTTATTCCAGAAAAGACTGAAGAACGAAGACATCAACAACACAGTTCACTCTCCAATAAGTTTATAACTTTCTGTAGTCAAGGTTCCCACTTAGTTTTAGTGTTTGTAATATGGCCAATGAGTCAGGATCTCTTTAAAAATAATGATAAAATCACAAGTAAATAAACTGAAACAGCTTTTCTCCATCTGTGTCCCATGAGATTAAAACACGCTCACAGCTCACGTGTGCAAATATTTTAACTCGAGTATGGAATTCATGTTTTGGTTTAAGTTTTCATTAAATACGTTATTGTTATTAGTAATAATAGTTTTGATTTCTAGAGATACACTTGAAGCTCTGCCTGACTCTGGTGGGAAGTCATCCATGAGGACTTGGGGGCTAATTGACCCCAAATACTTATTTAAAAGATGCGTGCCATGGTCAATAGCATCGCACGATTCAGAGCAAGAGAGCTTTCCCCTTCCAGCCACCAGACCTCCTCAGACTGCCCTACGGTCTTGGAAACACCCTTCCTGATTCTTCCCCTTGACTCTCATCCCACTCATCGAATGTTTTGGAAACTAACTTCTTCACACTATCTGAGCATCCATAATTTCACGTGCACAAATGAACTTGTGATTTTAATAAAACAAAGTCAGTTTTGTGTTCTGCCTTGTCTGTCCCTGGCCTGTTCAGAGTTCAGATTCATCCAGCTTCCACTGACTCTGACTGGGAACACTGCCTCACTCAGATAGATGATAGGGATGGCCTGGGATGAGAAATATTTGCAATAAATTGGGTTGACCTACTGCAAAGTATGCAAGGTGATCCAGAAATATTTCCCGTTGTGAGGGATGACCTGCCCAGAGTTATACAGGGTCATCCTTTACTAGGGAAGGCATGCCCCCTGCCCTGTGTAAGTGACACACGAATGTGCTCGAGCAGATGCACAAGGCTCACCTCCACGTCCGAGCCACTAAGTGTGAGCAGGGAGGCCAAATCCCGGATGCAGCCTCAGCCCCGACCTGCGGCCACATGGCCCCGGCAAATGGCACTGAAGGGTGAGTACATGCCAAGTAGCATCTCGTGCTTCTCCAGCTGAGCCAGGACAAGCTCTATGGGGTGGCACCGTGTTGACCCCTGCAGGCCCAGAGCGCTCCCGGGCCACTGCCTGAATCATTCCATGATGGTTTGCTCTCAATTTGGGGCAGATCTCATCATTTATAAAATGCGGGGCTTGCATCGAGCGATTTCACAGGTCCCACCAAGGTTTAAAATCTGAAATCTCTTTCAGGGAACCACTCGCCCCAGAGTTCCCGCCATGAACGTTAGTGGGAGGTAGGCATGTGCGACTGGAGTGGGCTGATACTCTCTAGGTGGCGTCAGCCTTGTGAAGGGCTCATTCTCCGCCCTGGGGCCCACCTCCTGAACAGGATTCATAATAGCTCTTAATACCACACAAGGTATTACAGCCTTCAGGGAAGCTCCCTGTTTCCCCCGATACATCTTACTCTAAAACACAGTTTTACTAGAGGAGGGGACGATCTGGCTGAGAACCTGGATCCTGATCTCTTCCTCCTACAAGAACGTTCAGAAACTAAGGCTGTCCCACTGTCTTCCACACACGGACTCACGCCGGGCCTCACAAATGCAAGGCTGAGCGTCTGAAGGCTGTCGGAAGGAAATGGACCAACCACGTTTTATAGATATTGTTGTGGGTTGAACTGTGCCCCCAACCCCCCAAAATATGTTCAGTCCTAACCCTGGTACCTGCGACTGTGACCTTGTTTGGAAATAGGGTCTTTGCAGATGGAATCAATTTAAGATTATGTTATATTCAATTCAGGTTGCCCTAAATCCAGACGCTGGTGTTACAGCTTGAATCGTAGCCCCCCAAAATTCATACGAGAAGTCCTGACTCCCATCGCCTCAGAATGCGACCTTTTTTGGAAATAAGGCCTTTACAGATGTACTGAGTGAAGCTCCATTGAGTCACGCTGAAGGGAGGTGAGCCTCTAATCCAGTAAGACTGGTGGCCTTATAAAAAGGGGAAATTTGGGTACAGACAGGCACGCAGGGAGAACGCCACGAAAAGATGAAAGATCGGGTGATGTATCTGCAAGCCAAGAAACATCAAAGATGCCAGTAAGCCAGCAGAAGCTGGAGGAGAGGCCTGGAACAGATTCTCCCCACAGCCCCAGAAGGAAGCGACCCTGGCCACCCCTTGATCTCGGACTTCTGGCCTCCAGACTGTGAGACGATGAGTTTCTGTTGTCTAAGCCACATAGTTCACGGTAACTTGTTATGACAGCCCTAGGACACTGATACAGATAGGCTGCCTGACAATAACAGAGCAGTGAAATAACAAAAAAGCCACACTGATGTCATCATGTTAAAAAATTCTCCAATCAAAATGATTGTAAAATGTTACTGCTTTACATATAAAGGATGAATTAAAATTACCCCAAAAAATACTCAAAAGGGGAAAGAGAACCACACCTAGATACAGAATGTGTGCCATGTGCAGACATATTCTTTGATCAAACGACGGTTTTTAAATTCACTCTATTTATTTATTGTTTCTGTTTATTATACTGCCAGGTGCATGAGAAAGCTCAATAAACGCAAAAATGTGCTCTATACAAACTTTCCAAATACTTCCCCGCATTTTTGCCTATCCTAAAGGAAAGACAACTTTCGCCGTGGGCCTGATGAGAAGCGATTGGGTTGACTGATTGGGTTTACAAGCCAATGACGGGTCACGTGATTCTGCTACGAGCTCACTTGAATGGCACTTTTGTCCCACACGGAGGTGCGAGAGGCGCTGGGAAGAGAGGGGACCTGGGCGGCGGATACCACGGAGGATAAACTCCGCTTACCCCCTGTCTGTGCTCAGAGACAGCCCTGATGGAGACAGTGACTCAGAGAACAGGTGCGCTCTGCCGGCTCCATCAGGAGGAAAAGAAAAATCAGAGGCAAAGGGCAGAAGTGTGCTCTGTGCGGCCGAAACACCGTGAACCGCCGAGCTGGAGGGAAGAAGACCAGGGCTTGGGAGCCTCTTCTTAGGGGTGACTATGCCACCACCTAACCCCTGACAAGCAAGTGCAAACTTGGTTAGTGCAGGAGAGGGCAGACGCGAGCTGGCACAGAGAGTCCTGTGTCGAAGGAGGCTGCTCCAATCCTTAACACAATCCTCCTACCTTCTCAGCCTCCGTCCCCAACTGCCTGCCTGCCAGCCACTCATATGCGATATATAAGTCATTCACCAAAAATGAATGAATGAATGACTTAGTTAGAAAAACAAAAACACAGAACCCCACCTTGCACTATCTGCACCCCCCTGGTCTAGACGTCGCTGTAGCCCGTTTATCAAGGACCGAAATGCGTGGAGCCGACTCTGGGACATGCCCCGTGCCCGCTGCTGCACCCTGCGGGGTTGTGTAATTAATGCTTTTGTTTGTGACTCTCTTCTAAGAAAGGCAACTCTGAGAAGGATGAGGTCTCACCCTGGCCTTTTCCTCCGTAATGAAAAGTTACAAGATGCGGCTTTGGATGGCAGAGAGTGGGAACCGGGACTATTTTTTTTTTTTTGTGGAACCGCAATAGGATCTGAACCAACTCAACAGGGAGTCAGATAGCTTTTCCTATATCAGCCTCCAAAACGCTGTCACTGATTCATCAGTGAATCACGGTGGGTTGGATGTGCTGGCAACCAACACCGGCTTCAGGAGAGGAAGCCAGAGGAGCAATCTGAGATTAATGTGATAAAGAATAGCTCTTTTAGACCTAAAAATACACCGAATCAAACTGCTAATCTCAGCTACATTGCTTATTGCTAAACTTTGTGAAGAAGTAACAGAGAAAAAAATGTATGAAGTTCTTTTCCTTAATTTGTCTTTTTTTTCCTCTCTCTTGCCCAATTGCACAGAGGCTGGTGGACGGCAAGGTGCCCATGAAGCGATGTGGAACATGAACAGGAACGTGATGTGGGTGTCAAATCTATAAATCTTGTTTGATGGGTGAAGTGCTGCTTCGAGAACGGAGACAGCTGGTATTTTATGTCCCTGTTCTGCCAGTAGGTTTTTTTCAGTGCCACCCATTCACTCTCTCGTGTCCACTCAGTCAACATGAAGTGAGTGTCTTCTGCCTGTCAGAAACTGTGCTGGACCAGGCCACCAAGACAAGTGGTGCCCACACTAAGATGTAGAGATGGGGGGGCCCACCCAGTGGCGTAGCCGTTAAGTTCGCCAGCTCCGATTCAGTGGCCTGGGGTTTCACGGGTTGGGATCCTGGGTGCAGACCTACACACCACTCGTCAGCCGTGCTATGGTGGTGTTCCACATACGAAACAGAGGAAGACTGACACAGATGTTAGCTCAGGGCCAGTCTTCCTCAAGCAAAAGGAGGAAGATTGGCAATAGATATTAGCTCAGGGCCAATCTTCATCACCAAAATAAAAAAGCAGTAGAGATGGTCAGTTGTTATAACACCACTTGCGTGAGCTCTCAAGGAGAAGCAAAGGAGGAGATTTATAGCTCTTGCCCCAATTCCCTCTGTGTTCTGTGGTTCAGTTGCCAGGTGCTTTGAATTGCTCAGAATATTACCAAATAAATCTATTAAGCAGAGTACTTTTAAATTTGTTGAAGAGTCGTAGAGACTTTTGAATTTTATTGCTAATACACGGAAACCACTAGCATTTTTCAAATCTTGATTCTCTTTCCGCTAGGGAACAGAGATGCCTTAGAAATGTGGTTTATAAATTCAGGTTAATATGTTTATACCTGATCAGTGTGCATAATGGTCTTGCCTGGACTCACAAATATAAATCAACTATTGGATCTTAGATTGTTCATCAACGGTGGAATCATTCTCCAAGGCCAGGGCTGTCCAAGACCGGACACTGGACATCATTAGATGCTCTGAGTCCTTTTTCCGAGTTTAGACGACAGAGGTTAGGCACAGTCCACATGACCACTCTTTCTCCTGTAGACAAAACTCAAAGCTCTAGGACAGCTGGAGTGTTGAGAAACCGCTGAATGAAAACCCTCGGGCCCATAGGACCCCCCCTTTCTTGTCAACCTTACCCACCACCATGCCAGGCATAAGGACACTCCATTCCAGTATCTCATCTTCAGTCCATTCTTTACAAACACTTACTTTAAAATCACTTTCCCACCCGTCTCGTAATGCCCCTCTGCCCACTGCTGACCTCCTCTATGGGAAACAGTCCGCACTGCTTTGAAAACTCACCCAAAACTCGGGCTCCCCTATACCACCGTTCACCACCCCACTACAACTCTCTCTCTTTTATCTGAATTCCTACCGCCCTCATCTTCCGAACCACATCAGGACAAAGAGAGATTTTGAACTGTTCTCTTGTCCCTCTGTCTTGGCTCCCAACTGGACTGAAGGTCTCCAAGGCCAGGAACCATGGCTGACGCCTCTGTGACATCAATCCCAACGTCTGGGAATGGGTGCACAGCAGGTGTCGAAGGCACACAGGTGACATGGCCCCACTTTGCTTCACAGGCACTAGAGGCCATTGAAAGCATGGCATGCATTGGATCCTTATAACAAAGGCTAATGAATATCCCACATGCTCAGTGATTCCTCTGGGGCAGAAAAGGAGACTAGTGGAGTAGGGAGGAGATGCCTACGACCAGCTCTCTCACGGAGAAGCTGGGACATAATCCCACCCTCACTGGGCCGTAGGAGGAACCAAGAGGGTTGTGGAATGTGACAACACTTTGCAGAATCTGCAACGCTGAAGTATTGTAAAGTAGTTCTGTTCTGTATTTTGATTTTCATCTCTAGTAGATCCCAAAACAGCAAGCATTTTCGGGGATAGCGCTTTCGAACATCACATCAAAAATGCTTTCCTCCACCTCCCCTCACACACACACTCTGCCACCAAGCTGCTCTGCCAACAGCAAACAGCGAGGGCTCCCAGTCAATAAGAAAACCATTCTTGGGGTGGCCCAGTGGTGCAGTGGCTAAGTTTGCATAATCCGTTTCGGCGGCCCGGGGTTCACAGGTTCGGATCCTGGGTGTGGAACTACACACCGCTCGTCAAGCCATGCTGTGGTGGCGTCCCACATACAAAATAGAGGAAGACTGGTCTACATGTTAGCTCAGTGAGAATCTTCCTCAAGCAAAAAGTGGAAGATTGGTAACAAATGTTAGCTCAGGGCCAATCTTCCTCACCAAAAAAAAAGAAGAAGAAGAAACTATTCATCATGCATGTTTCTTACTCCATCATCTCTTTTTCCTTTTATGGCTTGATGTCCACCAATGAAAGAGACAGGACTCAGTGTATGTGCAGAGCTTCCAACTGTACTTGTCAATTCCCTTAGTGGGAAAAAGAAGTTATAAAAATACCAACTGGTCAAACTTTCCAGGGGAGAGAAAGAAATGGTTGGAAGTCCATCCAAACACATGTTTAATGACTAAGTACCGTACGACAAGCCCAAAGCATACATTTTCCTACTCCGCAAATTGAAAAGGTGAAGAACAGAGACTCTGAGTCTGAGAGGTAGGAGGCGAGGCCAGCGAAGGCGGGCGCCGGCTGTGGTTGGTGACCTCACACCCGCTCGAGGTTTGGAGGTCCATCTGAGCAATCCTCAATTTGTCTTCGAGCGTGGGCTGGAGTGTCCACAGGAAAGACCGTTCTTCGGGGTCTGGGCCCCTCTGCTTCTAGTTGACACCAGGATTTGAAAAGTGCAGAACCACATGAAAACGAAACTGTATACGCTCGAGTTTTTAAGCTAACCAACCTTAATTAAGACTCAAAAAAATCCTAATTTAGTTCAACTTCAGTTAAAGGTTTGGAGTCATCGGTATTATTGCACACACAAGTCTATAATGAACACGGCTTCTTAGATCAAAAACCAAGAAAAGTAAATCTGCTGATTCTGAGACTTAGGGAGTGACTTGCTCCAAGCGGCTCCAACGGTTCCAAATGTTTCATAAATGCAGGAACCCCGACTAATTCGATAATGCGTATTAGAAGCCTTTCAAATGTTGATGCCCAACAACGCCACACCCAAAATACAGGGGAAGGAAAAAATCAAAATAGCACACAAATATTTATGCACAGTGTCGCTCCCTGCAGTATTATTTTTTTTCTTTCTTTTTGTTTTTTTGAGGAAGATTAGCCCTGAACTACCATCTGCCACCAATCCTCCTCTTTTTTGCTGAGGAAGACTGGCCCTGAGCTAACATCTGTGCCCATCTTCCTCTACTTTATATGTGGGACGCCTGCCACAGTGTGGCTTGGACATCCAGTGGGTAAGTCCATGCCCGGGATCTGAACTGGTGAAGCCAGGGCCGCCGAAGCGGAGCATGTGAACTTAACCACTGCATCACTGGGCCCGCCCCTGCAGTGTTATTTTTACTAGGAAAAGAAATCTGAAAGAAATGAAATATCCAACAATAGGGATTTGGCTAAATAAATTACAGTAAATCTGTGCATTAGAAATGTACCGATCCATTAAAAAGTCTATAAAAGGTGTAAAAAATATTTGTTGTATATTTGCAAGCCAAAAATATATTTAAAGATGCAAGCATAGAATATGATTCCAACTTTACAGACACGATGTGTACACACGTATATACACATATCCAGCACACACACATGTGCACAGACACACCTGAGATGAAAGATTGCAACCTGTCAGGGCTGCAAGATTTTGTCGGTGTTCACTCTCTGGGTGGTGACATAACAGAACATTAAGGCTTTCATCATATTCGTCTCTGTTCAAATTTCGACAGTGGACCTGCGCTGCTTTTCTGTTTAAAAATCATTTTTTATACATTTCTTTTTTAATATAAAATACTTCAAACCTACTGAAAATACATAACTATATGCCCATCACCCAAATGGACATGTATCAATAACAAAGCAAGAAAAAAGCATTAGTTACTACAAACAATAGCAAAAAGTAAGCATCCAATGAAACGTAGAAAACAGGGTCTATGCCCCCTCGAGTAAATTTCAATGTCACTTTCTCTTCTAATGAGTGATAATCACATGTAATGGAAATTGTGGGTCAAAGACGCGTTTCCATCATTGCTGTTCCCACCCGTCTGCGTTGACTCCCAAAAATCTAAAACGTAGACAAGCCTCCTTCACATATTTCCAGCTGCCACCTCCACAGTTTAGGACAGCTAAAGACAAAACAAGGTTCCAAGTCTGAATCACGAGCGTCAACGCAACAGAAAGTAAACAGATCTGAAACTGCAGTAAAATCTGTCCTACATTCTTTGCTTTTTCTTTTTTTTCTTTAAAAATGTATCTGAGTCTTTAGCCCCAAGACCAGAAGCTAGTTTTCTATGTAGTTAGCAGCAGAGGATCAGGTAAAGGTACATGAACCAGTAATGCAGCCCAATAACTATGAAACCGTAGTCTAACGGACGCGATCTCTTTACGCACTTCCATGTCCAACGCTGGAAAATATCCAATGCCTCAGAGGCAGAGTTGATGTTGAGTTGACAACTCTGTCACTTGCCCCCTGTTTTCTAAATGAAACAATAGCAGCAATAACTGCCACTTCGAGTCATTACCCTGGGCTGGTTACTGTGCTTCATCGTGTCTATGAAAGATGCTCCCTGGAGTTGTGCAGTGTGCAGCCCGTGCAGCTGTGCATGGCGGTCTTGGCTGTGGAGCTATCAAGAAGGCAGTTGTCTGAGCATCTGGAGTTTGGTTGGACAGATCAACTTGGAAATCACTGGAATGCAGATGGTGTTTAATGAAAAATGAAATGCCAAAGGAAAAACTATTTTGTTCCTAAGAAACCGACCTCTTTCTGCAGTGTGGCCTAATTTATGCCTTGAGGGGAAACACGTCTGCATTTCCATCTATTTTCATGAGAGATGAAATCTGAAATCTAATTTGGCAAAAGGTCTTATCATCCTGTTCCAGACACATCAAGATGCCCGGAGGCCACGGTGTTGTAACATCATAGCAATGTGGAAAGTTTCATGGAAATGCACATGAGACCGGGTTCGAGTCAGCCGCCGGCACCCGGAATTCAAGGTGGGAATCGCCACCCACCCTACAGGCAACATCACTATCTTCAAAGTTTTTAAAGGAGCACTTTAAAAAGGATGTGTACAGGTGGAAATCACAGTCTTATCATGAAATTAAATAGAGCAAAATGTATACATAATGATCTCTCAGCATCTCCCATTTCATATTTCTCCTTTTCTAGGTTTTGGTAAAAGTTAGTTGCTCAAATGGCAATGGAAATAGTCCAAACTTCTGGCTCATGTTCAGTCCCTTGGGATTTGTGACCACAGACACATCCAACATGACTTTATTAAGACATAAAATGTCGGAGAAACACTTACGGGACCCTGGAATAGAAATATTTTTTCAAAAATCGGGTTATCCTTGTTCAACACAGCAGAACATAATGCCACAGGTGGCCAAGTCTAAAAATTGCTTTTTCAAACAGTAGGTTATACGTAGATGGCAAAATACCTTAACTGGCCAGTCTCTTTCACGGAGAAGAAAAGATGTCATACAAAAGAAAGGCTGGCAGCCATATTTCTAAAAGACTTTCCATAGAAAGACTAATATTAGGTGGGTGATTCTCAGACTGGGATGTGCCTGAGGGTCGCCAGGAGATTCCACTTTAGAAAGAGCATGTTTGGGCTTCATCCTACACATCTTGATTCAGGGGCCCAGGGTGGATGCCAACCTGCATCTTCATCCAGCACGGTGGGTGGTTTTGAGGGATGTTGGCCCTGACTCACGCTACGAGAAATTCTGCACTAAATCATACACACGGTCACTGACGAAGGCCAATTTTGAGAAAATGAATACATTTAAAATTTCGTATGTATTTTCTGTGAGCAGATCAAGCTGAGAGAAAATTATTGTTTCTAATTTAGTCCTCCAGCCCAAAGACAAGGAAAAAGATACGCACAATTTCATTGAGTAAACTGGAAATTTCCATTCAATCCTCTAGAAGAGAGGAGAAAACATTTCTAATGAGGCCGCACGCGGGGAACCTTGGGAACACGCACCATGTGGTGAAGGGTCTTTGTCTTTCCAAATGTCATCTACGCTGACCAGCTAGTCTGGTAGGGAGCCAAACGCTCTGCTTATATTGACCGCAAAGACACGTGATTTGGCTTTAGGTGCTGGCCCGAATTTGCATGATGCTAGGAATGGCTAAAGTTTGTTGGTTTCAGGACATCATTTACAAACAGAAAGCTGTAGAAAACTGCTTCTGTTTTCAAACCCTGGCCCGTTGAATTCTACTGCCTTTATATACCCTCCACCAGCTGAATCTTCATGTTGATAAGAAGGAGTGAGCCCGGATCTGTTTGAAAAAAACACTCCCTTACCCCGAGCACAGCCCAGCCCGTCAGTTTTGCAAAATTTTCCTCACTCTGGAACGCACTGCTCGGTTAGGAACTGCCAAGAGAACAAGAAATTTCAGAGGTACTACGTGAGGCTCTGGTCTTCCTGCAGAGAGCAGAGGCAAAAACGCGGGAGACACACTCCGACCTTCAGAAGAGGGTCTGCCCAAGGCCGCAGAGGACCAGCCCACAACTGGAGAAGGGGGTTTGCCTTATGGAGGCCTGGGAGCTCGGGCCTGCCAACGGAACACAGCACTCTCCTGTCCCCGTCGGATCCTGGTCCACAACAGGACACAATACTGCCTTGCCCACATTGGATCCTGGTCCACAACAGAAGACAATTCTATCCTGTCCTGTCCCCATCTGGGCTGGTCCAGAAGGAACCCAAGCTAATAAGACTGCCATGAGAGAAACTATTAGACCCATCAGTGAAGGGCACCCAGACCTGCCTTATGCAGCCTATTCAAAATCCTCATTTATGTGGCCTAATTGGTACAGTTATTCCTTTCGAGACCAGGAAACAGCAGAATTATCGCTAGAATCTCCTGACCTGTTAAAACCTCCGTACAGCACTTCAGAAGCACTCACTGGTGATGCAGAGACAGGCTCTGGCCTTACAACCCTTCATCATCAACATCAACACCCAGAATAACTTTGACACGGGGCCCATCCCTGCGGCGGGGAAGAAGGTGGGGGGTGGTTCGAGGTTTTTGTCCTCGAGCATCTACACATTTTAAAAGGAGGGCTTTGAAAATCACTGTCTTGTTAAGCCTAGCGATGCTTTAGAGCGGTGCTCCGAGAATGACAGCAGCAGCATTGGCCAAATCCTGACCTCACACGCCCCTCGCCTGCCCCACCACCGTGGGACACGAGAACTCTCGAGGTCTCATTTGTCGGCCCAGATGTTAACGTGGTGAATATCCCGGGCATTTTGTCTCAAGCTTCTCCCTTTGTTCACTGTCGTTGATGCTGATCCAAGGAGAGCTCCTTCACTGAGCCGAGAATGGCAGACAGCACAAACACAAAAGCCCCCTGGAGCTGCGTTTAAGGGATAATTATTAATGAAATGCATCCATTGCTGAAACAAAAAATCCTAATAACTGGTACTTCCTCAGAAATACAGATGAGGCCAGTTTTTTGCTATAGTTTCATTCATTACGTATATGATAAATCTTTTCACATAATAGGTATTACATTGAATTTAAGAAAAGTCTAGGGCTGGCCTGGTGGCTTAGTGGTTAAGTTTGTGTACTCTGCTTCGGCGGCCTGGGGTTTGTGGGTTCAGATCCCAGGCAAGGACCTACACACTGCTCATCAAGCCATGCCAAGGCGGCATACTACTTACAAAATAGAGGAAGATTGGCACAGATGTTAGCTCAGCAACAATCTTCCTCAAGCAGAAAGAGGAAGATGGGCAACAGATGTTAGCTCAGGGCCAATCTTCCTCACCAATAAATAAATAAATAAATAAAAGTCTAAATAAGAAAAATTCATGCCAGGAATATCAAAGGAAATAATCCTTGATCAATAGGAAAAGAGCCTGCATATACCCAGTAAGATATCTGAAAGGAAAAATATAATTTTTCACAGCTTTATTGAGATGTATGTCACATACAGCAAAATTCACATGGACAAGATATAATTTGTATTTTGCTTGACTGCACGGATTGTTGATTGCATCCACACTGCAGTGGGGACTGTAGGAGCATCGTGGCTTCCGAATGCATTGCTGCTGAAGCACAGCGGGAGCTGCCGGACCACAGAGACGCTGTCCTGAGAGCTGGGTGCGACCCAGCGGTCATGGGCAGTGCCCAGGGCAGCTGTGACAAAGCCAGCCAGAGCCACCCCCGCCTAAAAGAGACATCAGAAGAGTGGCCAAGGATTCACAGCCTCGCGGCTCTGCTCCTCATCCCTCAGCCTGCGAAGCACCCTTGGGGAGGCCGAGTGAGCAGGATGACTCTGTCTTCTGGCCTCCCGCCCCACCCACTTCCTTCCCACACCCGGCCTTGGCTGAGGTGCAAATAAACACATCGCAGGTGCGCCCTGGGCCCAGCTGGGGGTTTTGGAGAATTCATCCTCTGGGACCAGTGCCGAGAGCCCAGACAAAGCGTGTGCACAAATACTATGCAAAATATGCTTTCTTCTTGAGGCTTTTGGAAACTGACTACAACTGAGAGAAGGGGAGAGAAAAGGATGGAATTCCTCCCTCGTGTGCCGGCCCAGCAGGCAGGGAGCTGACCACTGGCCCCCATTGCCCTTCCCTCCGGACGCTGCCCACGCTGCCTTTTTAACCTTTCCCTGCTCCCAGCTCAGCAGGACCCAAACTTGGCCCAGGCCCAGGCTTTGAGGCCAACACCCCGCTTTCTCTAGCTCCTCGATTTCATCTGGGTTCATGTGGGGTTTTCGCAAAATGTGTCATTTGAGCAAAGGAGCTCATGGCGAAAAAAGAACATGGTTTTCAAAAATCACAAAGCCACATAATTTGTCCCTCGCAGCCCGGACTGCCTTGGAGTAGAACTTTCCACAAACCTTTCTTCAGCGGCGGACCCATCAGTGTGGGACCTGGGGAACCCTACGTTGCATCTAAATCCTGACAACTGGAGAACACCCCTTCACATTGAGCCCGGAAGCTTTGGGGGGAGATGAAAGCGTCCCCAGGTTTGCTCTCTCACCGTCCAGCAGGTAAGAACAGAAGCTGACCGTCCATCTGCAACTAAAAGAATTTGAAGTAACAGCTACAAGGCGAGAGCTGCAGGTTCAATGACTATTTTTTGCTGAGTGAAGAGTAAATAAACCAAGAGGGAAATTTAATTTAAAAAAAAAAAAATGAGTGTGTTGAAGCTTTGGCAAAAACCTTATTTTTCTCAGATTAAATGAAGCAGCAGGAACTGCAAAGGCTGGTCGGGTTCCCTCTCCACGATGGAGGTGGGCGAGCTCTGACAAATCCAGTCTGGTTCTGGGGGCATCGCTCCCAGGAATAAGCCGCCCATCCTTTGGGGCAGGATTACCTGGGACCTGTGGAGCCCCAGCCCTTCAGATGCTGGTACATCACCTGCTGTGACGACAGTCGGGCACCCACGGTGTCCTGCGGATGCTCCAGAGTCTATTTTCTCTTGGGCTTGTGAAACCCTCTCAGGTTTCCAGGCCCTCATTTGGAATTTTTCTCGCTGGTGCTTTCAGGCTTTTTATTCCTCTCCCAAATGACTTTCTATAATACAATATTGTCCCAGAGATAGGTTTTTATGACGACAGAATAAAGTGGAATCTGGACACCTGCAGAATAGTACTGCTTACAAGGTCAATAATAAAGTTTAAAAGTCTGTGGCACGTGACCCCTTCAGGTTGGTCTATTTGCGGCTGGTGGGAACACCATAATAGTCATTTCTGAACCTCGGATGCAGAGGGGGTGTTAAGACAACAACGGGAGATTTATTGACTATTCATGAAACTGATTCTGTCTGGGCCAATCACTGGCTAATAATCCCCAAGTGTTTTGGTCCATCTTGGGGGGCTTGTCAATGAAAACAATACCCCAGGAAGGGCTCTGCATAAGCTGCCCGTCCGGCGGAGTCTGGACGTAGGACAGTATGATCAGGTGGTCATTAGGAGAAGAGTGACTATAGGGCCAGCCCCAGAGCTGCGATCAACGTGGCAGCAGATTATAAATCCCGGGGATGAAGGGTGACATCGTTCAGGAGCCATCCCAGTCTGTCCCCCTGCCTCGCTCAGGGGAGACCTCCTTCACCACGCTCTGCTGACACCATCCCAGCCCCGGGCCCTGCCTGCACCTGCCAGGACCTGAGACCATCTGGGAGACACCAGGAAAGGTATTTTTCAGTTGGTGTTTTCCGTAAGCCCAGGATATCATCCAGAAGCTGCTTGATCTGCCCTCTTCGCTCCCACGGCACCTCACGTTTTCACCCAATTTCCCCCCTTCTGGGGACGTTTACCTGCCCCAGCTGGCTCATTGCTTCACACTCTGATGTCCAACTCCTTCCACTGTCCACATGCAGGAAACGGAAAAATCACAACTCTTGGATTTCACTAACCTCTCAAACCACTCAGAATAATTGCCTTTCCCTTCCTGTTATTAGGGAACAACCCTCGTGGATGTTGGAACCCAATGTGGCCGACAGACACCTACTGGGCACTGAAATGGTTTCCCTGTGCATTTCCTCTAGCTCTGATTTCTTCGCAATTAATGATTCCATTTACCAAAATGAGATGATCCTTCAGGGAAATATAAGAAAAAAGGGTATGTTATTTAATACTATGCAGACAATTCTCATCTTGCACTTTAATATTTTCTGTTTCTCACGTTTGGGTCAGTGTTTATTTTAAGGATGGAGATCCTGAGACGTGGATGGGATGGAGGAGGGGCGGGGACTTCTCTGATGACACAAGGACAGAGGAGCAGGCTGTCCCCGAGAGCCCACATCCGCTTTCCCAGAGGAATTGAACCATTTTGATCCAGAGGGTCTTCAGATACATGTGGGGACCTTCCTATTAGATGACACTTTAGAGGATTATAAGAAATTTCCAACCTTTATAAAGGTCGTTTGACTCTTAGAAGCTGTGGGACCATCAGCTTCTCTTACTAGGTGAGCATCCACTTAGCACTTCTCCCAAGGGTGCCTCTGGATTTTGCTCTCTCACTGTCACGGCATGCAGAGAGCTCAGGGGAATCCCAAAAACCTCAAAGCAAAGGCTTTGAGCCAGAGCACCCCGAAAAAAACTACTCTGACGTGAGCACCAAGTACCCACACACGGAGAGACAGTGTCGTCGGGAGCAACGGAGTCCAGCTCCTCGGCCTCATTTCCCATCTGCCGTGTCTGTTGGTCGCAGATTTACCGAATTCACTTATGAGAACTCTATGTCTCCATGTGCATCAAGGAGCAAGATCCTCCCTTATAAAATGTGCTCCTAGAGCAAAGAAAGTTAACATCCGAAATGCTTCCAGCTGCACCAAAACTCAATGTCCGGTTCCTACTAAATATTACAAGAAAGCATGAGAAAAGTCAACACCCCACTCAAACGAGAAGCCACTAGATTAAACATTAGTCGGTCAGCTTCGAGTGAAAGGGCGGACACCTAAAAAGATCCTCTGTGTCACATTTTAGGGATTCTCTAAAAATCGCCCAACAAGGTTTCACAAAGGATTCTCTTTAAATTCATAGTGCACGCAACACCATTGGGTGTTGGTTAAATTGGATAAGGCGGTTAAATTTTCCCCATCCTTTCAGCCGAAACACCACGTAAGGCCTGCATCTTACAGACACACACCAGGACTTCCAGAGTTTGGAGCCGAGGTCCAGGGTCTCGTCCAGTGGTCCTCCTGCCCACCCAGTGCACAGGCTATTACTCACGACCATTTAACAAGCACACAAACCTGAGAACATCCACCGTGGCGGGCACGTTATTTTGCATCTTTAATTTTAGAAAGTGATGCTGTTGTCTTAATACATTGCCACCAAAATAAGTTCTTCATCCTAACGAAGGTAAGACCACCAAGGTTTAGACGCTGAAATCACTCTTGTTAACATCAGGCATTAAATGTTTCTTTCAACCTCGAGCCAGCAAAGGAGTGGGGCAGAAGGCTGGGGGAGCTGAGTCCAAACACCTGGGCTGCACACCTGGCTGCCCCAGGCTGCCCAGGGCTCAGGTTTCTCATGCAAGAATGAAGGGACTGATGGACAGACCTGTAAAATCCACTTCTGACTCTCAGGTGTGTGAGGTGAAAAGGAATGAAGATAGACTTACTTTCTCCTTGCATCTGTCCTAACTCTAAATGTTACCAAGTAAAAGGGACCAAAAAAATCTCATCATAACAATGTCTTTAAAAAATCACATGAGAGGGGCCAGCCTGGTGGCATAGTGGTTAAGTTTGCTGGCTCCAGTTCGGCAGCCCAGGGTTCATGGGTTCTGATCCCAGGAGTGAACCTAAGTACCACTCATCAAGCCATGCTGTGGCAGGGTCCCACATACAAAATAGAGGAAGATGGGCACAGATCTTCACTCAGGGCCAATCTTCCTCACCAAAAAAAAAAGAAAGAAAAAAAATCCCATGAGAAAGTCTTAAAGAAGATATCCCAAATGAGAGAAGATGTGTTAGGTGGTACCATTATGGATTGGCATTGTTATTTTCCCAAACGTGTATTATGTTGTTACATTGCTTCTAGAATTTCTTTTAATCTTCTAAGAAGGCTATCCTAGCATTTCTCCCTGAATAACTGCTTGGAGGCCTCGAGTTTTGGGGTTTATTACATCCGAGGAGCCCTGTGGTCATTTAGAGGTGTGTCCTAGGTGTGCTTATTGTGCTGTAGCCATATGAGTTTGAGGCAAGTGAAGTGCACTCGAGAAAATTTTTTGGAGTATCAGTCAACCAAAGTGAATTTTATCTTATTTATGATAAATTGAAAGCTATCTTTGAAGGATCTCTAAAGAGCTCAAAATTGCAGTGAGAGAAGCATGGCTCAATCGAGATAATGTAAGACAGACACCTAAGGCTTGAAAGAGATGTGAAATTCAGATGAGGGAACCAGAGCCCAGGAGAAAAGTCCAGCCAACCTTCCCACGCTGACTTAGGGCTGTTCCCACCCCGACAACCCCTGGGCTCCCAGAAACCATCAACACCCCCTCCGGGAGGCGCCAGCTCCAGACCCAAGACGCGTTCCTTCTGCCTGCACTTGGCACCAATATCGCGTTTCCTTAACTCTCCCTCGGGTTGTCCTAGGCATGACTAACGGGAAGAGCTCATCTCCGAAGTATCTGTTTGGCGAATTTTCCTTGCAGATGTCCAGGTTGTCCTCTGCTGTGTTTCCTGTCCGTGACCCAGATTCCTCGTCCACGAGTCCAGCGGACTCTGCGCCCTGGACCAGAATGAGTCTACAGAACACTTCGTGGTCAGTGAGGCTCCGGTCTGGCTCTGAGCTTCTCATTTACAGACCTGGGTTGTCTGTATCTTCCATCCAACCCATCGTGTCAGGAGCTTACGAGGCCCATGACTACCAGCTGGGGGACCCTGGGCACTTCACTTAATCCATCTGTGTCCTAATTTCCTCGTCTGAAAAATGGGAACAATCATGGCGCCCACTGCACGGAGGGGTAGTGAAGAACAGAGGAGTTAACACGGGGAAATCCTTTGGAACAGGGCGCTGAACACAGTCAGCGTGACATTAGCTATTATTGCTGTGTTATTAAGGAAGTGGGCCGCGGAGGGGCTGGTCCAGCCCAGGGGACCTTCATTTCCCCCAAGAAGTGGACTCTATGGGGAACTGGTGTTGAAAAGGACAAATGGGGACCACAGGGAATGGTGATGGAAGAAGGCATGCTTTCATTCTGCAGCACAGAAGGCGGAGACTCTGCAGCTGGCCCACCGGGAGCGGTAAACCCAGGAACGAGGATCAGAACTGTGGCCTCAGAGCCCTGGACCCAGGACTTGCTGCATCCGATCCCCCAGGCGGGCACCGTGAGCCCGTCTCCTCCAGGGGAGGCCAGCTCAGTCCTCCTGCCCCCGATGGCTCACTGCCTCTGACACTAGCCCCGTAGGGGCCACAGTGAGGCATGCCCCTGCGCTGGCACCCCCAACAGCATTATCTTGGGGCCCCACCTGCAGGATCACGTCACCACCAGGTCCCTGCAGTCTTTTTGGAATGAGTCCAAGAGGCCTGCCTTGTGCTAAATTCCACAGCAGAGTCTGTCTCCTGATGGGGCCTACAGTGTCCACTTTTGCCGCAGGCAAAAAGGACCGGCCACACACCATCATGCCGTGAATGGCACCACAGAAAGACAGCGAACAGGTGAGTCAGCCACATAACAACTAAACCTAAAGAAGAACAAGGATGTTCCCCTTACACTAGTGGGAAAGGGAAGGAAAGAGGGAGACAACAAAACTTTCAGAAAAACCGGGGCCTTCCCTCTGCTGGGCCTCGTGTCCTGCCCACCTCGGCCACACCAATTTCCAGCACTGTCTGGGGATAAAGGCCGTGGGAGTTGTGGCGCCCGGAGAGCGGCCTGGCCCACGTGCACAGGAGCCGGGGGCAAAGCAGCCGTCCCAGCCTTGCTCACAGAGGCGGCTTGGACACATGGCATGGGGCCACCGCTGGTGCTCTGCGAGGATTATTACAACCGCATCTATATGATTAGAATCTGGCAGCCTGCACATGTACAAATGATGTCTCCAGGTCACTTTATAATTACGAGGCACCCCAGAGGCAAAACACAGGCATCCGGTAATTGCAGCTTAGTGAGTCCTGCACGAGCGCCATTTGTAACTGCCACCGTCACAGTCACCCAGGCCCCCGGGGCTCACCGAGGAGTGGACTCCTGCAAGAGGCAGGGCTGTGGAGGTGGCGGCCTCGCTGGGAGCTGTGGTGGCTTTGAAGTGTGTTTGAATTTATGTTTTGTAAAGGAGGGCATCACCACGTCAACCTGAAGGCGCACTGCGTTTTCGTTCAAAGTGTTTGAACATATTCTCCACCTGACACCCTCATCGCGCACGTGCGAGTCCAGAGGCGAGGAGAGAAAGTGAGAGTGTGTCTGAGTGAGCATCGGAAGGTCTCAGTGGGGGACGGAGGACATCAGTCTGGGCCCTGCTCTTCCCAGTTTGGTACCGTTTGCCGGGAGGAAAACAATCGAGCATGAGGCAGAAAAAGAGCCATTTCACTTTTACGTGTATCTACCTGCTCCCGGTCAATTCTTCTTAAAATTCCCATTACCTTCATTTTATTTTCCTTTCCCTAAGCTCTGGTCTCGCTTATAAAGACTGCCCTCCTTAACTTGACGTCCTGATGCCCTCCGACCTCTCCTCCGCCTCACCCCGCCCCTCCCCACAGGTGCGGCTCCCTGCAGCCCTGCCACTCTCAGTTGACGTCATCTTCGCTCCTCACCCGAAGAAACCCACGGATTCTGCTCCTGGGAAATCTCACCTTTTCTCCCTGTTAACAATCCCTCTCATCCAAAAATCCCAAAGCACCCTCCCCAAAATGGAGCGAGTCTTCTCCCATGTGGCCTCGATCTGGAGAGCCTCAAGAAACTCCAGCACCACAGAGAGAATTCAAGAGTAAAGGACACTTCTGCTCTGAAGACCCCATGCCACGATCACCAAAGAAGAAAGCCCCGCGTCCAGAAGACGCTGTCATCACCATCAGCATCGAGAAGTATGTCCCGGAGCTGCCCCGGCTAAGGGCCCTGAGGGTCCCGACCCACACACAGAGACTTTTCTGCTGATCCTGCTGAGGAAACGGCCAGGCTGTTCACCAAAGGTCGCCATTTCATTCTTTCACATCTTAAAGAAAACTCCTATCCTAGTCCGAAAGCCAGCAAAGGGCACGCTCTGCTCCTTCACCCAGCCCCGGACAGTGGCAGCGCAGCTGGTTTTGAGTCTGGTATTACTAGAGTCTTCTTTAAAGTGTGAAAGAGTTGAATGGTGAACTTTGTCACAGATGCGCAATTTCCCCATCACCGTTCCGCCTGAGGAGGATCAGCCCAGCAGGGAGAAAACTCGGTTTCCAGGCCTTGTCAGTGCTGGGGGTGACCACGTGTACACAGGACAGACTGCAGGAAGCCTGAGGGCCAGAGGGAGAGACAGAGACAGAGAGACAGACATAGAGACAGAGAGAGACAGAGATAGAGAGACAGAAACAGAGAGAGACAGAGATAGAAATATAGAGACACAGAGACAGAGATAGAGAGACAGAGAGACAGGGATAGAGAGACAGAGACAGAGAGAAAGACAGAGATAGAGAGACACAGACAGAGACTGAGAGAGTCAAGATAGAGACAGAAAGATGGAGATAGAGAGAGATAGAGACAGAGACAGAGGCAGAGACAGAGATAGAAAGAGACACAGAGACAGAGATAGAGAGATAGAGAGAAGGATAGAGAGACAGAGACAGAGGAAACAGAAAGACAGAGACAGAGATAGAAAGAGAGGCAGAGACAGAGAGACAGAGATAGAGAGACAGAGACAGAGGGAGAGACAGAGAAACAGAGACAGAGGAGACAGAGACAGAAAGATAGAGATAGAGATAGAGAAATACAGAGATAGGGAGAGACAGAGAGAGAGAGCGACAGAGACAGACAGACAGAGAGAGACAGAGGTTATCTCTAGCCCTCTCTGTTTACTTGGCCAAGGAAGTCCTTCTCTCATTTTTCTTAAATCAGGGGTAAAGCAAGAAGACAGTGAGGAGACCTCAGGATGAGCGCTGGCGCAACAGCACCTCTGAGAAGGGAGGGCTGCAAGGGCAGTGCCGGGCCCGGGGGCGCCCTCTCCCCGTGGGGAACCCCATGCACTTGCTAGCACACCCCCAGGTGTCCCTGCCCTCTGTCTCCCGCCCAGATTTCCTCACATGGGAGGACACGTGACATGTGCCCACAGCAGAGGAGACACTGGATTCAAAACTGACTCACCCTGTGTTCACAGGACACAGGCTGCCCCGCACGGGAGCATCCAGGGCATGCCCAGGCCTGGGGCACCGACGTCAGGCGGACAGAGAGGAGATGCTGGGGCCTCTGGCTGCCTGTGCCTCTGTCTAGGACCCCTGGAACCCCCGAGGAAGCCCCTCTGATGGAGCATCAATCTGCCAGGCTGCCCTGTCGCCACATCAACGCAGGGCCAACGGCACGGGCTTGGCCGAGCCTGGAGACAGGCGCCAGGCTCTGAGAAGTCGTGGCCCGAAAAGGGAAACCTCCAGGCTGTGAGCGCAGCCTCCTCCCCTGACCTGTAGAAACAGTGTGTGGGATGACCTGCCGCTGTGGCCAGCAGATGCTCGCTCTCATTTGTCACGTGAAAAAGAACTCAGAAAGAAAACAGGGGTGGGAAGGAGAGAAGGGACAGGCCTGGGGCTGTAAACCTGGACAGAGTTTCCTTCAGAGTTTTGGATGCAAAGAACCTTAAACGGCTTCAGAGCCTCTGCCCAGGAGAGGCCAGGAAAAAACGTGCTCAAGAGAGACGGGAGCTGGCAAGTCACCGCCGGAGTCTTCTCTCGCACAGCGTGTCTGCAGACTTTATAGGGAAAGTCTCGCTCGGAGAAGAGACTTTGAAAGCCTTGGCACAGAATTCTGATTTGCTGCTGTTACTGTCCTTTCAGGTTAAAACCCATCCTAAATTTGACATGTTGAGGGCTTCCTTCCCTGGAGGACGCTGAAAAATCACATTAACCTAGCAGATAAAATAAGTTAAGTCTCTGCTTTACATGACCTGGACTCACTAAGTGCACAGATCCCGCAGCAGAAAGAAAAGAGCATCCTGATTAGCAGCCCCGGAGCCCTGCAGAGGACGACCCCACTCAAATTCCTCCCCTGACTTTGGTTATTTAAAACCAAAACGCTCCTTCGGTAACATAGCTCTGTTATCCAGTATTTGAGCGATAGCAGTGGATTCAACATGCATACACCAGATTTGCATATTCCAAATAAGGTTGCTAGAAATATCAAATAAAAATGTCCTTGTTTGTGAATTCCCTAAGTTAGCCTCTGTGCCTCATGAGTCAGATCTTTCAAACTGGGAAGTTGAATGGGGTGCCCGAGCTCATGCTCAGGGGAGACCCCCCTTCCAGGGGGAGCTCCTTCTGTTGTCAAACTGGCAGAAGCTCTGCTGGTGGTCTTAGCCCTGAACCCCACCTCTGAACCCCCATCCTCGAAAGACAGAGCCAGGCTGCTCTTGGGCTCCCTCCTGTGGTCACACAGGGAACCTCCAGCTGCGCAGGCGACGCGCTCGTCCACACAGCCGCTGGGCCACCGCACCTGTGTTTCGGGCTGGGTGTAAAAGGTAGGAGAGACGCCAAGAGAGCACAAAAAGGGATTCATGACTCCACCTGGATTATATCTCCAAATGAAAAGAAAGATCTATCTCTGGCAACTCCCTCCAAAAGACAAATCTTTTAAGAATGAAGAACCAATCAACAGGAGCACGTATCTCAGGATCCGGGGAAGCAAGAACTCAGCGAACGTGTGCGTTCAGGTCAGAGCTGTTACTCACTTTCCTTACCCTGAGGTGCTTACAGAACTCAAACAGAGAGACAGCCAAGAAGAACAGAGAGCTGCCTGGCAGGGGTACGAGGACAGACGAGACACTGCTGGAGGAACACAGCAGGCTGGCTCTCTCTGCTTCCAGAGGATGTAAGACAATTCATCATATCACACAGGAGTCTTAATCCCAGGGACCAGATGCCATCATCCTGTTACTTGGAGGAACGGGTCCGTGATTCCAGGAGAGGGCCTGTGCACAAGGTGCTGGAACAGGCTGCAGAACAGAAGTGATGAGGATTCACGACCTTATGGACAAAGGGTCAATTACTGGATTAGCGGAAGCTTTTTAGAGTGAGATGTACAGTAACCTGTACTTCAGAGTCCAATTTAGTGTTTTATTGATGATTTTTAGGTCGCTGATCCCGGGGGGGATGGTGGAAGGAGGGGGGTAGACATATCAGCTGGGGCTTTTTCCCTGGGGCAGTGACTACAAGCAGAGATGGAAATGGGTCTGTGTCTCACCTCCTGGGACTGAGGCCTAGCATATCCCTCAGGTGTCTTGAAAGCACCAGGTGCCTTTTACAGGAAGACAGACCAAGGGTTAACAAACCTGCATACACCAGAGGGGACAGTGCCAACCTGGGATAACGGGATCAGGACGCAAACTTAGTGTTAACAGGAGCATCTATAAAGTACCACTTATGGATTCAAAAACCTCAAAAAGCCAACTACCAAGAGAGACTGGCTTTACAGAATCTCACATTTAGAAAGTACTTAGCAATGGGAGCCAACCACGCACCTGAGCCATCTGGGGAGGTGATGCTCTGCGGCTGAATGACCAACTGCCTTCCAGATACTGCGACTGGTATTGGGGCCACGTTCATCAAAGTCTATTTATCAACCAGGTCTCAACAGGGAGAGTGGAAAGTTCAGAAAGGGAAGTGGAGCCTTGGGGCTTGTGATGATCCCTTAGATGGGACGATGAGAGGGCCTGGGAGCAAGGCTGTGTAGACGCCTGGTGTGGGGAACTCATTTAATCTTCACAGAGCCCTCCAAACACTGGAAGAGAGAACCTTTCTCTGAGGCTTGAGAAAAAAGGGCTCAGGGACGGGAAGATATGGACGCATTGAGAAGGGGGTCAGGCCTTCAGAAGAGCTAGTAATCCTTAAATATCTAAATAAAGGGCCTACAGAAAACACAATGTTAGTTCTTGCTGATTCATCCACAGATGACTTTCTGAAGATTGCGTGATTTCTCCACCTGCATTCAAACTAGAGTCTTGCCCGCCTTCCTATGCAACAACTTCTTACAGAGGGTCCAAGATGAATCTTCCATGTGACAAATTTTATTCCACAAGGAATGGCATTAGAGCAGTCACCAGAATGTTCATATTCTCTCTCTCTCTTTAACATTTGAAACTCTGTGCATGGGTTTTCCAAAGACAGAGGATTCCCTGGCCTTGGCCTTCCTTGGCCAGAGCTATGATGTCACAGCATCCCATTTGGCTCCACGGGAGACGGGGCCTCCCTCTCGCCCTCTCCTGCTCCTCTCTTCTTTTCTCCTCTTTCTCCTTATAGACAAACACCTTGAATGAAAGAAGCTACAACAGTGTGTTGACTGCAACTCTCCCGTCTCTAGTGGGAAGTAGGGGATTTGCCTGGAGAGTTGAGTCCTGGCCAGTGCTGGAGACGGCACTTGCCAGTTTGTCAGTTCTTTGACTCGGCCATTCCACTGTGAAGAACATAACAGTGCCTCTTAAAACAGGCATGTGTAACGTGGCTGCTTTCTGAGATGAAAGTGTGATGGGAAAGCTTGACGCACACTTTACACTGTGTTGAAGTCCACGGCACTTCACAGAAAGGGTGCGAGTGAGGGCTTTTTCCACCCAGGGAGCGACACCCTGCCTGGACCCTTCATCCCCAAAATTGGCCAAGAACTTTCAAAATTCCAGTCATTTGACAGTCTTGACCCAACTCGTCACCGCAATATGGCAGAACACTAAATTTTTTTCAAAGGGGATTTTTAAAAATTACATTTAAATGTACTGGTTTTTTAAAAAATGCCTTCATTACACAGATCCAAGTCCGAGGAGGAATGAATTAATATACGACTGAAAACAAACAATGCACTAAATTCTGCTCTAACACTTTCATTCAAATCTGATGAATTGTTTTAAAAATGAGCAGCAGACATGGAATTTATTTTTTATTTTGTAATTTCTAATTTGTATTTAAAAGTGATTGGCTCTTACCTACATATCTTGGGAGTCTTTTTACTTGAATTTGATTTCTTATGGAAGGAAAAATACAATAGTGACCTTTACAACTGTCAAAGTTATGCAGAGTGTTCTGTGATATTTCTTCTGATTTGTATATTTTTCTCAATGTTATAAAAAAATATATGGTAGAGTAAGAAAAGGGCAAGTATGGGGATGAACTCCATGTGAAGTGAGATTCATCTGTGCATAAATTAGTTATGTTAGCAATCAGGAAACATTAACAAGATACAATGAAGAAAAGGCAAGTCTATGTTCAGCTCTTCTGAAGATGGGCCAAAAAAGTGGCTAGAGGTGAGCAAAGAAAGGGGAAAAAAGGTAATTATATGTAAAAACTTGAACATGGGGGTTAGATTTTGAATGACACTTTAGATCGACAACACCTAAGGCAGTCAGAGTTATAATGAAATTGGAAAAGATTCGGCGAAACGTGTCTGCCAAACCACAGAGGCAATTAAGGTAATTACAAAGCCTACCAGCCTACAACTGCAAAGGTCCCTGAGAAATTAAAATCATCGGGTCTACCCACTCAGGAATGTACTTTTCCATCACTCTTCAGAGCGCTATAAAAACATTTCTTAGTCAACTTTTCATTAAAACATAAAAATGTAGCTCATTCGGAGGGAGAAATACGTCCACCGCTCATCAGAAGCGCTCACTGTCTCAGTTACACAAGAAGAGCCAGTGGAAGTCTCCTAGCTCCACAGGGTGGCACGGTGACTTCTCTTCTGCTGCTCCTGAGAGCCGTTGAGAGAGAAGAGAAGGGCCCCACTCCCAGGTCACCACCGTCAGGGGTTCCCAAGGTCATCTCAACGCGGTATTCATGGGGCAGAGTCCCAAAGAGTCCCTTCCAGGGGCTGTTTTCATCCTTCACGACCTCGCCTCAACATCATCTCCTTATTCACAATACAGGAATGTCTTGGCATGGTCTAGAGAAATGCCTACCACCTTCTTTGGTCCGTTGTGGGCTGGTATGGGATGGACCTGAGCAGGGCAGGCAAAGCCACGGGAAGTCAGCCAGATTTTCCTCATCCCCAAAAGGAAACCAATCGTCTGTGATTGCACTTCTCTAATAGGTCGGATGGATTCATCTGTTTCTAGTGCCTTGATTACTGAAGAGTATAGAAGATAAATAAACAAAACAACCCAACTCGGGTAAGGTCAACTTATTCGCCACAGTATTTTTTTTGCCAACAAACTGATTAATTTGTTCTTTAAGAAATGACTAAAATCCAACAAATTTGAGAAACATCCAAATGAAATGAGCCTAATAGATTATGCCATACTGAAGTATTCTGAACCAGTGATCAAAGGTACCACAGATTATTGTGTTTACCTAAAACTCTTCATGCTTTCTGAAACTTCATTATTATTGGAAGACGCTTTGCCAGCAACCTCAAATGTTAAGAATTGGCTTACCCAGAAAAAAATCTGCCATAGGCATGAGGCTTGCTAATGGATGGGGTCAGTAACATGATGCTGGGGATAGATGACTATTGTAGCCCACCCACCACAGCCAGCTGGCCACCAGGACAGAGCTCCACAGAGGGGAACTGACAAATGCTTTTAGAGAAAAGAAGATGAGGAGGAGAAACTCAACAACCTCTTATGGCATTTCAGCTAACACTAAAATAGAAATAGTAGCATTAATGGTCAGTGCATTGGAGACAAGAGAAGCAAAGAGGATTAACTGGAATTTGGGCAAGACACAGAAAAATGATGACCAAGGAGAAGAAGAAAGGAAAAAGAAGGAAGATCTATATTGAAGGAAGAAGGAGTTCATTTACTATATTTACATTTCTTCACCTTCTCTTAAATGCCAGCTTAATTGGTTAATACGCCACATTATGTCATACACAATAAAAATTTGAATATAATTATGGTTTTTGTACTCACTCTGAGACTGCCTCCATGCTGAAAATCCAAATTAAATTTGGCCAGATATGCAGTATACAAGTTTCCATTTATAATTTCCTTTTTTTAATCGTGACAATATAAATGTGAACATTTTACTTGCTTCTACCTATTTGTGTCATATTACAGATCTTTGCTCTTTGATTTTTCAGCCTATAAAACCGTAAGAATGTCTGTTATTTTCACTTTTAGAATAGTTTCTTCTTAGCCCATACGAAATTTTAGGATCTCATTTTCTGAAATCTTTTCTCCTTATGCGCTTCAGTTAAATATTCAATATATTAAGTGTAATTCAAATTCTAAAGATGTACAATTATTAACGGTGGAATCTTGTCCCATCAATTGGGGAAACATGAAAGTGACAATTCTACTCTTCTACAAATGAGCTCAGAAAATATTTCTTAAATTTTCTTCTCTAATTTCAAAATCCTACTGGAAATCCATCATTCTAAGTGTGTGAGTGGAACAGTGTATCTTCTAACTCAAAAACACATAAATATTACCCTTGACCTCCATCCCACTGCCAATCTTAATAACAGTCCTCGTCCTAAAATCCTAGATTGTCCTGAAGGTTTATTTTGATATAGGATTGCTTAGAAATCTGTTCTGTTCTGGGCCATTGCAACCTATGTTACATCAATGCCCGTTTACTGCACAATCTTGCTAGGGCCTGATGTTGCTTATAGTTTTATTTATCGTCTTGATTTCAAATCAAAATTAAAGCGAGACCTCCAGATGTTTGGGTTTTTCGTCGCCATGTAAATGGGTTTCTAGGCTGGAAAATTTTGATTGTGCTTAGTTTCCCTCTCCTTAACTACCTCCGTGGTCCGTGTTCTGCTGATGAATGAAATGCAGCCTTCCCAGGGCATCAAAAGTGCTCAGAGCATTTGCAACGGGAGAAGAAGAAAACCATAATCACTCCCTATAATATTCAACATTGAGCGAAACAGCATCAGAACAGGGTGATGGATACATGACATATGATAACTGCCCCGGAAGTGGAGGAGCATCTTTGGTTTTGCTGTTTCAGCAACATTAATATTAGATCCCCTCGTGGACTTGCTAATAACGAAACATTTTAAAATTTATATGTGAGCAAGTCATGTTTTTCCATCTCCTTCCTTCCCTTTCAAAGCAAATAAATACATGTAGGGTGGAAAACAGCCATTTCAACTCTCTCATTACACAGTCCCCCAGATCAGTAGGTCCTGAGCACCCACCATGTGCCGAACCCCAGGAAAAAGGCACTGAAGGTCACCCAGTCTAAGAGGCGAAAGGCACTGTGGGATTATAAAGTCCCCAAAGGTGACTTGGAAAATAGTTCAGGGAACTCCCCCAAAGGAAGACAATTTCAGGTTGAATTTTGGACGCATCTACACCAGCTGAGTGTCCAGCGGTTACTCATCTCTTGAACGTGGCTACAACAGAACCTTTCTGGTTAGTTTGTTGTGAGGGCTAAGTGAAAAATCACATACAAGTGCCCTTAAGAGAGTGCCTGGGACACAGAAACATTCAGTAAGAGCTCACGACGAAGTCCTGGATATGAACTCGGGGGAGCATCACCCATCGGCAACGAGAAACAGTATGAGAAGGGAGGTAACCTAACTTCTATGTTCTGAGTATGGGCAATATGCCACTTAGTCAGCTCCAAATGGAATCAACTGGTCCCATCTCAAATGCTTCTCGGGAGCAGGCATGGATAATAGCGTTCCTCAGTGCTCCTAAAGGAAGCACCCCGGTATGGGTTTACTGGCTGGTCTATGAAAACCCATAGAATGGCACCTAGGACAAAGGATAGGAATTGTGATCATGTCTGTTCACTGTTTGAAGAATATAATTATATGTAATCGAAACAATTTATACCAGAAATTATGCCCTAGTCTCAGCCATTGGCAATAAAAAGGGAAAAAGTGAACGCTTCACATGAGAAACAGATATGGTCTGGCCTTAGAATGTACCCACTTCTTCAGGGAATAAATAGATGTGGATTCAGATTAGGGTAGATTAGACACACTTAACAACATCTGTTGATTAGAAATAACACTGTGGTCTGATCAACGACTGGGAGATTATCCAAAGCCATCAGAGAGTGCTGAGAAAAAACACAAAGGGCCTTATGGTGCCATGTCTAAAGAATGACCTCAATGGAAAAAAAAGAAAAGAAACTTTTCCAGCAAAGCAGATTCTCTTAGTCTTGAACACAGCGTAGCAGAGGTGATCAAGTCCAGTGATAAACTTCTAAACCCCAAAGAGGCCGTGAGGTCTTCCTCTTTCTAGAAATGGATGGAAGAGAAGGAGGCAGAGAATCAGAATTGCGTTGTTTTCATTTGCCGGTCTAGTCTTACACGCCTTACTAAGCTCATACACACAGCAAGGTGTGCTCCAGGAATCTGTGATGGGCAAAAACCCACGCACATCCGAATCACGCAGCAACATGAGTTGATAATTATGGCCTTCAAAACTATCTCATAGGGGCCAATGGCATGGGGTGCCATCAAAAACAATGTTAATTGGAGAAGTAATGTGTACTGGGTATATTTAAAAGCCTTATCTTTCATTCTCACAACATGCTAAAAAGATACTACTATTTTATCCCCACTTTACAGATAAAGACACTGAAGATTAGGAGAGTGAAGTAATTTGCCTAGGGTCACACATCCAGAACACACCTAGCTGTCCCCCCCACCTCTCCCCAACAGCTCCCATGGACTCAAGCTGCCTCTCCAACTTATTCAAGATCAGATGTAAATCTTGTAGAGAGAAAGCCATTCCTCTGGAAACAAAAGAGATCCTCAAATACTAAAGAGTGATCTGAAAAGAGGTTAGCACCACAGAAAGATCTAGCACAGCTAACATTCCCTCATGACCCATCAACCCGACGTCTCGGTTTCCTAGACTCGGGTGTGGGATGGCAAGGAGGACGCCAAAACATTTTATGCCTTTCAACTTTTCTCCCAGATGCAAAAGCAACCCAGCATTTTATTTGCAAATGTGGTTTGAAGGCACAAAGTTTTCTGGGGACGTGCAGTCAAAGGGGCTCGACTCACATCGTATGCACAGTCCCCTTCGGCACAGGAAGTCCACACGGGGCTGGCACCCCGAACCCCATGAAATCCTTGGGGCAATCTCAGGAAGGCAAAAGACGGGGAGGTTAAAGCAAATGGATAAGTAAGAGGAGTGGTGGGGAGAGAGGGAAGAAGCTCTACCGAAATTGTTCCAGGAACTAAGCACCTTGCTTCTGCTTTTCCGCAGCCCGAGGCTCCCCAGGGACAGCAGGCAGGTAACAGTCTACTTTTTGCACTTTCCAAAAATCTGTGCAACTGTAGTTAACCTGCTGCTAAGCCCTGGAAGAAAACACTAGGGTCTCATTTCCAGAATCGGTCTGTTTCTCTAGGGCCTTTAAAGCACTAAGAGGGGGATTTCTTTTTGTGTGTGTGTGTGTGTGTGTGTGTGTGCCTGTGCACATATGTATGCGTAGATGTACAGACACGTAAACACACACAGTAAATATGATTTGACGTCCCCTCTGGGGAGGTAAAAGCTCTATAGGAAAAGCCTGGCATGTGAAAACCCTATTCCAGCTTCCAGCGAGCAGTTTCTAATCTACAAGTCACTGGTGAGACACAAGGCAGGGACCCGAGGACGGCTCCAGAAGAATTTTAGGTATGAACAATGAACTCACTAACTCCTTCCCCTGTCATACTGCTTTTTAAAAAGAAAATAAGGCTCACAGGACTGCTTCAAATTTGCTGAAAAGCAGAACCGGACCACAGCTCGTTTCAATCGTCGGTATTTTCGATACAATAAACGCCTTCAGGACGAGTCCCCCGCCACTTAAAAGCGTCTGCCCACCAGAGGTGTTCCCTCTACCTTCGTGTTTTCTCAAACACTTGTTCAAAAACACATTTAAGTGGAATGTTTTCGTTTCTGCAGATTGCATTAATTATGGGTTTGCAAACCCCGCGAGCCCACGCGGTCTGCCCGAGCTGGGGGCTGCAGGCGCGCCCGGCCTGGGCCAGCCGCGGTGGCTTGGCTCAGCCCCGTGGGCACGGCTCCGCGCTTGGCACCGCGCGCGGGGCGGCCAAGGCCATCGGGTAGAAGTCGCGGCTAAGAAAGAAAAACACATGGCGGTCACCGCAGTGATCCACGCGCGGCCAGGAGCGCCGGCCTGCGCGCAGCACCCCGCCCTGGGGGAGGAAACGGAGGGGCAAAGGTACCGCAGGACGTGGACCCCGCCTCGCCCCTCCGATTTCTGCCTTCCCAGACTAGTGACAAATCATCTTTATTTTTAATGTCATCTGCTCCTTCTAAATTCTCTTAGGGAGAATCTCCGGGAGAGTCAGGCGAACCTTGTGGGGTCCAGGAGCCGGGCCCATCACTTGCAGCCCCTTCACCCAGCTAGCGGTCACCGGTCCGCGAGGCGCACACGCCGAGAGCCAAGACGCCAGCGGACAAACGCGCTCCAGGCGGTGGGTCAGCGGCGAGCTGGCGACCGAGTCTTGGGTGGATCCGCCCTCGGACAGTCCGCGGGGCGGCGCCGGCTTTCCCAGACCTTGTTTCCGCGCGGGGCCCTGCCCACCTGTGAGTGGGGGAGCGCAGGACACACTGAGCGCACCCGTAACTCCCACTCACCCCCCGACCCGCGGCAGTAGGACGCTGGGAATCCCCTGCAGCCAGTGGCCGTCCAGCCTCCGCGCTCAGGCCACAGACCGGCCAGGGCCCCACCTGCCCAGGCCCCGCAGGTGGGCAGCTGAGAGGAGGCGCCACCCTCCGAGGGTCACCTGCTCCCCGCGCCTGGGCGCCTCGGCCGGAGGGGAGCGCGGGGACACGAGCCGGGCCGGCTGCAGGAGGCGGCAGGCGAGCTCGCCAGGTCCCCGCGCGCGGGACTCACCGTGAGCGCCGAGAACTTCTGCGCGCGCGCGGGCGGGAGCAGCCCCGCGAGCAGCGGCAGCCAGCAGAGCTGAGGGAGCAGCATGGTGACGCGCACGGGGACGACGGGGGCTCTCGGCCCCGGAGGGCGCGGACGACGCTCTGAGCAGCGGCCGCGCCCTGCGCGCTGGCAAGGCGGCGGGGGAGCCGGGTGGGCGAGCGCGGCAGAGCGCGCGGGCGGAGCGGCGTCTCGCGGTCCTCTCCCCACCGCTCCAGGCGGCCCGGACTCGACCAGCTGCCCTCCTGGCACCGAGCGGTCCTCGCGTCCTTTGCCGCTTCCCCGGCTCCTGTCAAATAACTGCAGAACTTCCCGGATCCTCCTCCTTCCCTCCTCCCTCCCTCCCCTCTCCTCCCCCAGCCCCACCTCCCGCGCCCGCCGCCGCGCCCTGCTCGGCATGGTTGCCCGCTCTCGGGCCCAGAGGCCGCCCCGGGCGCGGGTCTGCGGGAGCGAGAGGTGGAGAGGGGGCCACGAGGGCTGTGCCTTGCCTGTGGGCGCAGTGTGCATGCCTCCTTCCCTGCGCGCGCGCGCACACGCGTGCACACACAGACACGCGCGCGCGACCTGGGAGAGCTCCCTGGCGCAACCACAAGATGCGCTGCGCCCTCCTCCAGTCCCAGGGCGCCGAGTCAATCCACGCACCATCAGCCCCGCGAGTCTGGTTCACCCACGAGGGTCAACGCGAAGCCCAGTTCAGCCCCCAGCTCCCCCTCCACCACCACCGCCTCCCCTGCCCTGCCTTGGTTCTCCTAGACTCTAATGCCACCTGGTCCAGCCCAGAAGGCCGCCTTTAACTTGCTGATTGATTAGCTGGCTCTCCGGCAAGGGCGGCTCTCAACACAACACCGTCCAGAAACTTCGCAGAGGGCCGCGAGCCTTTGGCATCTTTCTGAAGGTCAACCCCCTCCGGGGAGTGTTTTGGACCCAGAGATCCGGGTTCTGACTTCCATTTAGCCATGATCCGCGGCAAACGTGGCGGATGAGGCTGCTTTCCAGGGGTTCGGTGAAAGCCTTTCAGGTGTTTATGCCGCGAGCCCAGGGGCTGCAGAAGCTGCAGACGCCTCCGTGGACACTGGTTGGAAACCAAGAGAATTCCGCACACCCAGACGCTGGATAGTGTTCATTGCAGACAACATCGCTGAAATAGTTTACCCTTGGCTTACAACTTTACAGGGGAAAAAAAAAAAACAATTCTGGCTCACACAGAGAGCTAAAGGAGGGAAGATTTTCAAGAACAATGCCTCAGTTGACTTGTCAGGGGCACTGGGAAAAAGACCTAAAGGTAGAAAACCCAAATTTGATTTTTAATGCCATGTTTAATCTGAAACTTTGGTTATGAGTTGGGCGGGGGGGCCCCTGTATCACCAAATTCCCGGGACTGACTGCTGAGTCAGAGGCTATGCTGTTCTAACCAGTGGGTCCCACACAGCGGAGGGAGAAGTCTTCCCATATTCTCAGCAAAAGGATGGACTTAGGGCCGTGGAAGGAAGTGTGTCTTCCGGAAAGACGGCCACTCTAAGAATGCTCCTTCAAATTCCGGAGCCCAGGGAATCTGTTAAGTACTTAAACACATTCCTCCTGGCTTGAGGGCTCAGAAGGAAATTATAATAAAACTCTTTGGGGACTGTTCTTGGGTCCCAAGACACAAGTGAGCAGAGCAGCTGCAAATGATTAAGTAAATAAGGAATGCTATTAGGAAATGCTCATAAAAATTAAGGTAAAAATAAAAAAGTAAACACTGCATACTGCTT
This sequence comes from Equus quagga, assembly GCF_021613505.1. Classification (NCBI taxonomy): domain Eukaryota; kingdom Metazoa; phylum Chordata; class Mammalia; order Perissodactyla; family Equidae; genus Equus; species Equus quagga. The sequence continues at coordinate 1,890,981 of NC_060274.1, forward strand.
ATTCTACCATCATCCAAAGAAGAAAATTTACGTTCAAAGCTGACATAAATCCTTTAAAAAGAATTCGCTACTAAAAATTTTGGTTCTACTTCCTACTTTATTGAAAGGATTGTAAGCCCATAGCTGATAAATTCATTTGATCTTGTGCACTTTGCTGTAGAACTTAAAAGATCGAACGTGTTCATTGCTCACCCTCATCAGCTTCAAGGATGGCCAAAAAGGAGTAGACTTAATGATTCCCATTTTACAGATGAGGAAAAAAGCAAAGTCAAATGTCTTTACCGGATCTGATCAACAGCAAAACGAGGACCAGACTCCAGATGCCAAAACCTGCAATACTGGCAGTTCCACTTTGCTCCTTTGGAGGTTGTATAGAGAAGCCATATTGTGAGGGAAACTTCTTGGCCCTCATAGGCTTGTATTCAAGAATCTCAACGTATCATACGCATGTCAACTCCAGAAAGATAAATGCAATGTATTTGTCTCAGACTCTGACAAAGTGAGATGAGGCAGGATGGGATCCTTCAAAAGCACTTTCATCACTAGAAGAGGCCACAGGTCCCGAACATCAAACTTTAATTTCTTAGAGATACTAGAAGTGGGGTTTGGAGACATAATCAGTTTCTGGTTTTATAGAGAAAAACAGTGCATTTATGAAAAACACTAGGATATAGTTACATCTGTCTGTCATTCGTAAGTCTCCAAAAAAAATTATTACTGCTGTGAATAACAGATAAGTGCTCTGTTAGGAAGGTCATATAAGTAAATTCATTTAGTGCAAAATTAAGACAGGAAATAACTGGCTCAATATTTTCCAAACAGTTCCTGTAGGACAAGACAGGCTCATAGAAGAAGTTCCCTTCTCTTAGAAATGTGGATTTTTTTTTTTAATTAGCGAGTGATAAAGTCCCATTCTAAAATACGGATTGTGGGCCCAGAATTTAAATTTCTCTCACTGGTGAAAGTTACAATAACGAGGAGCCGGAGAAACTAATAACCCATTACACTAGCCATTTCTAAACCCACTTTGCCTGTTAGGCCGTTAGCAAAATGCTTTATCAGGCTTTCTGGCTCACATTTTCATTTATTTCACTATGCTAAAACTGCAAAAGGATTTTATTATTGTTGTAGACCCGATATAATTTAATTATTAGTTCTGGCTAATTCATGTTTGGCCAGAAAACATTTTGTCAGCCTACTTTGACACCTTAGCATGCAAAGCATGAGACCTTGAACCAAATGTCTCATTGCTGATTCAGTGTCTTCCATCCTCAGAGTCATTGTCCTGAGTGTCGGCTCGATCCCAGTGACCAAGAGCTGACAACTGTGTATACCCTGGACATTACCCCGCTTCACCAGTCACCTGGCAATCACTTATTTTATGAATATTTTCTCCTAGTTTCTGCTTGACCCTGGCAAGAAGAATCTTCATAGTCCCCTTAGTCCCCTTAGGTCAGTTCTGGATAATTGTCCTCTCCTGTCTGGTAGTCACACTTCTCTCAACTCATGGAATTACTCCAGACTTCACTCTGGATGAGAGAATTGTCAGTTTCCTGTAGTTTCTGGAGTCTCCATCTTCTCCTTTTCCTATTCATTGGGTCATCTGTATCTTCCTTGTAATTTGTTCCCTTCGGTCCAAGCGTAAAGGATACATGACCCTCACGTCAGTCCTGGGCTTTTAGCCCGAGCCCCCAGCTCTGGAAACCCACGTGCCAAAGAAGAGTCACAGAGAGATGGAGTGACCGTGGTCTGACAAAATTAGACGCTGCGGGTGAGCTGGCCCTTCACTGTGACCACAAGACGAGGTCAACAAGGATGTCATGTTAAAGAGCAGACCAGGTGGAAATATGTATTTATCCCTTAGCCTAACACAGTAGCTCTCTTCCATCTTTTTAGACATTTAAGTAACAGATCATTTGAATTTGTCTTTGTTCTCACTGAAACTGTGTAGACAAGTTTCTTCTTCCTTCTCAAGATGCTTTATGACAACACTTTTAGGTGCTTTCTGGAAGTTTTTAATAAACTGGAATGTGCTGGGTGTTTCATACACGTTATCTAATGAACTCTCGTAGAAACGCTGCAAAGTAGTTGTTTTACAGATGATGATAATAAGGCCCAAGGAGATTACAGAACCTGCCCAGATCTACACAACCAGTAAGTGGTGGGAGCAGAATCTTAACTCAGGTTTCATCCCAGGGTCCACATCTTTCCTCCACAACAGTCTGCATCTGTGAGGGCACGAGCACAGACACATTATCACTGATTCACACTGTTTCATCTTGTTTAAGATCTACCAGCAAACAAGTAAAAGAAGTATTTTGGAGTTGTTTTTGATTTATTCGTGACACTTCAATCATGCTACAGTGTTTTCCAAATTAAGGTTTAGTTTCCAAAGAAAGTTCCATTTCACACAGCCAAATACAAAATTGCTACTTTTGCAGCAAGAACCTTTCCTCTAACATTGACGGGAGACACCTGCGCTATCCTGAAAGGATGTATTTCTGGTGCCAGAGATACTCAATCTAACCAATCTTATATCAGGTCAACACATGCCACTATGGTCGGGAGACCAGCACAGGTTTACTGAAATCCATTTGTTTCTGTAATACTCCGAAGCTGTTGTTGCCTTTCTATTCACGAAACTATGTTGATTAGTATATGAAACTTACAGACTGTATCAGTTACAGAGCTAAATATAATAATAATTTTAAAAGCCCATCACTACCAAGACTAATGATGGGAGGTGCGTGCTTGGAGAAACTCAGAGCTAAATAAATGTATAGCAGCCAAACTATTCCTATCTCGGATGACCTAAACTACCTTTGGATTCTCCCTCCTCATTAACCACAGTCTAGAAGTCCCTTTCTCCTTTCTTCATACAAGATCTGCCTTTGGGGGAGGGGAAAAAAATGTTTAGAATGGTAACAGAAATGCTGCTTGCCAGGAATTCTCTGAAGCTCGTGGACCACACAGATGCTAGTTATCCAGACAGAAAGCAGGGTAAGGAGATACCCCAGTAAAGAAAACTTTCAACCACCTCAGCAAGCCCTCCCCCTTCTCTAGCCCAGCCCACTCTGGGCTGGCTTTCCATCAAACTCTCTCCTCTCCCCTGGCTCTGAGCTCAATATTAAAATGCATCCTTGCATAGTTCAGACAAACTCCACAGTAATGGAAACCATGATGTAAATAGTGTTTGCCCCCTGGCCTTACACCACCAATTGGCTTTCACGTCTTTTGGGAAGAGTCTATTGTTGGGTAGCAGAATTTTGTCCTCATCATCCAACAGGCTTTGCTCCATCTTCCTACCCAAGAGTCTCTCTGACTTCAGGGCAGGAAGTCATGGTCTTCTTGGGCTTGATACTACTTCTGCCCCAATCCTGGGTAAATTCCTTGATTCTGTCTGTCCTAGAAAACAGTACCATAAGGTTGAGATCTAGTTACATGATTTTGGACCATTTAATTCATAGTTCTGTATGTCTGGATGCTTGCCTAAGGAAACCAGATTTTTTCTATAGTACCTGTAAAGTAACTAAATAATGGACAGCAGAGACACATGGAATTCTGCCAGTGCATCGGCACATCTGAGCCCTGGGGGCCAGGGACAGGAGCAGGTGGGAAATGACACAGCACCTGCCCTGCTCTCTGGCCTCACGGTCCTCAGTGAGTCCCTTGCTTGTTCAAGCAAAAGGAGCCTCTTTCTTCCATATCCTGAGTAATTATTCATTCTTTTAGATGCTTGGTCATTTTCATGTACTGTTTTGAACAAGAAAATCAATTCTAATCATTATATCACTATATCCTTATATATAATTGTATCATTATATATGTTCAACTTAGCAAAATATGCATCATTCCATTCCACAGGACATACAGAGAGCTGTATATTTTAGCCAAAAAAGAATTTCCGTGGAAACGTAACTTGATCTGCTAGGACAGAATGACTTTGTGACTATTTGGACTGCTTCTGTCATCTAGAAGGAGGCAGCTTGGTTCAAGGAGACCAAAGAAATCTGCTTGAATGAGACAAAACACTAACTTTGCAATTTATTAAAGATCAGCATAATGTTTAATGAGAGCGGAGTTTGTAAGTGCTCAGAGCCCCCGACAGAACGTAATTTGGAACGCTGGTCAGCAAGAAAGTGTAGTTGAAACTATTTAGCCAGAAAAGAATATTCTCGAATTTGATCTGTGTTTCTTATTTTCTATTGGTGATCGAGATCATCACAGGCAATTTTCAGCTTTTTATTTATTCTTAGCGTTATTTTGTCATTTTAAGAGTTTATCAGGTTGTTTTATGACTATAAAATATTGGATATAGAAAATGCTATCAATAGGAAGCATGCCATTATTTTATCTACCACTATCAAAGGAAAAATCACTTCCAATTACCTCATAACACAGTACTGTCTACAAGTGGTGTTCCATCCATCCCCTTGGAGATGCTAAAATGTGGGGAACGAGCCTATGTTCATATACAAAATCCTATATGTCTGCTCTGTGCTGTTGGAACAATGGCGATAGCTAATGTTGGGCTTGTTTTCTGTTTTGGCTTATTATTTTTGTTCAAAATGAGAGAAATACATACCCGCTGGAACAAAAAGGAAAAAAAAGAAACAGAAAAAGAATCCTAACAACTCTCGCATCCTCCAACTAATGACCTCAGTTGGGACAAAGGCATTCTTCCTTGCTGTCTGCAAAAATGCCCCCAAAGCTGGGGTAGTGGAGCTCTTAAAGCCATAAATCTACAAGGAAAAAGAGAACAGAACAGAAGACAATGTGCAAGAAAACCCCAGAAGCTGGAAAGCAGACAGACTGGTGGAAAACGACGTAAAAAGGAGGAAATGCAAGGCAAAACCTGACTTGTACCATGGAACCTTCAGAAGGCTGAGAAATCAGTATTGGAAACAGGGATGAAGGAAAGCAGGCCCAAAGACAACCCCGTCCATCTCCCACGAGAGCAGAGGAGTGAAGCTTATTCCTCCGAGAGGCCAAAGCAGAGGCTCTGGACTCCTGGACGCCTGAGACTCTGGAGGCGGGGGCTCTGGTCGTGCACGTGGGGCTGGAGTGCAGGTTCTCGTAATAAATGTCAGGGAACTTCTGCTTCTCCCCCACTAGGCTCCCTGAAAGATGAAGTCAGCCGTGTACCCTCCAGGGAGGAGACCTGGAAGAAGTTCTCCAGGAAAGCCAATGGCACAAAGGGAAGACGTGAAGACACTGAGCCCAGGGTTTCCCAGGGGAAAAGGGGGAGCCGGTCCCTCTCCAGCCAGAACCAGAACTGGCAGGCTTCACCCACACACGCATCACCACCAAAGTACTACTAGCGTCTGCTCCTCAATCTGAGTGGACAAGGAACCACTGGGTAGTGCAGGAAATTCTCCCCTCTCCTGGGAGGAGCTGAGCCCAAAATCAACCAAAGGGACAAGCCCTGGAGGGGACACCAGTGTGGGGGCCTTGGGGACAGGAGGTGTTCCCACTCCTGCCCTCAGAGTCATAGCAGAATCTATGCATCCAAGAAACAAAGCCAGACACTTTGGGAGTATTTTCTTAACACAATTTCAAATAGGAAAAATAAATGATAATAACCTCTTAACATAGGCGAAATGGAAAATGCAGTGCAATGGATGGAAGATAAAGGTGAAGAAATCTCCCTGAAAACCAAGCAAAAATTCACAGAACCGGAAGACGGGAGCGAGAACCTGGGATAATGAGAGGACCCGAGAGAGGTCCAGAGAAGGTTTTACTGAGAGAGGACAGGGCCACTTCCTGCCCACCCACCGCCCTGCTCCCACTGGGAATGTGGCTGCTCCAACCTCGGACCCCTGGGTGAGACTGTTGGGAAGGGGAAGAGGAAGCAAGTCTGAGAAGAGCACCTTCTCCCGCTCTGGTCGTTCCTGGCCTTGAGGGAGGGATCTGACCGCCCTGGGGGCACAATTCCTGCCTGGTCTTGAGGGGGTTGTGCAAAGAAACAGCAGCAAGAGCAGGAACCCCCTGGGACTTTCATACTCATCAGTGACAGGCCGAGGGTGCACCCAGGCTCCTTATCTTGTCCTTAGATGAACCCTGGTCCCTCCATCTCCAGGTTCAAGAGGTGAACCAGGCAGGAGGTCAAACCTTTCTTCATCCTCTGCTGGGTGTGGCTGCGATGGGGAGCATGCCTGTCGTCACGTCCTGGGAGGGACCGTCTGCAGACTCCGTCACCTTTCAAGGAAGGGTCAGTCTCTGGGAAGGAGACTTCCTGCCACACCCGCCCCCATCAAGATTTGGGGAAAAGCAGGAACTCTGAGGCAAAAAGCTGAGGAGATGCTCTTGTTTCCCCAACCCTCAAACCAGGGCAGAGAAGGCGGCAGAATCAGGACCCTCATCCTCCAGCCGCCTACACCCTCAAGAGTAAGCCCTAGACTGTAATGGGAGTGTCTTCGTGGGCAAGCCAACCCGGGGGCCGCCTCCCTTGACTGCCCTCACTCTTCTGTCCTGTAAGTCCCTTTAAGGCGTTCACAGCGGGTGTGCTGGTGTTTAAATGTCAACAATAACTGATACATCTGAGTCTGTCTTGCTTGCTAACATATTCACAGATATAAATTATGTCACTAACACAGATGGGAACAAGAATGTGGTCCTCACCAGGCTTACTTTATAACAGTAACAGAGAGGAACGTCCTTCCTGTTCTCTCTGCAGCTGCCCCCCGCCCCTCCCAACCTATTTAGGGGGAGGTCTGGGGTGAAAAGGGGGGAGGAGGCCCTCGGGGTCAACGCTGTGACTGGTACAGAGAAGGAATGGGGTGGGGGTGGGAGGCATGACTAGGCTTTCTGCAGATTCCTCCAGAACATGGATCCTGGGATGGGGCTGCTCAGAGGATCCCTCAAAGGCTTTTAAAGAAATGGAAATAGATGTCAAACACATAAGCCAGAGGGGGAGCATGGCTGTGTGCTCCCATCCCCACCCCTTGGTACCGAACACCCCCTCCAAGAACCAGAGAGAATAAAGACCCAGACAGTTAGCACAGCAGGCACCTTCAGCCTGTCAGTCTGCCCACGGGGCACCCAGTCTTCTGGGCGATTCGTCTCTTTTCTATTTCCACGTAACGGCAGCCACAGTGCCGCTAAACTCTCTGCCACCCATTAGCGAGGCCCCCCTTTCTCCACCTTTTAATAACATTTCACCTGCAGCCTCCTCAAAGTCCGAAACCCCAGGAGCATCGTGTTGAAGGCACTTACACGGTCACCAGGAGGCGCCTCAGCGGCCGTGTGGCTCCCAGTTCCCACCCTGCCTGCTCCCACGGGGCTGCCCCACGACCGGCCGGCTCCCCAGGAGGAGAGAAGGAAGATCCCTGAAGATGGAGCATTGTCTCTGTCACCTGATCGCAAACACAAAGTCCCATCCCTTCCACGGCATTCCATCCACCAAGAGCCCGTCTGGAGGGCCAGCCCCACTGCAGGGGACGGGCCTGCAGGCCTGATATCGAGACATGGCTGTTGTGGGGGATTATCCTGGAGGCTGCCTGCCATGGTGGCAACCAAGGAAGAAAGAGCTCCCGAACATTTTGCAGATGTGGAAACATATTCCGGGATTGAAAGGGCCTCTAAGTGCTCAGAGAAATGCAGGAAAACAGTCTGAAATCCAGGCCCACCATCAGAAGCCGCAGAGCAGGGGAACAGACGTAGCTCTTCAAACCCCGTCAGGAAAAGGGGAGATTTTATGCCCGAAGCGAGAGTCAGGCTGGCCTGTCTCCTCAGCAGTGGAAACCAGAGACAGTAGGTACACACGCACACACACATGGGTACACAGACACGTAGACACACGTCTGGACACATGCACAGAAACACATACATACACACGCACACACACATCCACCAAATTGCTTTCAACTCAGTCACCTGAGAAAGCCACGTGGTCAGCATTCTGGGCTTGATCCCAGGGTGGCTGTCCCTCTGTCCCTGACCGGGGACTGTCCCCACGCCATGGGCTCCCCCGTCAGAGATGCCAACTGCAAAGGAGAAAGAAAAGAAAACGTGAGAGAGGGCTCGATCTTGCTGGCCACAATTTTCAGGAAAAAAAAAGAATTTTAAGTCATGTCTCACAGAGTCAGGGGCACAAGGAAAAGCACCTGGGGGAAAAAGAGAGATTGGTGGAGACACGGTGAGGAGTGAACACCGCGAGCCGTCGGTCTCTGCAGGAGAGAAGGACAGGACTCCTGAGGCTCCTGGTCACCCATGACAGTGACCTGTGCTGAGTGGGCTGGCACAGAGGACCTGGGTTCTGCGCTTAACCCAGGCTTCCTCGTGTCTTTGGGAAGCCGAAGGGGCCTGTGCACTCCTCAAGATTTCGCACTTTCATCCTTCGCATCTCTCCCCCTTCTCTGCCTGAAATGCCTTCCCTTGCAGAAAGGCCAGCTCAGCCGGAATGTCAGCACTGTCCTCTCCCTTTCCATGACCTGCTATGTTGCTCCTCACATCCTCAGGGACTGCACGTTTTTTAATGCATCTGCTCCTGTCTGAAAATGTAGCGCACCCCCAGTCCTTGAGGGTGAGGACCAGAGAACAAGGCGCCGTCTGCACCCCAAGAAGTTTGAATCTTGTGAAGCGACCGTTACTGCTCTGCAAGGTGTTGGCCATGAACCAGCGGTGTCCCGGCACTGCGTCCCGTGCCTGCTCCCTGTGGCTCAGCGCACGGTTGTCTGCAACGCACAATTTTCATGCAGCGTCAGAGCTGCAGTGCAAATGATTGATGGCTGAGATAAATCACCAACAAAACCTGGATGGCCGTTTGGCACATGTCTAGAATTTAGATTTCCCTCCAGGGTTTGTCCTCAATTTCTTGTCCTCATCCCAACTCAGGGAGTCAGTTCTTGTGGGTCTGCACTTTCTCCATTGGCCTGGACTCAACTCCCCATGCGTCCAGGTCTCTGGGAAAAGGGTCTTTGGCCTCCCAGTTTGAAGACCACACTGTTTGTTTCTTTTTGAGCCATGCGTGCAGTCATCAAACTTGAGACCCAGCTGGATTTTCAAGAATTTGGCTCTCTGATCTGGAGCCTCGTGCCGATCCTGTGCGTCGATGGGCACAGACCGAGTGTGGTCCTCCAGAGCAGCACATGGTATTCGCTCCTCCACCCACTGCTCTGTCACCCCTGTCACAGAGAGCTCCCTCCTGCGCTGTGAGATGCTGTGACAGACACTGTGTCTCTGTGCCCCCAGCACTGGGCATGGGGCACACAAGAGGTTTCTATGGGAGCGTTTATTGAATCACAGATGGAGGAGTGGAAGGTGGATGTCATTGTGGATTAAGTTAGGTATAATCATAGGGACGTGCGACTTGAGCTAACTCTTGAGGGAAGCGTAGGATTTAGATGCATAAAGGAGGATAGATGTACGCCGTCAGCAGGATAACAGCTCATGGAACGGAAGACACGCATGACCAGAATAGAAGTGTGTACACAAGGTTGATAGTCAATAGGGTTACATGTGTATGGTCAGATGCACCCATGGTGAGCCTCAGACTTCAGAAAAGAATTCTGATCTTTATGGCAAGCCATAGACAGTCACTGTATTAGTAGCGTTCTCCAGGAAAACAGAAGCTGTACATGCTATATGTATGTGTTTGTGTGCATGTGTGTGTATGAAGAGAGAGAGAGCGAGATTGATTTTAAGGAGCTGGCTCACATGACTGTGGGTGATGGTGCCTCTGAAATCCACAGGGCGGGTCAGCAGGTTGGAGACCCAGGAAGAGAAGATGCTGCAGTCACGAGTCTGAAGGCTGTCCAGAGGCAGAATTCCTCCTCCTTGGGGGACCTCAGTCTTTTCTCTTAGCATCTTCAACTGCTTGGGTGAGGTCCACCCACATTATGGAGGGTCATCTGCTTTACCCAGAGTCAACTGATTTAAATGTCAATCGCATCTAGAAACAGCTTCCCAGCAACCTGTAGACTGGTGTTTGACCAAACAGCTTGGCACCATGGCCTGGCCAAGGTGACCCGTAAAATTGACCACCCCGTAGTTATATGTTCTTGAGATGGGAGTCACACCAGCAGTAAAATTTTAGAGCTGGAGCATAATGAAAGTGGTCCTGTAGGGAGAGCTCTCCGGAGGTAGAGTTTTATCAACAGCATCATAAACAAACACTAGGAGACGACCACTATATTTTTGGCACCATATTAGGTCCTTGCTGTAAGGGAGATGCTGCCTTCAAAGAAAAGACAAAGCAGATAAGAAAATACAGTCGATCTAAGTCAGAGAGGACAGCTCACTTCCTGAATCATCTGCATCCTCTCCTTTTTCCTCCTTTTGATGTTTCCTGCTCCTTAATGGCTTCGAGAGTGGGAGGACGGAGAATGAAAGGCCTTCATCAAGCTGGCTTCACCGTCGGTGCTCGAGCACACTCAATGAAGCCTTGATCAGATGAGAAAGACAGAACCGAAGTTTCAACTAATTCACTGTTAATTCTAGCTCCGGCTTCCGGTCACTCCTGTGTTATTTTGTAACTCCTACGTAAGTCTGGCCATCATAGCAAAGCTCAGTAAAGCTAAAGCTAAATCTAAAACTAACAGCATTGTTTTAAGTGTATAGAAATGAAGGCTGTCGTATAAGGATTAATATAAGTATAAGGAATAATGCATTGTAGAAGGACACATTTAGGGGAAAACAAGGCAATGTTAACCAGAGACATGAGAATAACGTCCGCTCCCAGGGAGAGGAAGGTGGAGGACGGGAGGTGGCTCTCTGGGTGCTGGGGTGCTGTATTTCTTCATCTGGGTATTGGTTACATACATGGTCATTTTTATCATGCATTCAACTGTTCGTATATGCTCATAATCTAATACTGCCTTATCATTTAAATTTCCCTCCAGGTTTTTGCATCGTCTGAACACCTCTCAGATAGACCCCAACTAAATGGTTGTCTGAGGGCCTTTTAACAACCAGCATGAGGCTTTTTATATCCAAACGCCACATGATGGGCAATTTTAGATAGCCACGTATTGTATGATGAGATTCGTGAAGACTTTTAATCACTAATTTCCATTCATCCACTGAAATTTTGTTTAATATGTAAATTTTTTTGAAGTGTATAGTGAAGAGGATGTTGCACTGGTGGCAGTTCATCCTGGAGTGTAATAAAATTTATTTGATCCCCCCAAAATGCTTAGAAATCACAAATCTGACGAAGGAAAAAACTTGTAACCAGGACGAGCATGGAACTCTCGAAACTCAACAGTAAAAAAAAAAATCCAATTAAGAAATGGGCAAAAGCCATGAGCAGACATTTCAGCAAAGAGGATGGACCAACACAAGTAAGCCCATGGAAAGACACCCGTCGTCATCTGCCACCAGGGAAATGCCGATTAAAATCACCGGGAGCCGTCAGCGGACTGTGAGAATGGATAAAGATGAAGACAGTGTCCAATTCTCCTCCCCCTACTTCCTCACGTGGACTCCGCAGGGCCCTGGGTCAGATCTGGAATTCCTGTCTCCTAACCGTTTTGAAATGTCCTTCGTTCTCTCTCCTGCTGATGCCTTTGATGCTCAAGAGCCACAAACTCAACTCAACACCAGACTTCTTCTCCTGGATGCTCGACAGGCCCCATGAGGCCACAAACTCACTTCCTCCTCCGTGTTTTCCCTGGCTTATTTCTCTTTAGGGTCAGCTACTGGCACCCCACACCAACACCCCATGCTCAGCCGCTCTAGCTAACTTGCTGTGCCCCAGATTGTCTATGCAACTTCTCTCTCTGGACCACTGGTGACGTCATGCCCTCCACCTGGTGCTTCTTTCTCTGAATTAGGCAACACCTTCCTCTGCTGAAGCCAAACCAAATGCTTTCCAGTGCTCCCCGTGTCGGGGAGCCCTCGCGGCACCACTAACTATATGACATCAGTGCAGGAGTTAACTGGGAGGAAAGACTGACTTCCACTCTCTCCCTTTTGGGGTTCTTTAATAGTTAAACTACGTGTGTCTGTGATTTATTCAAAAATAAATTAACTTTACATCAAACTGTGAAGTAGGAATCAGCGATCTCTCTGCTCAAGTGTTTCCTGTGGACTAAAGACTTGTTGACTCAACTTCGTTCATAGCATTCCTTCCCATGGGGCATTTCTCCCTCTCTGTTCGCACTGTTGTCTACTTTTCCTGGAGGCCCTCACAGTTCTCAGATACGATCACTATTCCATTGCCACTACTGGGAGAAGGTATTTTTGTAAAAATATGTGTTTCCGTTGATAGTCGTCCTTCTTTCTCTGAGTCCTTAAACTAGTGCCTCTTACCTTCTAATCTGTGTGAGGGCCATCTGGCTGGCTGGCTAAAATTCCAACCTTCTGGAGCTATGCACGGAGACGGCTCTGATTCAGCAGATCTGGGCTGAGCGAGGCATCTTCATCCGGGACGAACACTCCCGAAGGGACTTCAGTGCAGATCATGCTCTGGGAAGCTGGGGTCACAGCTGCTGGCATCACAGATCCCAGAGTCACCATGAGTAGGAGGGAGACACACAGCGATGCCAGCTCCATGCCAGCAGGCATTTCGGCCTGTGTGGGTCACCAATGGCCCTGGCACCTGGGACAGCATGCCGTGGACACTCAAAATCATTGTAGGATGGATTAATAAAGTAGAAATGCATCACTACGCAAAGATGCAAAGTCTCAACCTCCAAGCATTAGGAGTCCCAGGATGGAAAACTTCCAGTTTGTATGCTATAGTAGACGACCCTCTAAATTTCTGTGCAGTGCAGACAAGAAGGCCCTGAACCCCTACAGGTGTCAGGGTGAACGGTGACATGAGGTGACTTTGGTGCTGATGCTTATGGTTAAGCAGGAGTTTCCAGGTGGGCAAAGTGAGGAAGGACAGTGCAGGCGGAGGACAACAGGTGGACTGGTTGTCCACAAATAGAGTGACTATTGTGATAAAGTCACACACACCTAATGGGGCATCTGCCCAATAATGCAGGAGCCACTGTGCCCCTTCCAGAATGGGATCTTCAGGAATCTACCTCCCAGGTGGCCTGATGAGATCCCCACAAGGTGCCAGAGCTCCAGGGTGATGCCAGACCCATCCTCTCAAAGCAGAATGCACGTGCTTCCCACGAGGCCTCAGCAGGTTCTTTACAGACGTGTCCATGTGGTTGTCATGAAGTCATGCAGAGCCAGGGTGTCGGGGAAGAAAGGCAGGCAGACTGGGTATGGGCCCTCTGTGAACTGAACTCACACCTGAGCCGCACAGCGAGGCGGGGCCTGGGGTCCTGGCTTCACGCCCATCCCACTGGAGCCTCAGAATTATCTACTTGTCACTTCTCCTCCCACCCAGCCCTGTACCTTTAGGACCTTAAAGATGCAGGCCCCCCCCCCCCCCCATCCACGCAGTAACCAAGCCTCATCTTCTGCCCATTCCATATTTGGAAACCCTATTGCCTCGGGGTTTTCTGGGCTTTCTTTTTTTATTTTTAGTTATTTTATTGAGGTTATGTCGGTTTATAACATTGTGTAATTTCAGGTGTACATTATTATAGATCACTTTCTGTATAGATGCATTGTGCTCACCACCAATAGTCTAGTTTTTATCCTACACCATACATATGTGCCCCTGTACCCCTTTCTCCCACTCCCTAACATACTTCCCCTCTGGTAACCACTGAACTATTCTCTTTACCCATGTGTTTGTTTATCTTCCGCATATGACGAGCGAAATCATGCAGTGTTTGTCTTTTTCTGTCTGGCTTGTTTCGCTTAGCATAATACCCCCAAGGTCCACCCATGTTGTCGTGAATGGGTCGATTTTGTCTTTTTTGTGGCTAACTAGTATTCCATTGTGTATATATACCACATCTTCTTCATCCATTCATCCATTGATGGGCACTTGGGTTGCTTCCACGTCTTGGCTATTGTGAATAATGCTGCCATGAACGTGGGATGCATAAGCCTCTTTGCATTGTTGATTTCATGTCCTTATTTATGGGCTTTCAGTCACTCTGGCCACAGGACAGGAAGGATCCCTCTGACTCATGATGTGGGCTGGAGGCTGGGAGGGAGGTGATGGGACTTCCACTTTAGGTCATTGGTGGTTTAAATTATGAAATCAAGCACACTACGTCATTCCAAGGATTCAATTCCCCAAAGACCACGTGAGAAATGTGTGCTGCTGTGACTATCACTCTGGCCTTTGTTACAGACTGAAGGTCTGTGTCCCCCAAAATCAATATGTTAAATCTTAACCCCCAATGTGATGGTATTAGGAGGTGGGATTCTGAGAGGTGAGTAGGTCATGAGGGTGGTGCCCCCATGAAGGAGATCAGTGCCCTTATAACAGGGACGCCAGAAAGCTCCCTCCCTGATTCCACCATGTGAGGACACAGGGAAAGATGGCGTCTATGAAGTAGGAAGTGGATACCCACCAGACACCAAATCTGTAGGCAGCTTGATCTCACACTCCAACCTCCTGAACTGTGAGACGTAAGTGTCTGTTGCGGAAGTCGCCAGTCTGTGATATTTTCATTTTAGCCACCTGAACAGACTAAGACAGCCCCATTTCTTGCAAAATCAGAGTCCCGGCCTGATGACAAGGAGAGGAGGTCTACCTTGTCCGTTGTCCCGGGTCTGCCGCTCTGCACGGCTTCCATCCACGTGTCTTCCCCACGGGGCATTCGTTGTGAAGGGGAGAAGATAGAACAAAACCACACTGATTTTTATCAGTCTCACTCCACTCTTTTGTCTTAAAACCTCCATTTTGCATCTATGTTAGAATGCCACCCACCGCGTGGAATTTACTTGCCAATGCCTGTAGGGGCCCTGTTGAGAATTTTCTGTTGCGTCCACCTCGAAGAGGAGCACATTTGGTGGTTCAGATGCCAAAAGAACTGTGCAAGCTTGCGGGAGCTGAGGGTTCAGTTTCCAGGAATTTCATGAGCCGGGTTAGACAGAAAGGAGAGAGAGTTTTCACCCGGTTCCAAGCCCCATGGAACCATCAGCATCTAACTCGGCCACAGCAGAGCTCTCCGTGGCCCAGGAGAGGGAGATGCCTTTGAAAATGCATGGCACCTTCCCTGCGAACCCAGCTTTCGGTGGCGAGGCCTTTGTGCTTCCTGCAGCCGATTCCGTGCGGCTGGCCTTCAGTCTCGGCTTCCTTCCCTTTCTCTCCTGCATCCCCTTCAGGCGGCTCAAGTGCATTTCTTGGCTGGAGACAACAGAAGACTTCAGGAGATGTTTACTCTCTTCTGAAATATTAGCAATCTCGTCAGAGTCGGAGCGTGGGCTCTGGAGACTCCATCGCCTTCAGCCCAGCTCAGAGTAAGCGAATCCAAGGAAAGTGGAATTAAGGTCTGCTCAGCCAGATGTGAATAGCATTTCTGTTT
Organism: Equus quagga; assembly: GCF_021613505.1. Taxonomy (NCBI): domain Eukaryota; kingdom Metazoa; phylum Chordata; class Mammalia; order Perissodactyla; family Equidae; genus Equus; species Equus quagga. Next base: position 1,906,310 of record NC_060274.1, read on the forward strand.
CAGCCCAGCAGAGCAAATGCATTTAGGAAAAGGCCAGAGAAAACCATCTCTTCACCGGCGCAGCCGCGCGGGCGGGTGCCAGGTGCGTAATTTCGCCTTTCATCAACAAGTGAACATTCTTGGCTCGTCTTACACCAATTTTACCACTTCTTTGACCCACCTGGGACGTGTACAGCTTTTCACATGTCTTAAAGAAAGTTTGCTTTGTGAAATTGATGGGAATTTAGGAGGAGAAAGACAGAATTCATGAGAGCAAGCTGTACACTGGGAGCTCTCCATGTCCACACAGCTGAACTCAGGAGGCTGGAGTCACAGAGCACTGGCCCTCTGCCATGCTGGGCCTGCTGTCTACACCGCAGCCGCCTCCACATGTGCACTAGGATTCTAGAATGCTCTGACACTACCCTCTGTTCCTGCACCCTGGGAAGACAAGGGCCATGATGCCCCCAGCTGCCTGAAATTCCAAGATTGGCCTCAAAGAAAATTTGCTTTGCATCTTGGCAACAACCAGTCCCCCTGTTTTCGTTGTCCTTTTTAAAAATAAATGTTGAATTAATCCTCAGCATTGAAGTCACATCTCTCTTTCTCTAAAGATAGACAGAAATATGTGTGCGTCTGTGTGTGTGTGAAAAGAAAGAAAAAGAAGAAACGGAGAAATCTACTCAAATGATAGCACTGCATTTTAATATGTTCCATTCACATCAGCACTTAGTTTTCATTTTTGTTGAGTTATTTGGCATGATGACATTTCATTTCCCCCCATTAGCTAGACAGCTCCCCACACTCAGAGAAAACGCTGCCCCTCATTCCTTCCAGCCAAGTTTCCTTCTTGACACACTTGGCCAGGCCCAAGGATCGCTGTGTCTCCACAGCAGCGTGCAGAGGTCCTTGCATGTCAGAAGCCGACTGGAGATCGTGGAGTGAGCCGTGCATGGGCATGTCTGTGATTCGAAGGGGGCTACTCGCCTGCAACATGAGAAATTGGGCCAAGTCGTCTCAGACTCTACCTCTGACAGTCTTTCCTTCATCTGGCTATAAAGAAGCTTCGAGGTGAATCAGGCATTGCTTCAAGCCAACTGTTAAAATATCTGATAAATATCTAATGAAGAGTTCATGTGCCAAAAGACCATTTGTATTTTTATCATAAAGATGGATTTCTTCTTCGCCAGGAGCTCGTAATGGAACTCCAAGCCAGGGTTTCTGAACGTGTGATGCATAGATGTCTGGGGGTCTGCCAAAAACAGCTGGGGGGCCAGGCACTGGTCCAAATGCGAGCGAGGACGTCTGGGTTGGACTCTCCGTCAGCACAGGGAGGAGAGGCGGGGAGCCAGGAGGGGAGAGGCAGGACGATGTCCGCGGAGTTGCTGTTCCGAGACTGCTGACTGGCGGAGGACAGCAGCGTGTGCGTCTGAACCACATCTTCACAGAGACTCCATCTTTCCATTCAGGGACACCGGGGAGAGCAGATCTCAAAGCCTGAGAATGAAGGCAGAGCTGGGGTGAGTGGGGAAGCCTCCGTGAGGGGCGAGCCTGGTCTCTCAGGCAGCTTGGTGCAGCACTTTGAAGCCCAGCAACGTTTCCTCCAGGCGTGATGCTTGCTTGTGACCCAGTTATGATACCAGGCCCACTGAGGCTCAGTTTCCCCCTGGATAAAATAAGGATACTGCACCCACCTGAAGCGTCCTTGTGAGAATGAAAGGTGGTCCCTGCACAGAGCAGGTGCTCGCTACGTTCTTCCTTCCCTGATGAGCACACCGTTCCCTCAGAGTCAGAACCTTTCCCTTAGAGAGGCTGTGTCTGGCTCTGGGGTCACCACCCTCTCGTCCGTTGCTCCCTGGCAGCGTCTCCTTGTAGCAAAGCTTGCAGGCTACCAATCACAGAACCCGAGGAGATGGCAAGTCTGAGCCACGTGTGTTGACGCACCATGACTCCCAGGAAAAGACGAGGAGCACAGTCTGGCAGGAGCAGGAGCTAGACCTCCCGTTTCTGACTGTAGTTGACTATTAGGCTTTCAAAACCCCACATACAGAAGGGCGGATGGCCAGTCCCAGGGTTTCCTGGCCTTCCCTTGGGGACTATCACCCTCCCCCCAGGACCCCTCTCTGGGGGTCACTCGGCGTGACCCACTGGCTCTCAACCCAACCAGGTCATCTCTGCCCTCCCCAGGAGAAGCAACCTCGGTTCCAACACATGGTCCACTTGGCTCACTGGGGAATGCTCTGGAAAGGTTGCATTTTCCCTCTTTGGCTGCAGACATTGTCACACTGCTCCTTGTTCCCAAACAGCCAGGGGGCCATTGGCGCCCTCTCCCTTCCTGGTCTGGCAAGCACCATGCAGCACGTCTGTGCAGCCGGAGGCCTGGGGGTGGTACACCTGGGCTGCTTCTGCGGCCGTGGAGTCCCCCGGATCTCCATTTCGCCGCGTCTGTTGGTTAATCTGGCACCTCCTGTACTGACTGCAGGAGAGCAATGTTGTTGGCTCTGTGGGAAAGACACAAAGACAAGCCAGAGAGCGATTTCAGTTCAACTCCCGCGGACACACGAGAAAATATTTACACCACAATACGTCGGCGGCTGCAAAATGACAGAGAACAAAAAACCGACTGATGACTTAGGATGCGTGGGGTGTGGATGGATTGGGTGAGGTCGATTAACCCGGGAAGGCTTTTGGAGAATCTGAACGTCGAGCTGGGTCTTCAACAACAGACGTGAACTGGCAGAGCCGGGAGCATAATGCACAACCAGCCAAGATAAATACGACTGTGCACAGCGGGTGCTCAGTGTCTTCGTTCCCTGTGTGTGTGTGTGACTCCCCACATACAGAACACAACGAACAGAATACGCCACTTTGGTGAAGTTTACTCACAGACTCTCATTATAATCCTACACTCAGTGACTCAGAACGTTCTGAAAACTTTTTGGCTGAAACTATTTAGTCTTGGTTTTTTTCCCCCCGACCCCAAAGAGGCGATTTTTGTGTGAATGTTTAGGACTGAACAAAATTGTGTTTTATTTTCAAGTCATGGGAGAGAGTATTTTTAAAAAACACTCTTCTTTGCTCTCCAACGTGATTTCAAAGTGGTCGAGCCAAGTTATTCAGATTTCACATGGTTCTGAGGAACGTCTGAGCTAGTCCGGCGACTGGCTGAGTTTATTTGTGGACACGGGTTTTTTTTATATCCGCCAAAGGGCTACAGACCTGTCATTTCTCTCCCCAAAACAGTGACAACGTTCCTCGAGTGTCAAAGCCTGCTGGATCTTACACGGGGGAGACGCCTCATGATGCAGAAGTGAGAGCTGAACCAGCGGGCCCGAGGGTCTTGTTTCTACTGTCCAGTCAGCCAGGCCTTTCTCTGAGCACAGCATCCTCTGTCCACACCGGGAACAGAGGACAGGCACGTGGACCACCTGAAGCATCGCAGAAGGTTTCTGCAGGCTGGACAGAAGGTATCCATGCCTTGTTCTCCTCCCGAACAAGCACACAGAGAACAGACAGCGAGGGAGGAAGTGGGGAGACCAGGGGGAGTGTTACCCACGTAAAGAACCACAGCGTCTCGGACCAGAGTCCCCGGCACGCGTCCGATGACTGATGGTTTCCAGTGCAGGTGCTTGTCCCTCTGGGACATAACTACATCTCTCAGCATCTCTGAAAGAGAAGAGGGTAGTTGGACCCCTGGACGAGGAGACAGCTGAGAAGGGCGTCTGGCGTGGTTGTCCTACACAGCCAATTCCCCCCAGTTGGGGGCCGGGACCCACATGGGGGGCTTCTCACTCCAGGACCGTGGTTAAGAACCTCACAAACAAGCTGCCATAGCAACAGCTCCCTACAGACCTCTTGTGTTTAGAAAAGGAAAATCTTGCTCAACAAAGTGAATATGTTACCACCGCTGAACTGGACACCTAGAAAGGGTCGAGTTGGTAAATTTTATGTTCTGTGTTTTTTACCACAATTAAAAATAAAAAAGGAAAGGAGAATGCGCCCAAGCCCCAAACCTGGTCCTCCCACTGGGAGCACCTCTCTCCTCCTCCTGAGGGAGCCGAGTTCATCTCCCCTCCTGCAGCTGGCTCAGGTCTTCACAGCCTGATAACTAAGTCGTCTTGAGATCTCGCCGCCTCGCTCGCCATCCTGCCCTTACGAATGTGCCCTAACAGAACTTGGCTCCCGTCCTTTTTTGCATGTCGGGTCCATTTTCCTAAGAGAGCAATAATTTCCCTCAGGCAGAGACCTGCTCTTCTCTCCCCTGCAGCCCCACCACACCTGTGCACACACGATGGGCGCCCCCAAAATGCGAGAAACCGAGCCACGTGCCCAGGAAACCAGGGGCTCAGGAGCTGCTCCTCCTTCAGGAAGGAGCCAGCAGTTTTACAGAAGCCCACAGCTTTCACCGGATAATATGTTATCTCCTGTTAAGATGCTCAATAAACTGTTACGTTGTACCAATAACTGGATCGTTGGTGTTGGAACCCAGGAAATAAGCATAAAAATATCCAAAGAAACTAGAAGGCACAGATTGTGGATTAAGCCTAAATCTGAATTTCCTCTCTCAAAAAGTCGTGAAAGCAAAGAGACTTTTTAAAGGTGTTTATCCACGAGGAAGAAGATTTATCCGCAAGAAAGAGAAACAGCAGCAACAAATTTCCAAAAGGTGGATGGAGGCAGGAAGCGAGCTAGGGGAAATATTTGAGAGTCCGTCTGATTTACGCCACAGAAGCCTTAAAAGGTCAAAAAATGGGGTCCTCTCCCTAGGGGCTGGCCCTGCGGCTGAGTGGTTAAAGTTCTGCATGCTCTGCTTCAGGGGCCTGGGTTTCACGGGTTCGGATCCTGGGCACGAACCCACTCCACTCATCAGCCATGCTGCGGCAGCATTCCACATACAAAGTCGAGGAAGACTGGCACAAATGTTAGCTCAGGGCTAATCTTCCTCAAGCAAAAAAAAAAAAAAAAGAGGATTCACAAGGATGTTAGCTCAGGGCGAATCTTCCTCACAAAAAAAAAAAAAATGAAGAAGAAGGCTTCAGGCACCTCTGGAGAGGGGTGGAGGAGAGGCTAGGCTGAGAAGCGAGGTCAGAGGCTGTGTGGGGCTGTCAGTGTGTAGACCCCACGCTCGTCACCCTGGGGCATGGCTCTTCCCCCTCAGTGGCATTGAATTCTATGCAGATGCTAAACCAGGGGGTCCCTGGGCTGGGACCCCAGCCACAAGGGGGTGGGGGGGACATGCTGAGGACCAGAGATTAGGTGACACTGTCAGCTTCAGGCAGAGGCCTTGTCTCTCTCCCAGTTTGGCAGGGAGCCCTTCCCCAGACCCTGGCCAGCCTAGGGGAGAGACCTGAAGACCCTGGCACCTGGGGTCGCCCAGGAACTAACGAAAACCCAGCATGCAGCAGAAAAGCTCACCATTGTCAAGAGAATGTCCCAGAATCAAATTCACCCAGTTGCAAGGGCCCTCAAGGTTCTGCCCAGGTCACTCCCACGGAGGCCCGCCACCTTGAAGTTTAAAGGCCTTTGGATTAGAAAGAGGAGCCACAGCCATGTCCACAGTAAGGAAAGGAAAATGGCTTCAAACAGCCCCTGGAAAAGAATTTCCAACCCAGAAGTGTAGACTTAGGCAAACTGTCAGTCGCATGTAAGGGTGACTAAAGTTATTCGGAGAGTAAGATCTCCTAACAGTGACTTTCCATTTCCGAGTTCTCTAGAGTTCCCGATGCTTACTCTGCACCCTGACCAGGGCCAGTCAGGAAGGAGGAGAGGGGAGGACCCAGGGGAGGAGAGGGGAGCCCTGGGAGATGTCCACCTGGGGAGAGGCCCCCCTCACAGCATGTCTTCTGCTCGTGGGTGGTCGTTCCCCACACTGTCCACTGAGCTGCCCAGCCTCATTTCCATGTGGCTTCACTTGGCCACTTGCTTTCCCATCTGGCACAAATGAGGACATCATTTCAGCCTAAAGCCCTTGTTAGGGACTGAATCGTGTCTCCTAAAATTCACGCCATGAAGCCCTGACCCGCACTGTGTTTGGAGATGGGACCTTACGCAGGCGAATAACATCAAATGAGGTCATGATGGTGGGGCCCCGGTCCTATAGGACTGGTGTCCCTCTAAGAAGAGGAAGAGACACCAGAGCTGGCACATGCCCTCTCTCTCCCAGCACACACCCAGGAAAGGCCACGTGAGGACACAGCGAGAAGGCAGCCATCTGCAAGCCAGGAAGAGAGAACTCACCAGCAACCAACCCCACAGGCCCCTTGATCTTGGACTTCCAGCCTCAGAACCGGGAGAGAACAAACATGTTGTTTAAGCCGCCACGTCTATGGGATTCTATTATGGTGGTCCAAGCTCACTAAGAAGGCCATGCTCCCCTCTGAGCAGACAGGTGACCATGATGAGCTGAGATACAGAAAGCTCAGGTTGCTATCCGACCACCGTGTGCCACACTGTCCAGGCCCTGGCTCAGATCTAGCCCTGGAGATGCTCCCATCGTGGTGCACCCTACATGGTCCAGAATTTGTGCCCTGGCCATGAACTTTTTAACAAGGCTTTTTGTCGACATTTGGGGAGGCTGAAACCAGAACAGGACTGTCAAGCTCAATTTCCATCCCCTGGGGGGACGCTGGGTAACGACGGCCAGGCTGCCCTCTCCTTACCCAGACAGTCTGTGCTTGTGCCTCAGTTTTTATATGAATTGCCCTTCACATCCAGAGATTTCCAAATCATTACTGACAACATGATCAACTATTTGACTCTAAAGAAGAAGAGAGGCTGTTTTAAGGCTCGAATATCTGGGAAGATGCCCTCTTTCTGTCCAAATCCAGGAATATCATAAAACCTAATCTCCCTGCACACGCGTATCCGAAGGCATTTGAAACAGAGATTTCGTACAGAGAAACACATACACAGACCAAAATAACTGAAGATGGAGAAATGCCGTCTGAGCTATCACAGCCTCCTCTTGGCCTGAACTCCACAAACGACATCTGGAGAGCTCACCGACCCCGTGCGCACACGCTTCCAGATCTGAGCAGGAACAGCGCAGAGGGTCAGAGGGATGCCTGTGGTCCCTCCCTGCGCTTCTGGCCCCAGGAGACACAGACGTGCAGGTCAGGCTGACATGGAGCACAGCGAGGCCACAGGGAGATTTCTCTGTTCGCCCTCCTGGCAAAATCTCAGAACCGCACTACAGCTACCAGCATATTTTTAGTTTCCCTTATGAATATTTGAGTTAAATCTTTATTAAATTGCATCTGATTCATTCCGTAATTACGGTTCACTACTTCTCAGTGAATCGTGCAGTGTTTCATAGTTTCTGGATCTAAAAGAGAACTTTCAGGTAGAATCAGGAGTAGTATCTAAAATAGAGAGACGCAGAAATCATGCCCCGGGAAATCATGGCTCTCGTCCCAGGTGGATGATTAACCTGGCCACCCCCAGTGGGGCCGGCCGCGCCCCCTGTGCCCTCCACCACCGTCCTCCGTCGGTCGTCTCTGCTGACACCCCGGGCTCCTCTGGCATCTCTTCTCCTTTCTCTTTTTGACCCAAAGATCGTGAATCACAGCCTTCAGTCTCGGGAAAGGGGAAAGCCGTTTTCTGAGAAGATCAGGAAATGCAGTAATATGTTTTATGACCAGGACTGAAAAGGAAAGTTGGGTGGATCGTGCGTTTTCTACCATCTCAAAGTTTGATCCCCAGAGACCCCATTTTGGGAGAACAGGCAGCTGCAACCAGCCCAGCTCAAAATTCAAGGCTGAGGCAGGCCCGCAGGGCATGAGGTGGGCATACACGCACGGTGGGACCACACTCACTCACATCCCCAGTGTAAGTGAGCCCACCGTCCACTGCACAGAGGCAACTTGCACTGCTCTCCGCCCCCACCCTGCCCCTAAATGCACTCACCACCTGCTCACCTCCACCTGGACACCTCCATCTGCTCACCTCCACCTGCTCAACTCCACGTGGTCACCACCACCTGCTCACCTCCAC